>NC_133124.1:172273172-172618853 GCF_048418815.1 Hemitrygon akajei | reverse complement strand
AGCACTGCCCCTCACACAGTGTGACTCTTCCTCAGCACTGCCCCCCACACAGTCTGACTCTCCCTCAGCACTGCCCCTCACGCAGTGTGACCCTCCCTCAGCACTGCCCCTCACACAGTCTGACTCTCCCTCAGCACTGCCCCTCACACAGTCTGACTCTCCCTCAGCACTGCCCCTCACGCAGTGTGACCCTCCCTCAGCACTGCCCCTCACACAGTGTGACTCTCCCTCAGCACTGCCCCTCACTGTGTGACTCTCCCTCAGCACTGCCCCTCACACAGTGTGACTCTCCCTCAGCACTGCCCCTCACAGTGTGACTCTCCCTCAGCACTGCCCCTCACTGTGTGACTCTCCCACAGCACTGCCCCTCACACAGTGTGACTCTCCCACATCACTGCCCCTCACACAGTGAGACACTCCCTCAGCACTCTCTCACACAGTGTGACTCTCCCACATCACTGCCCCTCACACAGTGAGACTCTCCCTCAGCACTGTCTCTCACACAGTGTGACCCTCCCTCAGCACTGCCCCTCTCACAGTGTGACTCTCCCACAGCACTGCCCCTCACACAGTGTGACTCTCCCTCTGCACTGCCCCTCACACAGTGTGACCCTCCCTCAGCACTCTCTCACACAGTGACTCTCCCTCAGCACTGTCTCTCACACAGTGTGACTCTCCCTCAGCACTGCCCCTCACACAGTGTGACTCTCCATCAGCACTGCCCCTCACACAGTGTGGCTCTCCCTCAGCACTGCCCCTCACACAGTGAGACTCTCCCTCAGCACTGTCTCTCACACAGTGTGACCATCCCTCAGCACTGCCCCTCTCACAGTGTGACTCTCCCACAGCACTGCCCCTCACACAGTGTGACTCTCCCACAGCACTGCCCCTCACACTGTGTGACTCTCCCTCTGCACTGCCCCTCACACAGTGTGACCCTCCCTCAGCACTCTCTCACACAGTGTGACTCTCCCTCAGCACTGCCCCTCACACAGTGTGACTCTCCCTCAGCACTGCCCCTCACTGTGTGACTCTCCCACAGCACTGCCCCTCACACAGTGTGACTCTCCCTCAGCACTGCCCCTCACTGTGTGACTCTCCCACAGCACTGCCCCTCACACAGTGTGACTCTCCCACATCACTGCCCCTCACACAGTGAGACACTCCCTCAGCACTCTCTCACACAGTGACTCTCCCTCAGCACTGTCTCTCACACAGTGTGACTCTCCCACATCACTGCCCCTCACACAGTGAGACTCTCCCTCAGCACTGTCTCTCACACAGTGTGACCCTCCCTCAGCACCGCCCCTCACACAGTGTGACTCCCCCTCAGCACTGTCCCTCACACAGTGTGACTCCACCTCAGCACTGTCCCTCTCGCAGTGTCAATCTCCCTCAGCACTGCCCCTCACACAGTGTGACTCCCCCTCAGCACTGTCCCTCACACAGTGTGACTCTCCCTCAGCACTGCCTCTCACACAGTGTGACTCTCCCTCAGCACCGCCCCTCACACAGTGTGACTCCCCCTCAGCACTGTCCCTCTCGCAGTGTCAATCTCCCTCAGCACTGCCCCTCACACAGTGTGACTCTCCCTCAGCACCGCCCCTCACACAGTGTGACTCTCCCTCAGCACCGCCCCTCACACAGTGTGACCCAACCTCAGTACCACCTGTCCCACAGTGTGACTCTCCCTCAGCACTGCCCCTCACACAGTGTGACTCTCCCTCAGCACTGCCCCTCACACAGTGTCAATCTCCCTCTGCACTGCCCCTCACAGTGTGACTCTCCCTCAGCACTGCCCCGCACACAGTGTGACTCTCCCTCAGCACTACCCCTCACACAGTGTGACTCTCCCTCAGCACTGCCCCTCACTGTGTGACTCTCCCTCAGCACTGCCCCTCACACAGTGTGACGCTCCCTCAGCACTGCCCCTCACACAGTGTGCCTCTCCCTCAGCACTGCCCTTCACGCAGTGTGACTCCCCTTCAGCAATGTCACTCACACAGTGTGACTCTCCCTCAGCACTGTCCCTCACACAGTGTGACTCTCCCTCAGCACTGTCCCTCACACAGTGTGACTCTCCCTCAGCACTGCCCCTCACACAGTGTGACTCTCCCTCAGCACTGTCCCTCACACAGTGTGACTCTCCCTCAGCACTGCCCCTCACACAGTGTGACTCTCCCTCAGCACTGCCCCTCTCACAGTGTGACTCTCCCTCAGCACTGCCCCTCACACAGTGTGACTCTCCCTCAGCACTGCCCCTCTCACAGTGTGACTCTCCTCAGCACTGCCCCTCACACAGTGTGACTCTCTCTCAGCACTGCCCATCACACAGTGTGACTCTCCCTCAGCACTGCCCCTCACACAGTGTGAATGTCCCTCAGCACTGCCCCTCACACAGTGTGACTCTCCCTCAGCACTGCCCCCCACACAGTGTGACTCTCCCTCAGCACTGCCCCTCACACAGTGTGACTCTCCCTCGGCACTGCCCCTCTCACAGTGTGACTCTCCCTCGGCACTGCCCCTCACACAGTGTGACTCTCTCTCGGCACTGTCCCTCACACAGTGTGACTCTCCCTCAGCACTGCCCCTCACACAGTGTGACTCTCTCTCAGCACTGCCCCTCACGCAGTGTGACCCTCCCTCAGCACTGCCCCTCACACAGTGTGACTCTCCCACATCACTGCCCCTCACACAGTGTGACTCTCCCTCAGCACTGCCCCTCACACAGTGTGACTTTCCCTCAGCACTGCCCCTCACACAGTGTGACTCTCCCACATCACTGCCCCTCACACAGTGTGACCCTCCCTCAGCACTGCCCCTCACACAGTGTGACTCTCCCTCAGCACTGCCCCTCACACAGTGTGACTTTCCCACAGCACTGCCCCTCACTGTGTGACTCTCCCACAGCACTGTCCCTCACACAGTGTGACTCTCCCTCAGCACTGCCCCTCACAGAGTGTGACTCTCCCTCAGCACTGCCCCTCACACAGTCTGACTCTCCCTCAGCACTGCCCCTCACGCAGTGTGACCCTCCCTCAGCACTGCCCCTCACACAGTGTGACTCTCCCTCAGCACTGCCCCTCACACAGTGTGACTCTCCCTCAGCACTGCCCCTCACTGTGTGACTCTCCCACAGCACTGCCCCTCACACAGTGTGACTCTTCCTCAGCACTGCCCCCCACACAGTCTGACTCTCCCTCAGCACTGCCCCTCACGCAGTGTGACCCTCCCTCAGCACTGCCCCTCACACAGTCTGACTCTCCCTCAGCACTGCCCCTCACACAGTCTGACTCTCCCTCAGCACTGCCCCTCACGCAGTGTGACCCTCCCTCAGCACTGCCCCTCACACAGTGTGACTCTCCCTCAGCACTGCCCCTCACTGTGTGACTCTCCCTCAGCACTGCCCCTCACACAGTGTGACTCTCCCTCAGCACTGCCCCTCACAGTGTGAATCTCCCTCAGCACTGCCCCTCACTGTGTGACTCTCCCACAGCACTGCCCCTCACACAGTGTGACTCTCCCACATCACTGCCCCTCACACAGTGAGACACTCCCTCAGCACTCTCTCACACAGTGTGACTCTCCCACATCACTGCCCCTCACACAGTGAGACTCTCCCTCAGCACTGTCTCTCACACAGTGTGACCCTCCCTCAGCACTGCCCCTCTCACAGTGTGACTCTCCCACAGCACTGCCCCTCACACAGTGTGACTCTCCCTCTGCACTGCCCCTCACACAGTGTGACCCTCCCTCAGCACTCTCTCACACAGTGACTCTCCCTCAGCACTGTCTCTCACACAGTGTGACTCTCCCTCAGCACTGCCCCTCACACAGTGTGACTCTCCATCAGCACTGCCCCTCACACAGTGTGGCTCTCCCTCAGCACTGCCCCTCACACAGTGAGACTCTCCCTCAGCACTGTCTCTCACACAGTGTGACCATCCCTCAGCACTGCCCCTCTCACAGTGTGACTCTCCCACAGCACTGCCCCTCACACAGTGTGACTCTCCCACAGCACTGCCCCTCACACTGTGTGACTCTCCCTCTGCACTGCCCCTCACACAGTGTGACCCTCCCTCAGCACTCTCTCACACAGTGTGACTCTCCCTCAGCACTGCCCCTCACACAGTGTGACTCTCCCTCAGCACTGCCCCTCACATGGTGTGACCCTCCCTCAGCACTGCCCCTCACACAGTGTGGCTCTCCCTCAGCACTGCCCCCCACACAGTGTGACTCTCCCTCAGCACTGCCCCTCACACAGTGTGGCTCTCCCTCAGCACTGCCCCACACAGTGTGACTCTCCCTCAGCACTCTCTCACACAGTGTGACTCTCCCTCAGCACTGCCCCTCACACAGTGTGACTCTCCCTCAGCACTCTCTCTCACAGTGTGACCCTCCATCAGCACTGCCCCTCACACAGTGTGACTCTCCCTCAGCACTCTCTCACACAGTGTGACCCTCCATCAGCACTGCCCCTCACACAGTGTGACTCTCCCTCAGCACTGCCCCTCACACAGTGTGACTCTCCCTCAGCACTGCCCCTCACACAGTGTGGCTCTCCCTCAGCACTGCCCCTCACACAGTGTGACTCTCCCTCAGCACTGCCCCTCACACAGTGCGACTCTCCCTCGGCACTGCCCCTCACACAGTGCGACTCTCCCTCGGCACTGTCTCTCACACAGTGTGACCCTCCCTCAGCACTGCCCCTCACACAGTGTGACTCTCCCTCAGCACTGTCTCTCACACAGTGTGACTCTCCCTCAGCACTGCCCCTCACACAGTGTGACTCTCCCTCAGCACTGCCCCTCACACAGTGAGACCCTCTCTCAGCACTGCCCCTCACACAGTGTGACTCTCCCTCAGCACTGCCCCTCACACAGTGAGACCCTCTCTCAGCACTGCCCCCCACACAGTGTGACCCTCCCTCAGCACTGTCTCTCACACAGTGTGACTCTCCCTCAGCGCTGCCCCTCACACAGTGTGACTCTCCCTCAGCACTGCCCCTCACTGTGTGACTCTCCCTCAGCACTGCCCCTCACACAGTGTGACTCTCCCTCAGCACTGCCCCTCACAGTGTGACTCTCCCTCAGCACTGCCCCTCACTGTGTGACTCTCCCACAGCACTGCCCCTCACACAGTGTGACTCTCCCACATCACTGCCCCTCACACAGTGAGACACTCTCTCACACAGTGTGACTCTCCCACATCACTGCCCCTCACACAGTGAGACTCTCCCTCAGCACTGTCTCTCACACAGTGTGGACCCTCCCTCAGCACTGCCCCTCTCACAGTGTGACTCTCCCACAGCACTGCCCCTCACACAGTGTGACTCTCCCTCTGCACTGCCCCTCACACAGTGTGACCCTCCCTCAGCACTCTCTCACACAGTGACTCTCCCTCAGCACTGTCTCTCACACAGTGTGACTCTCCCTCAGCACTGCCCCCTCACACAGTGTGACTCTCCATCAGCACTGCCCCTCACACAGTGTGGCTCTCCCTCAGCACTGCCCCTCACACAGTGAGACTCTCCCTCAGCACTGTCTCTCACACAGTGTGACCATCCCTCAGCACTGCCCCTCTCACAGTGTGACTCTCCCACAGCACTGCCCCTCACACAGTGTGACTCTCCACAGCACTGCCCCTCACACTGTGTGACTCTCCCTCTGCACTGCCCCTCACACAGTGTGACCCTCCCTCAGCACTCTCTCACACAGTGTGACTCTCCCTCAGCACTGCCCCTCACACAGTGTGACTCTCCCTCAGCACTGCCCCTCACATGGTGTGACCCTCCCTCAGCACTGCCCCTCACACAGTGTGGCTCTCCCTCAGCACTGCCCCCCACACAGTGTGACTCTCCCTCAGCACTGGCCCCTCACACAGTGTGGCTCTCCCTCAGCACTGCCCCACACAGTGTGACTCTCCCTCAGCACTGCCCCTCTCACAGTGTGACTCTCCCTCAGCACTCTCTCACACAGTGTGACTCTCCCTCAGCACTGCCCCTCACACAGTGTGACTCTCCCTCAGCACTCTCTCTCACAGTGTGACCCTCCATCAGCACTGCCCCTCACACAGTGTGACTCTCCCTCAGCACTCTCTCACACAGTGTGACCTCCATCAGCACTGCCCCTCACACAGTGTGACTGACTCTCCCTCAGCACTGCCCCTCACACAGTGTGACTCTCCCTCAGCACTGCCCCTCACACAGTGTGGCTCTCCCTCAGCACTGCCCCTCACACAGTGTGACTCTCCCTCAGCACTGCCCCTCACACAGTGTGACTCTCCCTCAGCACTGCCCCTCACACAGTGCGACTCTCCCTCGGCACTGCCCCTCACACAGTGTGACTCTCCCTCAGCACTGTCTCTCACACAGTGTGACCCTCCCTCAGCACTGCCCCTCACACAGTGTGACTCTCCCTCAGCACTGTCTCTCACACAGTGTGGACTCTCCCTCAGCACTGCCCCTCACACAGTGTGACTCTCCCTCAGCACTGCCCCTCACACAGTGAGACCCTCTCTCAGCACTGCCCCCCACACAGTGTGACCCTCCCTCAGCACTGTCTCTCACACAGTGTGACTCTCCCTCAGCGCTGCCCCTCACACAGTGTGACCCTCCCTCAGCACTGCCCCTCTCACAGTGTGACTCTCCCTCAGCACTGCCCCCACACAGTCTGACTCTCCCTCAGCACTGCCCCTCACGCAGTGTGACCCTCCCTCAGCACTGCCCCTCACACAGTCTGACTCTCCCTCAGCAACTGCCCCCTCACACAGTCTGACTCTCCCTCAGCACTGCCCCTCACGCAGTGTGACCCTCCCTCAGCACTGCCCCTCACACAGTGTGACTCTCCCTCAGCACTGCCCCTCACTGTGTGACTCTCCCTCAGCACTGCCCCTCACACAGTGTGACTCTCCCTCAGCACTGCCCCTCACAGTGTGACTCTCCCTCAGCACTGCCCCTCACTGTGTGACTCTCCCACAGCACTGCCCCTCACACAGTGTGACTCTCCCACATCACTGCCCCTCACACAGTGAGACACTCCCTCAGCACTCTCTCACACAGTGTGACTCTCCCACATCACTGCCCCTCACACAGTGAGACTCTCCCTCAGCACTGTCTCTCACACAGTGTGACCCTCCCTCAGCACTGCCCCTCTCACAGTGTGACTCTCCCACAGCACTGCCCCTCACACAGTGTGACTCTCCCTCTGCACTGCCCCTCACACAGTGTGACCCTCCCTCAGCACTCTCTCACACAGTGACTCTCCCTCAGCACTGTCTCTCACACAGTGTGACTCTCCCTCAGCACTGCCCCTCACACAGTGTGACTCTCCATCAGCACTGCCCCTCACACAGTGTGGCTCTCCCTCAGCACTGCCCCTCACACAGTGAGACTCTCCCTCAGCACTGTCTCTCACACAGTGTGACCATCCCCTCAGCACTGCCCCTCTCACAGTGTGACTCTCCCACAGCACTGCCCCTCACACAGTGTGACTCTCCCACAGCACTGCCCCTCACACTGTGTGACTCTCCCTCTGCACTGCCCCTCACACAGTGTGACCCTCCCTCAGCACTCTCTCACACAGTGTGACTCTCCCTCAGCACTGCCCCTCACACAGTGTGACTCTCCCTCAGCACTGCCCCTCACTGTGTGACTCTCCCACAGCACTGCCCCTCACACAGTGTGACTCTCCCTCAGCACTGCCCCTCACTGTGTGACTCTCCCACAGCACTGCCCCTCACACAGTGTGACTCTCCCACATCACTGCCCCTCACACAGTGAGACACTCCCTCAGCACTCTCTCACACAGTGACTCTCCCTCAGCACTGTCTCTCACACAGTGTGACTCTCCCACATCACTGCCCCTCACACAGTGAGACTCTCCCTCAGCACTGTCTCTCACACAGTGTGACCCTCCCTCAGCACCCGCCCCTCACACAGTGTGACTCCCCCTCAGCACTGTCCCTCACACAGTGTGACTCCACCTCAGCACTGTCCCTCTCGCAGTGTCAATCTCCCTCAGCACTGCCCCTCACACAGTGTGACTCCCCCTCAGCACTGTCCCCTCACACAGTGTGACTCTCCCTCAGCACTGCCTCTCACACAGTGTGACTCTCCCTCAGCACCGCCCCTCACACAGTGTGACTCCCCCTCAGCACTGTCCTCTCGCAGTGTCAATCTCCCTCAGCACTGCCCCTCACACAGTGTGACTCTCCCTCAGCACCGCCCCTCACACAGTGTGACTCTCCCTCAGCACCGCCCCTCACACAGTGTGACCCAACCCTCAGTACCACCCTGTCCCACAGTGTGACTCTCCCTCAGCACTGGCCCCTCACACAGTGTGACTCTCCCTCAGCACTGCCCATCACACAGTGTCAATCTCCCTCTGCACTGCCCCTCACAGTGTGACTCTCCCTCAGCACTGCCCCGCACACAGTGTGACTCTCCCTCAGCACTACCCCTCACACAGTGTGACTCTCCCTCAGCACTGCCCCTCACTGTGTGACTCTCCCTCAGCACTGCCCCTCACACAGTGTGACGCTCCCTCAGCACTGCCCCTCTCCACAGTGTGCCTCTCCCTCAGCACTGCCCTTCACGCAGTGTGACTCCCCTTCAGCAATGTCACTCACACAGTGTGACTCTCCCTCAGCACTGTCCCTCACACAGTGTGACTCTCCCTCAGCACTGTCCCTCACACAGTGTGACTCTCCCTCAGCACTGCCCCTCACACAGTGTGACTCTCCCTCAGCACTGCCCCTCTCACAGTGTGACTCTCCCGCAGCACTGCCCCTCACACAGTGTGACTCTCCCTCAGCACTGCCCCTCTCACAGTGTGACTCTCCCTCAGCACTGCCCCTCACACTGTGTGACTCTCTCTCAGCACTGCCCATCACACAGTGTGACTCTCCCTCAGCACTGCCCCTCACACAGTGTGAATGTCCCTCAGCACTGCCCCTCACACAGTGTGACTCTCCCTCAGCACTGCCCCCCACACAGTGTGACTCTCCCTCAGCACTGCCCCTCACACAGTGTGACTCTCCCTCGGCACTGCCCCTCTCACAGTGTGACTCTCCCTCGGCACTGCCCCTCACACAGTGTGACCTCTCTCTCGGCACTGTCCCTCACACAGTGTGACTCTCCCTCAGCACTGCCCCTCACACAGTGTGACTCTCTCTCAGCACTGCCCCTCACGCAGTGTGACCCTCCCTCAGCACTGCCCCTCACACAGTGTGACTCTCCCACATCACTGCCCCTCACACAGTGTGACCTCTCCCTCAGCACTGCCCCTCACACAGTGTGACTTTCCCTCAGCACTGCCCCTCACACAGTGTGACTCTCCCACATCACTGCCCCTCACAACAGTGTGACCCTCCCTCAGCACTGCCCCTCACACAGTGTGACTCTCCCTCAGCACTGCCCCTCACACAGTGTGACTTTCCCACAGCACTGCCCCTCACTGTGTGACTCTCCCACAGCACTGTCCCTCACACAGTGTGACTCTCCCTCAGCACTGCCCCTCACAGAGTGTGACTCTCCCTCAGCACTGCCCCTCACACAGTCTGACTCTCCCTCAGCACTGCCCCTCACGCAGTGTGACCCTCCCTCAGCACTGCCCCTCACACAGTGTGACTCTCCTCAGCACTGCCCCTCACACAGTGTGACTCTCCCTCAGCACTGCCCCTCACTGTGTGACTCTCCCACAGCACTGCCCCTCACACAGTGTGACTCTTCCTCAGCACTGCCCCCCACACAGTCTGACTCTCCCTCAGCACTGCCCCTCACGCAGTGTGACCCTCCCTCAGCACTGCCCCTCACACAGTCTGACTCTCCCTCAGCACTGCCCCTCACACAGTCTGACTCTCCCTCAGCACTGCCCCTCACGCAGTGTGACCCTCCCTCAGCACTGCCCCTCACACAGTGTGACTCTCCCTCAGCACTGCCCCTCACTGTGTGACTCTCCCTCAGCACTGCCCCTCACACAGTGTGACTCTCCCTCAGCACTGCCCCTCACAGTGTGACTCTCCCTCAGCACTGCCCCTCACTGTGTGACTCTCCCACAGCACTGCCCCTCACACAGTGTGACTCTCCCACATCACTGCCCCTCACACAGTGAGACACTCCCTCAGCACTCTCTCACACAGTGTGACTCTCCCACATCACTGCCCCTCACACAGTGAGACTCTCCCTCAGCACTGTCTCTCACACAGTGTGACCCTCCCTCAGCACTGCCCCTCTCACAGTGTGACTCTCCCACAGCACTGCCCCTCACACAGTGTGACTCTCCCTCTGCACTGCCCCTCACACAGTGTGACCCTCCCTCAGCACTCTCTCACACAGTGACTCTCCCTCAGCACTGTCTCTCACACAGTGTGACTCTCCCTCAGCACTGCCCCTCACACAGTGTGACTCTCCATCAGCACTGCCCCTCACACAGTGTGGCTCTCCCTCAGCACTGCCCCTCACACAGTGAGACTCTCCCTCAGCACTGTCTCTCACACAGTGTGACCATCCCTCAGCACTGCCCCTCTCACAGTGTGACTCTCCCACAGCACTGCCCCTCACACAGTGTGACTCTCCCACAGCACTGCCCCTCACACTGTGTGACTCTCCCTCTGCACTGCCCCTCACACAGTGTGACCCTCCCTCAGCACTCTCTCACACAGTGTGACTCTCCCTCAGCACTGCCCCTCACACAGTGTGACTCTCCCTCAGCACTGCCCCTCACATGGTGTGACCCTCCCTCAGCACTGCCCCTCACACAGTGTGGCTCTCCCTCAGCACTGCCCCCCACACAGTGTGACTCTCCCTCAGCACTGCCCCTCACACAGTGTGGCTCTCCCTCAGCACTGCCCCACACAGTGTGACTCTCCCTCAGCACTGCCCCTCTCACAGTGTGACTCTCCCTCAGCACTCTCTCACACAGTGTGACTCTCCCTCAGCACTGCCCCTCACACAGTGTGACTCTCCCTCAGCACTCTCTCTCACAGTGTGACCCTCCATCAGCACTGCCCCTCACACAGTGTGACTCTCCCTCAGCACTCTCTCACACAGTGTGACCCTCCATCAGCACTGCCCCTCACACAGTGTGACTCTCCCTCAGCACTGCCCCTCACACAGTGTGGCTCTCCCTCAGCACTGCCCCTCACACAGTGTGGCTCTCCCTCAGCACTGCCCCTCACACAGTGTGACTCTCCCTCAGCACTGCCCCTCACACAGTGTGACTCTCCCTCAGCACTGCCCCTCACACAGTGCGACTCTCCCTCGGCACTGGCCCCTCACACAGTGTGACTCTCCCTCAGCACTGTCTCTCACACAGTGTGACCCTCCCTCAGCACTGCCCCTCACACAGTGTGACTCTCCCTCAGCACTGTCTCTCACACAGTGTGACTCTCCCTCAGCACTGCCCCTCACACAGTGAGACCCTCTCTCAGCACTGCCCCTCACACAGTGTGACTCTCCCTCAGCACTGCCCCTCACACAGTGAGACCCTCTCTCAGCACTGCCCCCCCACACAGTGTGACCCTCCCTCAGCACTGTCTCTCACACAGTGTGACTCTCCCTCAGCGCTGCCCCTCACACAGTGTGACTCTCCCTCAGCACTGCCCCTCACTGTGTGACTCTCCCTCAGCACTGCCCCTCACACAGTGTGACTCTCCCTCAGCACTGCCCCTCACAGTGTGACTCTCCCTCAGCACTGCCCCTCACTGTGTGACTCTCCCACAGCACTGCCCCTCACACAGTGTGACTCTCCCACATCACTGCCCCTCACACAGTGAGACACTCCCTCAGCACTCTCTCACACAGTGTGACTCTCCCACATCACTGCCCCTCACACAGTGAGACTCTCCCTCAGCACTGTCTCTCACACAGTGTGTCCCTCCCTCAGCACTGCCCCTCTCACAGTGTGACTCTCCCACAGCACTGCCCCTCACACAGTGTGACTCTCCCTCTGCACTGCCCCTCACACAGTGTGACCCTCCCTCAGCACTCTCTCACACAGTGACTCTCCCTCAGCACTGTCTCTCACACAGTGTGACTCTCCCTCAGCACTGCCCCTCACACAGTGTGACTCTCCATCAGCACTGCCCCTCACACAGTGTGGCTCTCCCTCAGCACTGCCCCTCACACAGTGAGACTCTCCCTCAGCACTGTCTCTCACACAGTGTGACCATCCCTCAGCACTGCCCCTCTCACAGTGTGACTCTCCCACAGCACTGCCCCTCACACAGTGTGACTCTCCCACAGCACTGCCCCTCACACTGTGTGACTCTCCCTCTGCACTGCCCCTCACACAGTGTGACCCTCCCTCAGCACTCTCTCACACAGTGTGACTCTCCCTCAGCACTGCCCCTCACACAGTGTGACTCTCCCTCAGCACTGCCCCTCACATGGTGTGACCCTCCCTCAGCACTGCCCCTCACACAGTGTGGCTCTCCCTCAGCACTGCCCCCCACACAGTGTGACTCTCCCTCAGCACTGCCCCTCACACAGTGTGGCTCTCCCTCAGCACTGCCCCACACAGTGTGACTCTCCCTCAGCACTGCCCCTCTCACAGTGTGACTCTCCCTCAGCACTCTCTCACACAGTGTGACTCTCCCTCAGCACTGCCCCTCACACAGTGTGACTCTCCCTCAGCACTCTCTCTCACAGTGTGACCCTCCATCAGCACTGCCCCTCACACAGTGTGACTCTCCCTCAGCACTCTCTCACACAGTGTGACCCTCCATCAGCACTGCCCCTCACACAGTGTGACTCTCCCTCAGCACTGCCCCTCACACAGTGTGACTCTCCCTCAGCACTGCCCCTCACACAGTGTGGCTCTCCCTCAGCACTGCCCCTCACACAGTGTGACTCTCCCTCAGCACTGCCCCTCACACAGTGTGACTCTCCCTCGGCACTGCCCCTCACACAGTGCGACTCTCCCTCGGCACTGCCCCTCACACAGTGTGACTCTCCCTCGGCACTGTCTCTCACACAGTGTGACCCTCCCTCAGCACTGCCCCTCACACAGTGTGACTCTCCCTCAGCACTGTCTCTCACACAGTGTGACTCTCCCTCAGCACTGCCCCTCACACAGTGTGACTCTCCCTCAGCACTGCCCCTCACACAGTGAGACCCTCTCTCAGCACTGCCCCTCACACAGTGTGACTCTCCCTCAGCACTGCCCCTCACACAGTGAGACCCTCTCTCAGCACTGCCCCCCACACAGTGTGACCCTCCCTCAGCACTGTCTCTCACACAGTGTGACTCTCCCTCAGCGCTGCCCCTCACACAGTGTGACTCTCCCTCAGTACTGTTCCTCTGACAGTGTGACACTCCCTCAGTACTGTCCCTCTGACAGTGTGACTCTCCCTCAGCACTGCCCCTCACATGGTGTGACCCTCCCTCAGCGCTGCCCCTCACACAGTGTTATCCTCCCTCTATGGAGCTTCATCCTGGAGTGACTCGGAGGCAATTCGACGCGGTAGAACAGAGGTGATGTGAGTGGAGGGAAGGCAGAGTGGAAGCGGTGGGACCCGGGCCCGAGCGCCTATCGAAGCGGCAGGGTTCGGGTCCGAGCGTGAGAAACAACCCAAAGTTCGGCAACTTAAGTGCTGGGACAGATCGAAAAGGTGAGGGTGTCGGGGTGGGGGACGAGGTTCAGCTCACTGTTCCCCGACATATCTCAAGATTGTATATGTTCTACATACTCCGATAATAAATGTACTTTGAACTATGGGAGCTAATTGTTGATGTGTGATATCGAGAACCTAACCAGCCGAGTTCTGAGAGCTGCCCAACACCCGTGGTTTCACACATTTCCACCGTCAACATGACTGAACCAACACTGTTGAGTTGTCACTGACAATTCTTATCGAGCCAGTGATGTCTCTGTGAAGCTGTTCACCAATCAGCAGGACTCTCACCCCACTGCCCCACACTTTCCACCCCCGAATGATCCAATTCCCACCGGTTAATCTTGTTAAAGCTGCTTCCACTACCCTGATGAGAGACTGAGTTACAGAGAGAGGTTGAACTGGTTGAGACATTCTTCATCGGAGTGTATCATACAGGGTGATCGTATTGAGGTGTATAAAATCATAACGGACATAGACAGGGTAAAAGTTCACAGTCTTTTTCCCAGAGTTGGGAAATCAAGACCACAGAGGCACAGGTTTAAAGTGATGGGGGAGAGATTTAATGGAGACTCGAGGAGCAATTTCTTCTCCCAGGAAGTGAACAATATATAAGACCATAAAACCATGAGACACAGAAGTAGAATTAGGTAATTCAGTCCATCGAGTTGCTCCACCATTCTCTCACAAATGCCTTATTATCCTTCTCAATGCCATTTTTCTCCCTTCTCCTTGAAACCTTTGAGGTCCTTACTAATCAAAAACCTATCAACCTCTGCTTTAAATGAATTGGCCTCCACAGCTGTCTGTGGAATTAATTCTCCAGATTCACCACACTTTGGCTAAAGCATTTCCTCTTTTCTGTTCTAAAGGGATGATTCTGTTCAGAGACTTTGGCACGATAGCAAACGTCCACTCTATGAGGAACAAGGTGCCAAAGGAAGTTATTGCAGGCAGATTAACAACATATGGACAGGAACATGGAGGGGTGATGTTTAGAAGGATATGGGGCAGAGGTGGGCAAGTGTACAGATGAAGGGTCTCCATCTAAAATCCTTATTCCCTTTCAGAGATGCTTGCTGACCTACTGAGTTCCTTCAGCACTTTGTCAGTGTGTTGCTCAAGATTTCCGGCTTCTGCAGAATCTCTTGTGTTTGTGAATAATTTAGATGGGAATCTTGGTCAGCAGGAACAATTTGGGCTGAAGGGCCTGTTTATGTGTTGTACGACTCTGGCTCTTTCAGCTAACCAGCCGGACACACAGCCCAGCCCCCTACTCAGCCCTGAGTACCCTGGTTAGTGTCACACCAGCCAGACTAGAGGAAAATCAGGGATTTGCTGCCCAAGCTGCTGCTGATTTACCTTGAAGAAGTGGCAGGAGGAAGTACACCTTTCCTATTGTTCTCAGATCCAGCATATTCTGTCAGTTTTCCACCCTTAGAATGAAAAAGAAAGTAGTTACAATGAATCTCCAGCAAACTGTCGTGGTTCCAGCATCAGTGTGAGGGACAAGAAGATTCCCAGACTGTGCCATGCTATTCCCATTAGTGATCCCACACACTACTAATTAATTCCTTTTTAATGTTGTACTGGGCATTTTAAAGGGGGCTTTGAAAACGAGGACACATGAAAGAGGAACTGGGCCCCAGAGAACCAGCAGGGAACAGGAAACTGACACAAAGTGGTGAAGGAGGTGTTTGGCACATTGGACGTATTGGTCAGGAGAGTGAGAACAAAAGTTAGAATGTTATCTTAAAACTGTTCAATGTGTTGGTAGATTGCACTTGGAGCATTTTGTGCTGTTCTGGTCACCCAGCTACAGGAAGGATGTCATTAAGCTGGAGAGAATGCAAGAAACATGTTACCAACATTAGAGGGTTTGAGTTAGAAGGAGAGACTGAACTGGCTGGGACAGTTTTCCCCGAAATGCGCGGGTTTATTAATGATTAAAAACCATTAGGGGAAAGATTTCAGGCTCAACTGAGGATCTTGGTCCAAGCTTTAATTGAGAGGGTTGCAGACATAACGCTGGGGTATTCCACTCATTGTACTGCCTAACTGACAGTGTGACACTCCCTCAGTACTGTCCCTCTGACAGTGTGACACTCCCTCAGTACTGTCCCTCTGATCGTGTGACACTCTCTCAGTACTGCACCTCTGACAGTGTGACACTCCCTCAGTACTGTCCCTCTGACAGTGTGACACCCCCTCAGTACTGTCCCTCTGACAGTGTGACTCTCCCTCAGTACTGTCACTCTGACAGTGTGACACTCTCTCAGTACTGTCACTCTGACAGTGTGACACTCCCTCAGTACTGTCCCCCTGACAGTGTGACACTCTCTCAGTACTGTCTCTCTGACAGTGTGACACTCCCTCAGTACTGTCTCTCTGATCGTGTGACACTCCCTCAGTACTGTCTCTCTGACAGTGTGACACTCCCTCAGTACTGTCCCTCTGATAGTGTGACACTCCCTCAGTACTTTCCCTCTGAGTGTGACACTCCCTCAGTACTGTCCCTCTGACATTGTGACACTCCCTCAGTACTGTCCCCCAGACAGTGTGACTCTCCCTCAGTACTGTCCCTCTGACATTGTGACACTCCCTCAGTACTGTCCCCCAGACAGTGTGACACTCCCTCAGTACTGTCCCTCTGACAGTGTGACTCTCCCTCAGTACTGTCCCTCTGACATTGTGACACTCCCTCAGTACTGTCCCCCAGACAGTGTGACACTCCCTCAGTACTGTCCCCCTGACAGTGTGACACTCCCTCAGTACTGTCTCTCTGACAGTGTGACACTCCCTCAGTACTGTCCCTCTGACAGTGTGACACTCCCTCAGTACTGTCCCCCTGACAGTGTGACACTCCCTCAGTAATGTCTCTCTGACAGTGTGACACTCCCTCAGTACTGTCTCTCTGACATTGTGACACTCCCTCAGTACTGTCCCTCTGACAGTGTGACACTCCCTCAGTACTGTCCCTCTGACATTGTGACACTCCCTCAGTACTGTCTCTCTGACAGTGTGACACTCCCTCAGTACTGTCCCTCTGACAGTGTGACTCTCCCTCAGCACTGCCCCTCACATGGTGTGACCCTCCCTCAGCGCTGCCCCTCACACAGTGTTATCCTCCCTCTATGGAGCTTCATCCTGGAGTGACTCGGAGGCAATTCATCGCGGTAGAACAGAGGTGATGTGAGTGGAGGGAAGGCAGAGTGGAAGCGGTGGGACCCGAACCCGAGCGCCTATCGAAGCGGCAGGGTTCGGGTCCGAGCGTGAGAAACAACCCAAAGTTCGGCAACTTAAGTGCCGAGACAGATTGAAAAGGTGAGGGTGTCTGGGCGGGGGACGAGGTTCAGCTCGCTGCTCCGTGGCATATCTCAAGATTGTATATATTCTACATACTCCGATAATAAATGTACTTTGAACTATGGGAGCTAATTGCTGATGTGTGATATCGAGAACCTAACCAGCTGAGTTCTGAGAACTGCCCAACACCCGTGGTTTCACACATTTCCACCTTTAGCAAGACTGAACCTACACTGTTGAGTTGTCACTGACAATTCTTATCGAGCCAGTGATGTCTCTGTGAAGCTGTTCACCAATCAGCAGGGCTCTCACCCCACTGCCCCACACATTCCATCCCCGAATGATCCAATTCCCACCGGTTAATCTTGTTAAAGCTGCTTCCACTACCCTGATGAGAGACTGAGTTACAGAGAGAGGTTCAACTGGTTGAGACATTCTTCATCGGAGTGTATCATACAGGGTGATCGTATTGAGGTGTATAAAATCATAACGGACATAGACAGGGTAAAAGTTCACAGTCTTTTTCCCAGAGTTGGGAAATCAAGACCACAGAGGCACAGGTTTAAAGTGATGGGGGAGAGATTTAATGGAGACTCGAGGAGCAATTTCTTCTCCCAGGAAGTGAACAATATAGAAGACCATAAAACCATGAGACACAGAAGTAGAATTAGGTAATTCAGTCCATCGAGTTGCTCCACCATTCTCTCACAAATGCCTTATTATCCTTCTCAATGCCATTTTTCTCCCTTCTCCTTGAAACCTTTGAGGTCCTTACTAATCAAAAACCTATCAACCTCTGCTTTAAATGAATTGGCCTCCACAGCTGTCTGTGGAATTAATTCTCCAGATTCACCACACTTTGGCTAAAGCATTTCCTCTTTTCTGTTCTAAAGGGATGATTCTGTTCAGAGACTTTGGCACAATAGCAAACGTCCACTCCATGAGGAACAAGGTGCCAAAGGAAGTTATTGCAGGCAGATTAACAACATATGGACAGGAACATGGAGGGGTGATGTTTAGAAGGATATGGGGCAGAGGAGGCCAAGTGTACAGATGAAGGGTCTCCATCTAAAATCCTTATTCCCCTCCAGAGATGCTTGCTGACCTACTGAGTTCCTTCAGCACTTTGTCAGTGTGTTGCTCAAGATTTCCAGCTTCTGCAGAATCTCTTGTGTTTGTGAATAATTTAGATGGGAATCTTGGTCAGCAGGAACAATTTGGGCTGAAGGGCCTGTTTATGTGTTGTACGACTCTGGCTCTTTCAGCTAACCAGCCGGACACACAGCCCAGCCCCCTACTCAGCCCTGAGTACCCTGGTTAGTGTCACAACAGCCAGACTAGAGAAAAATCAGGGATTTGCTGCCCGAGCTGCTGCTGATTTACCTTGAAGAAGTGATAGGAGGAAGTACACCTTTCCGATTGTTCTCAGATCCAGCATATTCTGTCAGTTTTCCACCCTTAGAATGTAAAAGAAAGTAGTTACAATGAATCTCCAGCAAACTGTCGTGGTTCCAGCATCAGTGTGAGGGACAAGAAGATTCCCAGACTGTGCCATGCTATTCCCATTAGTGATCCCACACACTACTAATTAATTCCTTTTTAATGTTGTACTGGGCATTTTAAAGGGGGCTTTGAAAACGAGGACACATGAAAGAGGAACTGGGCCCCAGAGAACCAGCAGGGAACAGGAAACTGACACAAAGTGGTGAAGGAGGTGTTTGGCACATTGGACGTATTGGTCAGGAGAGTGAGAACAAAAGTTAGAATGTTATCTTAAAACTGTTCAATGTGTTGGTAGATTGCACTTGGAGCATTTTGTGCTGTTCTGGTCACCCAGCTACAGGAAGGATGTCATTAAGCTGGAGAGAATGCAAGAAACATGTTACCAACATTAGAGGGTTTGAGTTAGAAGGAGAGACTGAACTGGCTGGGACAGTTTTCCCCGAAATGCGCGGGTTTATTAATGATTAAAAACCATTAGGGGAAAGATTTCAGGCTCAACTGAGGATCTTGGTCCAAGCTTTAATTGAGAGGGTTGCAGACATAACGCTGGGGTATTCCACTCATTGTACTGCCTAACTGACAGTGTGACACTCCCTCAGTACTGTCCCTCTGACAGTGTGACACTCCCTCAGTACTGTCCCTCTGATCGTGTGACACTCTCTCAGTACTGCACCTCTGACAGTGTGACACTCCCTCAGTACTGTCCCTCTGACAGTGTGACACCCCCTCAGTACTGTCCCTCTGACAGTGTGACTCTCCCTCAGTACTGTCACTCTGACAGTGTGACACTCTCTCAGTACTGTCACTCTGACAGTGTGACACTCCCTCAGTACTGTCCCCCTGACAGTGTGACACTCTCTCAGTACTGTCTCTCTGACAGTGTGACACTCCCTCAGTACTGTCTCTCTGATCGTGTGACACTCCCTCAGTACTGTCTCTCTGACAGTGTGACACTCCCTCAGTACTGTCCCTCTGATAGTGTGACACTCCCTCAGTACTTTCCCTCTGAGTGTGACACTCCCTCAGTACTGTCCCTCTGACATTGTGACACTCCCTCAGTACTGTCCCCCAGACAGTGTGACTCTCCCTCAGTACTGTCCCTCTGACATTGTGACACTCCCTCAGTACTGTCCCCCAGACAGTGTGACACTCCCTCAGTACTGTCCCTCTGACAGTGTGACTCTCCCTCAGTACTGTCCCTCTGACATTGTGACACTCCCTCAGTACTGTCCCCCAGACAGTGTGACACTCCCTCAGTACTGTCCCCCTGACAGTGTGACACTCCCTCAGTACTGTCTCTCTGACAGTGTGACACTCCCTCAGTACTGTCCCTCTGACAGTGTGACACTCCCTCAGTACTGTCCCCCTGACAGTGTGACACTCCCTCAGTAATGTCTCTCTGACAGTGTGACACTCCCTCAGTACTGTCTCTCTGACATTGTGACACTCCCTCAGTACTGTCCCTCTGACAGTGTGACACTCCCTCAGTATTGTCCCTCTGACAGTGTGACACTCCCTCAGTACTGTCCCTCTGACATTGTGACACTCCCTCAGTACTGTCTCTCTGACAGTGTGACACTCCCTCAGTACTGTCCCTCTGACAGTGTGACTCTCCCTCAGCACTGCCCCTCACATGGTGTGACCCTCCCTCAGCGCTGCCCCTCACACAGTGTTATCCTCCCTCTATGGAGCTTCATCCTGGAGTGACTCGGAGGCAATTCATCGCGGTAGAACAGAGGTGATGTGAGTGGAGGGAAGGCAGAGTGGAAGCGGTGGGACCCGAACCCGAGCGCCTATCGAAGCGGCAGGGTTCGGGTCCGAGCGTGAGAAACAACCCAAAGTTCGGCAACTTAAGTGCCGAGACAGATTGAAAAGGTGAGGGTGTCTGGGCGGGGGACGAGGTTCAGCTCGCTGCTCCGTGGCATATCTCAAGATTGTATATATTCTACATACTCCGATAATAAATGTACTTTGAACTATGGGAGCTAATTGCTGATGTGTGATATCGAGAACCTAACCAGCTGAGTTCTGAGAACTGCCCAACACCCGTGGTTTCACACATTTCCACCTTTAGCAAGACTGAACTTACACTGTTGAGTTGTCACTGACAATTCTTATCGAGCCAGTGATGTCTCTGTGAAGCTGTTCACCAATCAGCAGGGCTCTCACCCCACTGCCCCACACATTCCATCCCCGAATGATCCAATTCCCACCGGTTAATCTTGTTAAAGCTGCTTCCACTACCCTGATGAGAGACTGAGTTACAGAGAGAGGTTCAACTGGTTGAGACATTCTTCATCGGAGTGTATCATACAGGGTGATCGTATTGAGGTGTATAAAATCATAACGGACATAGACAGGGTAAAAGTTCACAGTCTTTTTCCCAGAGTTGGGAAATCAAGACCACAGAGGCACAGGTTTAAAGTGATGGGGGAGAGATTTAATGGAGACTCGAGGAGCAATTTCTTCTCCCAGGAAGTGAACAATATAGAAGACCATAAAACCATGAGACACAGAAGTAGAATTAGGTAATTCAGTCCATCGAGTTGCTCCACCATTCTCTCACAAATGCCTTATTATCCTTCTCAACGCTATTTTTCTCCCTTCTCCTTGAAACCTTTGAGGTCCTTACTAATCAAAAACCTATCAACCTCTGCTTTAAATGAATTGGCCTCCACAGCTGTCTGTGGAATTAATTCTCCAGATTCACCACACTTTGGCTAAAGCATTTCCTCTTTTCTGTTCTAAAGGGATGATTCTGTTCAGAGACTTTGGCACAATAGCAAACGTCCACTCCATGAGGAACAAGGTGCCAAAGGAAGTTATTGCAGGCAGATTAACAACATATGGACAGGAACATGGAGGGGTGATGTTTAGAAGGATATGGGGCAGAGGAGGCCAAGTGTACAGATGAAGGGTCTCCATCTAAAATCCTTATTCCCCTCCAGAGATGCTTGCTGACCTACTGAGTTCCTTCAGCACTTTGTCAGTGTGTTGCTCAAGATTTCCAGCTTCTGCAGAATCTCTTGTGTTTGTGAATAATTTAGATGGGAATCTTGGTCAGCAGGAACAATTTGGGCTGAAGGGCCTGTTTATGTGTTGTACGACTCTGGCTCTTTCAGCTAACCAGCCGGACACACAGCCCAGCCCCCTACTCAGCCCTGAGTACCCTGGTTAGTGTCACACCAGCCAGACTAGAGGAAAATCAGGGATTTGCTGCCCAAGCTGCTGCTGATTTACCTTGAAGAAGTGGCAGGAGGAAGTACACCTTTCCTATTGTTCTCAGATCCAGCATATTCTGTCAGTTTTCCACCCTTAGAATGAAAAAGAAAGTAGTTACAATGAATCTCCAGCAAACTGTCGTGGTTCCAGCATCAGTGTGAGGGACAAGAAGATTCCCAGACTGTGCCATGCTATTCCCATTAGTGATCCCACACACTACTAATTAATTCCTTTTTAATGTTGTACTGGGCATTTTAAAGGGGGCTTTGAAAACGAGGACACATGAAAGAGGAACTGGGCCCCAGAGAACCAGCAGGGAACAGGAAACTGACACAAAGTGGTGAAGGAGGTGTTTGGCACATTGGACGTATTGGTCAGGAGAGTGAGAACAAAAGTTAGAATGTTATCTTAAAACTGTTCAATGTGTTGGTAGATTGCACTTGGAGCATTTTGTGCTGTTCTGGTCACCCAGCTACAGGAAGGATGTCATTAAGCTGGAGAGAATGCAAGAAACATGTTACCAACATTAGAGGGTTTGAGTTAGAAGGAGAGACTGAACTGGCTGGGACAGTTTTCCCCGAAATGCGCGGGTTTATTAATGATTAAAAACCATTAGGGGAAAGATTTCAGGCTCAACTGAGGATCTTGGTCCAAGCTTTAATTGAGAGGGTTGCAGACATAACGCTGGGGTATTCCACTCATTGTACTGCCTAACTGACAGTGTGACACTCCCTCAGTACTGTCCCTCTGACAGTGTGACACTCCCTCAGTACTGTCCCTCTGATCGTGTGACACTCTCTCAGTACTGCACCTCTGACAGTGTGACACTCCCTCAGTACTGTCCCTCTGACAGTGTGACACCCCCTCAGTACTGTCCCTCTGACAGTGTGACTCTCCCTCAGTACTGTCACTCTGACAGTGTGACACTCTCTCAGTACTGTCACTCTGACAGTGTGACACTCCCTCAGTACTGTCCCCCTGACAGTGTGACACTCTCTCAGTACTGTCTCTCTGACAGTGTGACACTCCCTCAGTACTGTCTCTCTGATCGTGTGACACTCCCTCAGTACTGTCTCTCTGACAGTGTGACACTCCCTCAGTACTGTCCCTCTGATAGTGTGACACTCCCTCAGTACTTTCCCTCTGAGTGTGACACTCCCTCAGTACTGTCCCTCTGACATTGTGACACTCCCTCAGTACTGTCCCCCAGACAGTGTGACTCTCCCTCAGTACTGTCCCTCTGACATTGTGACACTCCCTCAGTACTGTCCCCCAGACAGTGTGACACTCCCTCAGTACTGTCCCTCTGACAGTGTGACTCTCCCTCAGTACTGTCCCTCTGACATTGTGACACTCCCTCAGTACTGTCCCCCAGACAGTGTGACACTCCCTCAGTACTGTCCCCCTGACAGTGTGACACTCCCTCAGTACTGTCTCTCTGACAGTGTGACACTCCCTCAGTACTGTCCCTCTGACAGTGTGACACTCCCTCAGTACTGTCCCCCTGACAGTGTGACACTCCCTCAGTAATGTCTCTCTGACAGTGTGACACTCCCTCAGTACTGTCTCTCTGACATTGTGACACTCCCTCAGTACTGTCCCTCTGACAGTGTGACACTCCCTCAGTACTGTCCCTCTGACATTGTGACACTCCCTCAGTACTGTCTCTCTGACAGTGTGACACTCCCTCAGTACTGTCCCTCTGACAGTGTGACTCTCCCTCAGCACTGCCCCTCACATGGTGTGACCCTCCCTCAGCGCTGCCCCTCACACAGTGTTATCCTCCCTCTATGGAGCTTCATCCTGGAGTGACTCGGAGGCAATTCATCGCGGTAGAACAGAGGTGATGTGAGTGGAGGGAAGGCAGAGTGGAAGCGGTGGGACCCGAACCCGAGCGCCTATCGAAGCGGCAGGGTTCGGGTCCGAGCGTGAGAAACAACCCAAAGTTCGGCAACTTAAGTGCCGAGACAGATTGAAAAGGTGAGGGTGTCTGGGCGGGGGACGAGGTTCAGCTCGCTGCTCCGTGGCATATCTCAAGATTGTATATATTCTACATACTCCGATAATAAATGTACTTTGAACTATGGGAGCTAATTGCTGATGTGTGATATCGAGAACCTAACCAGCTGAGTTCTGAGAACTGCCCAACACCCGTGGTTTCACACATTTCCACCTTTAGCAAGACTGAACCTACACTGTTGAGTTGTCACTGACAATTCTTATCGAGCCAGTGATGTCTCTGTGAAGCTGTTCACCAATCAGCAGGGCTCTCACCCCACTGCCCCACACATTCCATCCCCGAATGATCCAATTCCCACCGGTTAATCTTGTTAAAGCTGCTTCCACTACCCTGATGAGAGACTGAGTTACAGAGAGAGGTTCAACTGGTTGAGACATTCTTCATCGGAGTGTATCATACAGGGTGATCGTATTGAGGTGTATAAAATCATAACGGACATAGACAGGGTAAAAGTTCACAGTCTTTTTCCCAGAGTTGGGAAATCAAGACCACAGAGGCACAGGTTTAAAGTGATGGGGGAGAGATTTAATGGAGACTCGAGGAGCAATTTCTTCTCCCAGGAAGTGAACAATATAGAAGACCATAAAACCATGAGACACAGAAGTAGAATTAGGTAATTCAGTCCATCGAGTTGCTCCACCATTCTCTCACAAATGCCTTATTATCCTTCTCAATGCCATTTTTCTCCCTTCTCCTTGAAACCTTTGAGGTCCTTACTAATCAAAAACCTATCAACCTCTGCTTTAAATGAATTGGCCTCCACAGCTGTCTGTGGAATTAATTCTCCAGATTCACCACACTTTGGCTAAAGCATTTCCTCTTTTCTGTTCTAAAGGGATGATTCTGTTCAGAGACTTTGGCACAATAGCAAACGTCCACTCCATGAGGAACAAGGTGCCAAAGGAAGTTATTGCAGGCAGATTAACAACATATGGACAGGAACATGGAGGGGTGATGTTTAGAAGGATATGGGGCAGAGGAGGCCAAGTGTACAGATGAAGGGTCTCCATCTAAAATCCTTATTCCCCTCCAGAGATGCTTGCTGACCTACTGAGTTCCTTCAGCACTTTGTCAGTGTGTTGCTCAAGATTTCCAGCTTCTGCAGAATCTCTTGTGTTTGTGAATAATTTAGATGGGAATCTTGGTCAGCAGGAACAATTTGGGCTGAAGGGCCTGTTTATGTGTTGTACGACTCTGGCTCTTTCAGCTAACCAGCCGGACACACAGCCCAGCCCCCTACTCAGCCCTGAGTACCCTGGTTAGTGTCACAACAGCCAGACTAGAGAAAAATCAGGGATTTGCTGCCCGAGCTGCTGCTGATTTACCTTGAAGAAGTGATAGGAGGAAGTACACCTTTCCGATTGTTCTCAGATCCAGCATATTCTGTCAGTTTTCCACCCTTAGAATGTAAAAGAAAGTAGTTACAATGAATCTCCAGCAAACTGTCGTGGTTCCAGCATCAGTGTGAGGGACAAGAAGATTCCCAGACTGTGCCATGCTATTCCCATTAGTGATCCCACACACTACTAATTAATTCCTTTTTAATGTTGTACTGGGCATTTTAAAGGGGGCTTTGAAAACGAGGACACATGAAAGAGGAACTGGGCCCCAGAGAACCAGCAGGGAACAGGAAACTGACACAAAGTGGTGAAGGAGGTGTTTGGCACATTGGACGTATTGGTCAGGAGAGTGAGAACAAAAGTTAGAATGTTATCTTAAAACTGTTCAATGTGTTGGTAGATTGCACTTGGAGCATTTTGTGCTGTTCTGGTCACCCAGCTACAGGAAGGATGTCATTAAGCTGGAGAGAATGCAAGAAACATGTTACCAACATTAGAGGGTTTGAGTTAGAAGGAGAGACTGAACTGGCTGGGACAGTTTTCCCCGAAATGCGCGGGTTTATTAATGATTAAAAACCATTAGGGGAAAGATTTCAGGCTCAACTGAGGATCTTGGTCCAAGCTTTAATTGAGAGGGTTGCAGACATAACGCTGGGGTATTCCACTCATTGTACTGCCTAACTGACAGTGTGACACTCCCTCAGTACTGTCCCTCTGACAGTGTGACACTCCCTCAGTACTGTCCCTCTGATCGTGTGACACTCTCTCAGTACTGCACCTCTGACAGTGTGACACTCCCTCAGTACTGTCCCTCTGACAGTGTGACACCCCCTCAGTACTGTCCCTCTGACAGTGTGACTCTCCCTCAGTACTGTCACTCTGACAGTGTGACACTCTCTCAGTACTGTCACTCTGACAGTGTGACACTCCCTCAGTACTGTCCCCCTGACAGTGTGACACTCTCTCAGTACTGTCTCTCTGACAGTGTGACACTCCCTCAGTACTGTCTCTCTGATCGTGTGACACTCCCTCAGTACTGTCTCTCTGACAGTGTGACACTCCCTCAGTACTGTCCCTCTGATAGTGTGACACTCCCTCAGTACTTTCCCTCTGAGTGTGACACTCCCTCAGTACTGTCCCTCTGACATTGTGACACTCCCTCAGTACTGTCCCCCAGACAGTGTGACTCTCCCTCAGTACTGTCCCTCTGACATTGTGACACTCCCTCAGTACTGTCCCCCAGACAGTGTGACACTCCCTCAGTACTGTCCCTCTGACAGTGTGACTCTCCCTCAGTACTGTCCCTCTGACATTGTGACACTCCCTCAGTACTGTCCCCCAGACAGTGTGACACTCCCTCAGTACTGTCCCCCTGACAGTGTGACACTCCCTCAGTACTGTCTCTCTGACAGTGTGACACTCCCTCAGTACTGTCCCTCTGACAGTGTGACACTCCCTCAGTACTGTCCCCCTGACAGTGTGACACTCCCTCAGTAATGTCTCTCTGACAGTGTGACACTCCCTCAGTACTGTCTCTCTGACATTGTGACACTCCCTCAGTACTGTCCCTCTGACAGTGTGACACTCCCTCAGTATTGTCCCTCTGACAGTGTGACACTCCCTCAGTACTGTCCCTCTGACATTGTGACACTCCCTCAGTACTGTCTCTCTGACAGTGTGACACTCCCTCAGTACTGTCCCTCTGACAGTGTGACTCTCCCTCAGCACTGCCCCTCACATGGTGTGACCCTCCCTCAGCGCTGCCCCTCACACAGTGTTATCCTCCCTCTATGGAGCTTCATCCTGGAGTGACTCGGAGGCAATTCATCGCGGTAGAACAGAGGTGATGTGAGTGGAGGGAAGGCAGAGTGGAAGCGGTGGGACCCGAACCCGAGCGCCTATCGAAGCGGCAGGGTTCGGGTCCGAGCGTGAGAAACAACCCAAAGTTCGGCAACTTAAGTGCCGAGACAGATTGAAAAGGTGAGGGTGTCTGGGCGGGGGACGAGGTTCAGCTCGCTGCTCCGTGGCATATCTCAAGATTGTATATATTCTACATACTCCGATAATAAATGTACTTTGAACTATGGGAGCTAATTGCTGATGTGTGATATCGAGAACCTAACCAGCTGAGTTCTGAGAACTGCCCAACACCCGTGGTTTCACACATTTCCACCTTTAGCAAGACTGAACTTACACTGTTGAGTTGTCACTGACAATTCTTATCGAGCCAGTGATGTCTCTGTGAAGCTGTTCACCAATCAGCAGGGCTCTCACCCCACTGCCCCACACATTCCATCCCCGAATGATCCAATTCCCACCGGTTAATCTTGTTAAAGCTGCTTCCACTACCCTGATGAGAGACTGAGTTACAGAGAGAGGTTCAACTGGTTGAGACATTCTTCATCGGAGTGTATCATACAGGGTGATCGTATTGAGGTGTATAAAATCATAACGGACATAGACAGGGTAAAAGTTCACAGTCTTTTTCCCAGAGTTGGGAAATCAAGACCACAGAGGCACAGGTTTAAAGTGATGGGGGAGAGATTTAATGGAGACTCGAGGAGCAATTTCTTCTCCCAGGAAGTGAACAATATAGAAGACCATAAAACCATGAGACACAGAAGTAGAATTAGGTAATTCAGTCCATCGAGTTGCTCCACCATTCTCTCACAAATGCCTTATTATCCTTCTCAACGCTATTTTTCTCCCTTCTCCTTGAAACCTTTGAGGTCCTTACTAATCAAAAACCTATCAACCTCTGCTTTAAATGAATTGGCCTCCACAGCTGTCTGTGGAATTAATTCTCCAGATTCACCACACTTTGGCTAAAGCATTTCCTCTTTTCTGTTCTAAAGGGATGATTCTGTTCAGAGACTTTGGCACAATAGCAAACGTCCACTCCATGAGGAACAAGGTGCCAAAGGAAGTTATTGCAGGCAGATTAACAACATATGGACAGGAACATGGAGGGGTGATGTTTAGAAGGATATGGGGCAGAGGAGGCCAAGTGTACAGATGAAGGGTCTCCATCTAAAATCCTTATTCCCCTCCAGAGATGCTTGCTGACCTACTGAGTTCCTTCAGCACTTTGTCAGTGTGTTGCTCAAGATTTCCAGCTTCTGCAGAATCTCTTGTGTTTGTGAATAATTTAGATGGGAATCTTGGTCAGCAGGAACAATTTGGGCTGAAGGGCCTGTTTATGTGTTGTACGACTCTGGCTCTTTCAGCTAACCAGCCGGACACACAGCCCAGCCCCCTACTCAGCCCTGAGTACCCTGGTTAGTGTCACAACAGCCAGACTAGAGAAAAATCAGGGATTTGCTGCCCGAGCTGCTGCTGATTTACCTTGAAGAAGTGATAGGAGGAAGTACACCTTTCCGATTGTTCTCAGATCCAGCATATTCTGTCAGTTTTCCACCCTTAGAATGTAAAAGAAAGTAGTTACAATGAATCTCCAGCAAACTGTCGTGGTTCCAGCATCAGTGTGAGGGACAAGAAGATTCCCAGACTGTGCCATGCTATTCCCATTAGTGATCCCACACACTACTAATTAATTCCTTTTTAATGTTGTACTGGGCATTTTAAAGGGGGCTTTGAAAACGAGGACACATGAAAGAGGAACTGGGCCCCAGTGAACCAGAAGGGAACAGGAAACTGACACAAAGTGGTGAAGGAGGTGTTTGGCACATTGGACGTATTGGTCAGGAGAGTGAGAACAAAAGTTAGAATGTTATCTTAAAACTGTTCAATGTGTTGGTAGATTGCACTTGGAGCATTTTGTGCTGTTCTGGTCACCCAGCTACAGGAAGGATGTCATTAAGCTGGAGAGAATGCAGGAAACATGTTACCAACATTAGAGGGTTTGAGTTAGAAGGAGAGACTGGACTGGCTGGGACAGTTTTCCCCGAAATTCACGGGTTTATTAATGATTAAAAACCATTAGGGGAAAGATTTCAGGCTCAACTGAGGATCTTGGTCCAAGCTTTAATTGAGAGGGTTGCAGACATAACGCTGGGGTATTCTACTCATGTACTGCCTAACTGACAGTGTGACACTCCCTCAGTACTGCCCCTCACAAAGTGTGACCCTCCCTCAGCGCTGCCCCTCACACAGTGTGACTCTCCCTCAGCACTGTCCCACACACAGTGTGACTCTCCCTCAGCACTGCCCCTCACACAGTGTGACTCTCCCTCAGCACTGCCCCTCACACAGTGTGACTCTCCCTCAGCTCTGCCCTCACACAGTGTCAATCTCCCTCTGCACTGCCCCTCACACAGTGTGACTCTAGCTCAGCACTGTCCCTCTCACAGTGTGACTCTCCCTCAGCACTGCCCCTCACACAGTGTGACCCTCCCTCAGCACTGCCCCTCACACAGTGTGACTCTCCCTCAGCACTGCCCCTCACAGAGTGTGACCCTCCCTCAGCACTGCCCTCACACAGTGTGACTCTCCCTCAGCACTGCCCCTCACACAGTGTGACCCTCCCTCAGCACTGCCCCTCACACAGTGTGACTCTCCCTCAGCACTGCCCCTCACACAGTGTGACCCTCCCTCTGCACTGCCCTCACACAGTGTGACTCTCCCTCAGCACTGCCCCTCTCACAGTGTGACCTTCCCTCAGCACTGCCCCGCACACAGTGTGACTCTCCCTCAGCACTGCCCCTCACACAGTGTGACTCTCCCTCAGCACTGCCCCTCACACAGTGTGACTCTCCCTCAGCACTGTCTCTCACACAGTGTGCCTCTCCCTCAGCACTGCCCCTCTCACAGTGTGACTCTCCCTCAGCACTGTCTCTCACACAGTGTGACCCTCCCTCAGCACTGCCCCTCACACAGTGTGACTCTCCCTCAGCACTGTCTCTCACACAGTGTGACTCTCCCTCAGCACTGTCTCTCACACAGTGTGACCCTCCCTCAGCACTGCCCCTCACACAGTGTGACTCTCCCTCAGCACTGTCTCTCACACAGTGTGACCCTCCCTCAGCACTGTCTCTCACACAGTGTGACTCTCCCTCAGCGCTGCCCCTCACACAGTGTTATCCTCCCTCTATGGAGCTTCATCCTGGAGTGACTTGGAGGCAATTCATCGCGGTAGAACAGAGGTGATGTGAGTGGAGGGAAGGCAGAGTGGAAGCGGTGGGACCCGGGCCCGAGCGCCTATCGAAGCGGCAGGGTTCGGGTCCGAGCGTGAGAAACAACCCAAAGTTCGGCAACTTAAGTGCTGGGACAGATCGAAAAGGTGAGGGTGTCGGGGTGGGGGACGAGGTTCAGCTCACTGTTCCCCGACATATCTCAAGATTGTATATGTTCTACATACTCCGATAATAAATGTACTTTGAACTATGGGAGCTAATTGTTGATGTGTGATATCGAGAACCTAACCAGCCGAGTTCTGAGAGCTGCCCAACACCCGTGGTTTCACACATTTCCACCGTCAACATGACTGAACCAACACTGTTGAGTTGTCACTGACAATTCTTATCGAGCCAGTGATGTCTCTGTGAAGCTGTTCACCAATCAGCAGGACTCTCACCCCACTGCCCCACACTTTCCACCCCCGAATGATCCAATTCCCACCGGTTAATCTTGTTAAAGCTGCTTCCACTACCCTGATGAGAGACTGAGTTACAGAGAGAGGTTGAACTGGTTGAGACATTCTTCATCGGAGTGTATCATACAGGGTGATCGTATTGAGGTGTATAAAATCATAACGGACATAGACAGGGTAAAAGTTCACAGTCTTTTTCCCAGAGTTGGGAAATCAAGACCACAGAGGCACAGGTTTAAAGTGATGGGGGAGAGATTTAATGGAGACTCGAGGAGCAATTTCTTCTCCCAGGAAGTGAACAATATATAAGACCATAAAACCATGAGACACAGAAGTAGAATTAGGTAATTCAGTCCATCGAGTTGCTCCACCATTCTCTCACAAATGCCTTATTATCCTTCTCAATGCCATTTTTCTCCCTTCTCCTTGAAACCTTTGAGGTCCTTACTAATCAAAAACCTATCAACCTCTGCTTTAAATGAATTGGCCTCCACAGCTGTCTGTGGAATTAATTCTCCAGATTCACCACACTTTGGCTAAAGCATTTCCTCTTTTCTGTTCTAAAGGGATGATTCTGTTCAGAGACTTTGGCACGATAGCAAACGTCCACTCTATGAGGAACAAGGTGCCAAAGGAAGTTATTGCAGGCAGATTAACAACATATGGACAGGAACATGGAGGGGTGATGTTTAGAAGGATATGGGGCAGAGGTGGGCAAGTGTACAGATGAAGGGTCTCCATCTAAAATCCTTATTCCCTTTCAGAGATGCTTGCTGACCTACTGAGTTCCTTCAGCACTTTGTCAGTGTGTTGCTCAAGATTTCCGGCTTCTGCAGAATCTCTTGTGTTTGTGAATAATTTAGATGGGAATCTTGGTCAGCAGGAACAATTTGGGCTGAAGGGCCTGTTTATGTGTTGTACGACTCTGGCTCTTTCAGCTAACCAGCCGGACACACAGCCCAGCCCCCTACTCAGCCCTGAGTACCCTGGTTAGTGTCACACCAGCCAGACTAGAGGAAAATCAGGGATTTGCTGCCCAAGCTGCTGCTGATTTACCTTGAAGAAGTGGCAGGAGGAAGTACACCTTTCCTATTGTTCTCAGATCCAGCATATTCTGTCAGTTTTCCACCCTTAGAATGAAAAAGAAAGTAGTTACAATGAATCTCCAGCAAACTGTCGTGGTTCCAGCATCAGTGTGAGGGACAAGAAGATTCCCAGACTGTGCCATGCTATTCCCATTAGTGATCCCACACACTACTAATTAATTCCTTTTTAATGTTGTACTGGGCATTTTAAAGGGAGATTTGAAAACGAGGACACATGAAAGAGGAACTGGGCCCCAGAGAACCAGCAGGGAACAGGAAACTGACACAAAGTGGTGAAGGAGGTGTTTGGCACATTGGACGTATTGGTCAGGAGAGTGAGAACAAAAGTTAGAATGTTATCTTAAAACTGTTCAATGTGTTGGTAGATTGCACTTGGAGCATTTTGTGCTGTTCTGGTCACCCAGCTACAGGAAGGATGTCATTAAGCTGGAGAGAATGCAAGAAACATGTTACCAACATTAGAGGGTTTGAGTTAGAAGGAGAGACTGAACTGGCTGGGACAGTTTTCCCCGAAATGCGCGGGTTTATTAATGATTAAAAACCATTAGGGGAAAGATTTCAGGCTCAACTGAGGATCTTGGTCCAAGCTTTAATTGAGAGGGTTGCAGACATAACGCTGGGGTATTCCACTCATTGTACTGCCTAACTGACAGTGTGACACTCCCTCAGTACTGTCCCTCTGACAGTGTGACACTCCCTCAGTACTGTCCCTCTGATCGTGTGACACTCTCTCAGTACTGCACCTCTGACAGTGTGACACTCCCTCAGTACTGTCCCTCTGACAGTGTGACACCCCCTCAGTACTGTCCCTCTGACAGTGTGACTCTCCCTCAGTACTGTCACTCTGACAGTGTGACACTCTCTCAGTACTGTCACTCTGACAGTGTGACACTCCCTCAGTACTGTCCCCCTGACAGTGTGACACTCTCTCAGTACTGTCTCTCTGACAGTGTGACACTCCCTCAGTACTGTCTCTCTGATCGTGTGACACTCCCTCAGTACTGTCTCTCTGACAGTGTGACACTCCCTCAGTACTGTCCCTCTGATAGTGTGACACTCCCTCAGTACTTTCCCTCTGAGTGTGACACTCCCTCAGTACTGTCCCTCTGACATTGTGACACTCCCTCAGTACTGTCCCCCAGACAGTGTGACTCTCCCTCAGTACTGTCCCTCTGACATTGTGACACTCCCTCAGTACTGTCCCCCAGACAGTGTGACACTCCCTCAGTACTGTCCCTCTGACAGTGTGACTCTCCCTCAGTACTGTCCCTCTGACATTGTGACACTCCCTCAGTACTGTCCCCCAGACAGTGTGACACTCCCTCAGTACTGTCCCCCTGACAGTGTGACACTCCCTCAGTACTGTCTCTCTGACAGTGTGACACTCCCTCAGTACTGTCCCTCTGACAGTGTGACACTCCCTCAGTACTGTCCCCCTGACAGTGTGACACTCCCTCAGTAATGTCTCTCTGACAGTGTGACACTCCCTCAGTACTGTCTCTCTGACATTGTGACACTCCCTCAGTACTGTCCCTCTGACAGTGTGACACTCCCTCAGTACTGTCCCTCTGATCGTGTGACACTCTCTCAGTACTGCACCTCTGACAGTGTGACACTCCCTCAGTACTGTCCCTCTGACAGTGTGACACCCCCTCAGTACTGTCCCTCTGACAGTGTGACTCTCCCTCAGTACTGTCACTCTGACAGTGTGACACTCTCTCAGTACTGTCACTCTGACAGTGTGACACTCCCTCAGTACTGTCCCCCTGACAGTGTGACACTCTCTCAGTACTGTCTCTCTGACAGTGTGACACTCCCTCAGTACTGTCTCTCTGATCGTGTGACACTCCCTCAGTACTGTCTCTCTGACAGTGTGACACTCCCTCAGTACTGTCCCTCTGATAGTGTGACACTCCCTCAGTACTTTCCCTCTGAGTGTGACACTCCCTCAGTACTGTCCCTCTGACATTGTGACACTCCCTCAGTACTGTCCCCCAGACAGTGTGACTCTCCCTCAGTACTGTCCCTCTGACATTGTGACACTCCCTCAGTACTGTCCCCCAGACAGTGTGACACTCCCTCAGTACTGTCCCTCTGACAGTGTGACTCTCCCTCAGTACTGTCCCTCTGACATTGTGACACTCCCTCAGTACTGTCCCCCAGACAGTGTGACACTCCCTCAGTACTGTCCCCCTGACAGTGTGACACTCCCTCAGTACTGTCTCTCTGACAGTGTGACACTCCCTCAGTACTGTCCCTCTGACAGTGTGACACTCCCTCAGTACTGTCCCCCTGACAGTGTGACACTCCCTCAGTAATGTCTCTCTGACAGTGTGACACTCCCTCAGTACTGTCTCTCTGACATTGTGACACTCCCTCAGTACTGTCCCTCTGACAGTGTGACACTCCCTCAGTACTGTCTCTCTGACATTGTGACACTCCCTCAGTACTGTCCCTCTGACAGTGTGACACTCCCTCAGTATTGTCCCTCTGACAGTGTGACACTCCCTCAGTACTGTCCCTCTGACATTGTGACACTCCCTCAGTACTGTCTCTCTGACAGTGTGACACTCCCTCAGTACTGTCCCTCTGACAGTGTGACACTCCCTCAGTACTGTCCCTCTGACAGTGTGACACTCCCTCAGTATTGTCCCTCTGACAGTGTGACACTCCCTCAGTACTGTCCCTCTGACATTGTGACACTCCCTCAGTACTGTCTCTCTGACAGTGTGACACTCCCTCAGTACTGTCTCTCTGATCGTGTGACACTCCCTCAGTATTGTCTCTCTGACAGTGTGACACCTCCTCAGTAATGACCCTCTGGCTGTGGGATAGTCCTTCATTTCTGTCACTCGAATAATGTTCCTTTTTCCCTCTCACTGTTCATTTGAATTGCAAAGCTCATTACATGCATAGAGTGCAGGGTAGATTTAGCAGGATGTTGATTAGACTGAAGGGACTGAGTTATTGAGGGAAGGAGTGTATTTTGGGATTTATTGTTTGGCGCCAAGAGATTGTGATGTGTCTTCTCGATGTACATAAAATCATGAATACACCCAGTCTTTTACCAGGACTACTGAATGAAGAACCAGAAGCCTCCTGTTTCAGGAAGGACACAAGCTTTTCCCTCTGTGGGTACCCAGAACAAGCTACTAGTGAAAGTTCATGAGGCAGTACAATTACATTAAAAATGCAGTCAGACAGATACATGGATCAGAAAATTTTAAAAGGATATGCGAAAGAAGTGAGCGAATGGGATTGGCTTAGTTAGCATGCATTGGATGGGCTGAAGGGCCTGTTCCTGTGCTGTTTGACTCGACCATCGTTCGACAGTGTGACACTCTTTGAGCACTGACTCTGCGGTGGTTTGTCTGATGTGCGACACAGTCCACTGAGGTACGGTGGCATCGTGGTTAGCACAACACTTTACAGTACCAGTGACCAGGGTTCCATTCCCACTGCTCTCTGTAAGAAGTTTGTACATTCTGTGTGGCTTCCTCATACATCCAAAGACACACTGACTGGCAGGTTAATTGGTCATTCTAAACAGAAGAAAGGGAAGGAAGAGGGGCATCGGAGGCAGGTGATGGGCACGAGAAGAGAAGGGGTGAGAGGGGAGCCAGAATACGGATTGGGTAGAGAGAGAAGGGGTAAGGGAGAGAAATTACTGTAAGGTAGAGAAATCGATATTCTTGCCATCAGCTGGGAGGTTACCCAGATGGATATGAGGTGTGGCTCTTTCAACCTGAGTTTGGCCTCATTGTGACAGTACAGGTGGCCATGGACAGACATGTCAGAATGGGAATGGGTATTGAACTGGGTCACCAATGGAGGATCTGCCTTTTGCAGTGGATGGAGCGAATATGTTCAACAGAACAGTTCCTCAATCTGTGTCGGGTCTTACTGATGTAGAGCAGTCCAGACCGAGAGCATCGAATACAGTCGATGACCCTGACGGAACCTCAGACGAAGTGATGTGACACATGGAAGGTCTATTTGGGGCTTTTAATGATGGAGAGGAAGGAGGTCGAGGGGCAGGTGGGAGTAGGGCAGGTGTAGTATCAGCCCCTCCTCCCTCCTTATTCTGGCTGCAGCCCCCTTATTTCCCAATCCTGATGTGTTTTCATCAAACACACTGTGTATTCCTCTCTATAAATGCTGACTGACCTGCTGTGTGCCTCTAGTATTATGTGTGTACTGACTATCTTTATTACCACTCCCCAACCCCCTCAATCTCAGTCCGGATTCAGGGTCTCAACCCAAAATATCTACGATTCCTTTCCTGCCACAGACCTGCTGACACACTGAGTTTCTTGAGGCTGTTTGTTGCTCCAGATTCCCACATCTGCCGTCCTTTGTGTCTCCAGAGGCCGGAGGTCAGTAGGTATGCAAACGACATGTAAATTGATGAAATTGTCGTTAGCAGGGAAGCGTGTCAAATGTTGCCACAGGGCAAAGTGCAGGTGAAAAGTTCGGTGATGCCATGGCAGATGGAATTTAACCCGTACAAGTGTGAAGTGATGGATTTTGGAAAGTCAATGCCGACACTAAATAATGGGGCCACAAGGAAAGGTGACAAGCAGAGAACTTTCAACAATACTAGAGACTCTCAGCAAATCTCACAGAATGTCTGACTCATTGAGTTCCTTCAGCATTTTCTATGTGTCGCTCAAACTTTCCCGCATCTGCAGAATGGCTTGTGTTTAAAAGCAGCGACTCTGAGACCATTGTTGTCTGACACTAGTAACACAGGTGGATGGGACGGTGAAAGAGGTTACAGTATACTTCCCTTCATGGGTCAGTGTGCACAATATCAGAGTTGGGATGATATGTTGCAATGTTACAAGCCTCCGGTCAGACTGCACTCGGAGAACTGTGCAGTTACGGCCATCACACTATACAGAGGAAGTTATTGTGCTGCAGAGAACTCAGTGGAGATTCACCAGAATGCATCCTGAATAGGAGGACATCCATTTTCTTTTCTCTCTCTCTCTCTCTCTCTCTCTCTGTTTCTCTCTCTCCCTCCCTCTCCCTCCTCTCTCCCACCCTCTCACCTGCTCACTCTCTGGAGTGAGGACAAGGGGCGACCTGATAGGAATAGAATGCTAGGAGAGGCACAGAGAGGGGCATTCACTAGATACCCTCCTGGGTTGGAAGACATTTACTGAGATATAGGGCTAGCTCTCTCTCTATCCCCTGCCCCCTCCCCATCTCTCTCCCTCTCTCCTCTCCTCTTCCCTTTCTCCCTCTCTCCCTCTCCCTGTCCCTCAACCTCACTTTCACCCTCTCCTTCTCCCTCACCTCTCCCCATCCTGTCCCTTTCCCTCACCTTATCCCTCTCCCTTTCTCTCTCCCAGCTCTCGCCCTTTCACCCTCTCACTCTCCCCCTCAACCCCTCTTCCTCTCACACTCTTCCCCTGCCTCTCCCTTTTCCCCTTCCTCCCTCTCACCCTCTCTCTCTCTCTGGAGTGAAGGAGGACAAGAGGTGACCGGATAGGAATAGAATGCTAGGAGAGGCATAGAGAGGGTTGATCACTAGAATGTATTTTTGTCATGGTGAGGTGTCAGCAACAAGAGGATGCAGGGTGAAGGTGCCAACGAGGGGTTTCAAAGGGGGTCTGAGAGGAAATTATTTTCTGCTGGTTTAGTTTTGATTGCATTGTCAGAGGTGCCCTAGGCAGATACATTCAGTATGTTTATGAGGCATTGGAACAGGCACTAGAATGGGCAGGAACAGAAGGATACAGACTTAAAGCGGGCAAAGGGGCAGACGAGATAGCAGGAGTGTGGAGGGCTGAAGAGCCCATTGCTGTCCTGGATAAAGCCGGGAACTGAGAACCACAACCAAGTCCACCAATGATCGGACTCTGTACAGCATCCCACCGCCATTAAACTGGACGTAGAACCCCAAAAATTGCATCAATGATCGGACTCTGTACAACGTCTCACCACCATTAAACAGGACGTAGAACCCCAAAAATTGTATCAATAATCGGACTCTGTACAACGTCTCACATCACCAGTTCTTGCCAGAGTTGGCTACAAGCATGGAATTACATACCCAGGATCAGTCCACTGCTCATCTCCAGAGTTAATCAGACAGACACTTCAGGGGTCACTGCCCTCTCCTGCAGCAGCTGCACTGTGTGGATAAAATTGTTGAAGAGAACACTTAAATCAGGAAAGGGAAACAAAATGAGGAAGTATTCACAAATAGTTATCACATTCAATCCAACAGTGACATTATTTTTGCTTAGCCTAGGGACTGATGCACTGTGGGATAGGACTCTCAGGCAGAGCCCTCCCTCTCTCTGTAACCCCACTCTGGACCACACACCCCTCCCTGTCTCTGCAACCCGACCCCCTCTGGACCAGTTGTCTCATCCAAATTTCAGAGTCTCTTGATCAATAAACAGGGATGATGAGGGGAATCCAGCTGATAGTTTTGAAAAGGCAAGTGATGCGAGACCACATCAGGATTGAAGGTGCAGCCCAGATAGGTTAATTGGCCATTTTAAACCGTTCCATCGGTACTGTTATTCAGTACAGTCTGAGAGGAACTGACAGGAATTTACTGTGGGTGTTGGGATCACCCCAGAAACTATAGACTCACTTTCAAGGAATTTTCATCTCATGTTCTCGATATTTCTTGTTTTTTGCTCTTTTCTATTTGCACAATTTGTTCTCTTTGCACAATAGTTGGTTGTCTGTCCTTTTGGGTGCGATCTTTCATTGATTCCATTGTGCTTCTTGGATTAACTGTGAAATTCAATCTCTGGGTTGTGTATGGTGACATATATATACTTTGATATTAAATTTATTTCAGCTTTGCACTTTTGAAGTGCATTCCCTTTATGAATAAATGTTAATGACTGGAACTTGGGCACTGGTCAGAATCTTTAAGCTGACAGATGAAGCGAATTTGGAGAAGGGGTGGATCGAGTGGAGGATTGTGGGAGTCTTCAAGGAGCTAAATATAGGACGGGGAGGTAGCAGAGAAGGAACAGGGGTAGCTTTTTACTGTGTGTCTATTTAAAGAAAATTTTCTTATCCTATTGAATTACGTAAAAAGGATACTATCAAATTGGTTGCCTCTTTCATTATCGCTAATTGGCTGAATTAACTCTATTAAAATGAATATATTACCTAAATTTATACTCCTTTTTCAGGCATTGCCTGTTTTTAATTCCTAAATATTTTTTTGATTCTCTTGACTCTATTATATCTTAGACAATAGACAATAGACAATAGGTGCAGAAGTAGATCATTCGGCCCTTCGAGCCTGCACCGCCATTTTGAGATCATGGCTGATCAATTCCTATCAATACTTGGTTCCTGCCTTGTCCCCATATCCCTTGATTCCCCTATCCACAAGATACCTATCTAGCTCCTTCTTGAAAGCATCCAGAGAATTGGCCTACACTGCCTTCCGAGGCAGTGCATTCCAGACCCCCACAACTCTCTGGGAGAAGAAGTTTTTCCTTAACTCTGTCCTAAATGACCTACCCCTTATTCTCAAACCATGCCCTCTGGTACTGGAGGTACTCCAAGTGTGGTCTCACCAGGGCTCTGTACAAATGCAAGAGGATTTCCTTGCTCTTGTACTCAATTCCCTTTGTAATAAAGGCCAACATTCCATTAGCCTTCTTCACTGCCTGCTGCACTTGCTCATTCACCTTCAGTGACTGATGAACAAAGACTCCTAGATCTCTTTGTATTTCTCCCTTACCTAACTCTACACTGTTCAGATAATAATCTGCCTTCCTGTTCTTACTCCCAAAGTGGATAACTTCACACTTATTCACATTAAACGTCATCTGCCAAGTATCTACCCACTCACCCAGCCTATCCAAGTCACCCTGAATTCTCCTAACATCCTCATCACATGTCACACTGCCACCCAGCTTAGTATCATCAGCAAATTTGCTGATGTTATTCTCAATGCCTTCATCTAAATCGTTGATGTAAATCATAAACAGCTGTGGTCCCAATACCGAGCCCTGTGGCACCCTACTAGTCACCACCTGCCATTCTGAGAAACACCCGTTCACCACTACCCTTTGCTTTCTATCTGCCAACCAGTTTTCTATCCATGTCAATGTCTTCCCCCCAATGCCATGAGCTTTGATTTTACCCATCAATCTCCTGTGTGGGACCTTATCAAATGCCTTCTGAAAATCGAGGTACACTACATCCACTGGATCTCCCCCGTCTAACTTCCTGGTTACATCCTCAAAAAACTCTAACAGATTAGGCAAGCATGATTTACCCTTGGTAAATCCATGCTGGCTCGGCCCAAACCTATCACTGCTATCTAGATATGCCACTATTTCATCTTTAATAATGGACTCTAGCATCTTCCCCACCACCGATGTCAGGCTGACAGGTCGATAGTTCTGTTTTCTCCCTCCCTCCTTTCTTAAAAAGTGGGATAACATTAGCCATTCTCCAATCCTCAGGAACTGATCCTGAATCTAAGGAACATTGGAAAATGATTACCAATGCATCCACAATTTCCAGGGCCACCTCCTTTAGTACCCTAGGATGCAGACCATCTGGACCTGGGGATTTGTCAGCCTTCAGTCCCATCAGTCTACTCATCACCGTTTCCTTCCTAATGTCAATCTGTTTCATTTCCTCTGTTACCCTATGTCCTTGGCCCATCCATACATCTGGGAGATTGCTTGTGTCTTCCTTAGTGAAGACAGATCTAAAGTACTTATTAAATTCTTCTGCCATTTCTCTGTTTCCCATAACAATTTCACCCAATTCATTCTTCAAGGGCCCAACATTGTTCTTAACTATCTTCTTTCTCTTCACATACCTAAAAAAGTTTTTGCTATCCTCCTTTATATTCCTGGCTAGCTTGCGTTCGTACCTCATTTTTTCTCCCCGTATTGCCTTTTTAGTTAAGTTGTGTAGTTACTTAAAAACTTCCCAATCATCTGTCCTCCCACTCACCTTATCTCTGTCATACTTCCTTTTTTTTAATGCTATGCAATCTCTGACTTCCTTTGTCAACCACTGTGGCCCCTTTCCCCCCTTTGAATCCTTCCTTCTCCAGGGGATGAACTGACTTTGCACCTTGTGCATTATTCCCAAGAATACCTGCCATTGCTGTTCCACTGTCTTTTCTGCTAGGATATCCATCCAGTCAACTTTGGCCAGCTCCTCCCTCATGGCTCCATAGTTTCCCCTGTTCAACTGCAACACTGACACCTCTGAGCTGCCTTTATCCTTCTCAAATTGCAGATAAAAACTTATCATATTATGATCACTGCCTCCTAATGGCTCCTTTACTTCAAGATCGCTTATCAAATCCTGTTCATTACATAACACTAAATCCAGAATAGCCTTGTCCCTGGTCGGTTCTCGTACAAGCTGTTCCAAGAATGCATCCCGTAGGCACTCTACAAACTCCCTATCCTGGGGTCCAGCACCAACCTGATTCTCCCAGCTCACCTGCATGTTGAAATCCCCAATAACTACTGCAACATTACCTTTGCCACATGCCAATGTTAACTCCCTATTCAACTAGCACCCAATATCCATGCTACTGTTTGGTGGCCTGTAGACAACACCCGCTTGGGTCCTTTTGCCCTTACTGTTCCTCAGTTCTATCCACACAGACTCTACTTCTCCTGATCCTATGTCCCCCCTTGCAAAGGACTGAATCTCATTCCTCACCAACAGGGCCACTCCACCCCCTCTGCCCACATTTCTGTCCCTATGATAGCACGTATACCCTTGTACATTCATTTCCCAGGTCTGATCTCCCTGCAGCCATGTCTCTGTTATCCCAACAACATCATAGTTACCCATTTGCACCTGAGCTTCAAGCTCATCCGCCTTATTTCTGACACCGTGCATTCAGATATAGAATTTTTAGCCCATTTCTCCTCTCTCTGTTTGAATCGCTGCCTATTGTGCTTAACCCAGCTCCCCAAACTCCCATCAGGCTATACGCCCCTAGAATTTTGTTGTCCTTCCTAAATTTACTTATTCTTTCTGCACATTTAACTCCATGTTCCGTCAGACCATCCCTCTGTACATGTGTCCTCCTTATCACTTGTTCCGCCCCACCTTTCTCTACTACACACTTAATATTCCGGAACCGTGTAGTCCCCACCTGTCCTTTATTCTTCATCTCACTATCCTCTCTCGCATTCTGGATCCCCGCCCCCTGCAAATTTAGTTTAACCCCCCCCCCCCCAAGAAGCACTAGCAAACTTCACTGCAAGAATGTTAGTACTGCTCCAGTTCAGGTGTAAACCGTCCCTTCAGAACAGATCCCATCTTCCCTGGAACAAAGCCCAATTATCTAAAAACCTGAAGCCCTCCCTCCTGCACTATTCTCTCAGCCACGTATTAATCTGTATAATCCTTCTGTTCCTTGCCTCACTCGCATGTGGCACAGGTAGCAATCCTGAGATTGTTACCCTGGAGGTCCTGCTCTTCAGCTTCGCACCTAACTCCCTGAACTCCCTACGCAGGAACCCCTCACTCATCCTACCCACATCATTGGTCCCTACATGGACCACAACATCTGGATTCTTGCCCTCCCTCTCAAGAATAACCTGCACCCGATCTGAGATGTCCCGGCACCAGGGAAGCAACATACCATCCGAGACTCCCGATCTTCCCCACAAAATCTCCTATCTGCCCCCCTGACTATAGAATCCCCTATCAATACAGCTCTCTTCTCTTCCCTCCTCCCTTTCCTAGTCTTCTTATATATGGAAGAATAAGCGTTCCAGATTAAATAAAATTCATCTTCAGAAAGGTAAAAAGATGGAGGATTAGCCTTACCAAACTTTAGATTTTATTATTGGGCAGTTAATGTAAGAAATCTTACATTTTGGTTATATTACATAAATTGTGAGGATTGCCCGATATGGGTTTATTTTAGAAGCTAACTCTGTTAATAAATTTTCTATCATTTCTCTTCTTGGATCCTCACTCTGTGTCTCTGAGTAAGTTAACTGATAATCTGGTAGTTAAACACAGTGTGAGAATTTGGATACAATTCTGAAACTACTTTGGTTTATCCAGATTTTCTCTTTTGAGTCCCATTTTTTCCAATTATTTTTTAACCCCTCTGTGATTGATGTGGCTTTTAAAGGATGGGATAGATTAGGTATTAAATGCTTTCAGGACCAGTTTGTAGAGGGGAGTCTCTTTTCATTTGAACAGCTGTCAACTAAACATAGTTTATCCAAAACTCATTTTTTTGATACCTACAACTAAGAGATTTTTTTACAGTCTCCAACAAATACATTTTCTAAAAGTCCTGATAAGAATCTACTAGATGTAATTTTTAATTTGAAACCTTTTTATAATGGATCTATATCGAATATTTATAATCTGCTATTGGGAATGAGAAGTGTTCCTTTAGATAAAATTAAAAATCTTTGGGAACAAGATTTACAGACTTCAATTTCTGAGGAAACTTGGAATCAAATTTTTAAATAGGTTAACACTTCATCGCTATGTGCCCGCCACTCTCTCCTACAATTCAAAGTGGTCCATAGGGCCTATATGACCAAGGATAAGTTGACTTGTTTTTACTTAGATATATCTCCGTATTGTGATAAATGTAATAATGGAGAAGCTTCACTCATTCATAAGTTTTGGACATGTCTGAGTCTTGGAAAATATTGGAAAGAAGTATTCCAAACATTCTCGATACTTTTCAAAGTAAACTTTAAGCCTAATCCTTTGACCACTTTATTTGGTATTGTTGGAGGAAAGGATATTATTTTGGAGTCATCTGACTTGCATATTTTGGCTTTTATTTCTCTTATGGCCATAAGGATGCTCTTGCTTAAAGGGAAAGATGCGACTCCCCTACTCATGCCCAATGGTTATGTGATGTCATGTTTAAATTTAGAGAAGATTCGATGTTCAATCTCTGAATCTAGTCAAGACTTTCAAATATTGTGGAGACCTTTTCTGAATTATTTTCAAAACCTTTGATATGCTGTTAAAGCACAGATGATGACTATTTTTTTTCCTTTTCTTTTCTTTACTAATCAGCTTCAGTCTTGGTAGTGGGTTAGAATTTTCTTATAATGAAATTACTATATTTCAATGTTACAAATTAATTAATCTGTATTAATATAGGATAAGGAGTCTATATGCGATTTAGTGTAATGTATTGTTACATATTTTTTTGCTTGTACTCTATTCTTTTATATAAGTTAGTAAAAACATTGAAAGAGGTTTTTACTGAGAAAGGTGAAGTGTTAAATGCAGGGAGGAAGAAAGAAAAGAGGATGCAATTCTGCAAGCAGTACTAGAAAGTGTTCAGGAAAGTTTTTAAAATCAATATATAAATGTACCAACTAGGGAGGATGCAATATTAGACCTCCTATTAGGAAATGAGTTAGGGCAGGTGACGGAAGTGTGTGTAGGGGAACACTTTGGTTCCAGTGATCATAACGACATTAGTTTCAACTTGATCATGGATAAAGATAGATCTGGTCCTCGGGTTGAAGTTCTAAACTGGAAAAAGGCCAAATTTGAAGAAATGAGAAAGGATCTAAAAAGTGTAGATTGGGACAGGGTGTTCTCTGGCAAGGATGTGATTGGTAAGTGGGAGGCCTTCAAAGGAGAAATTTTGAGAGTGCAGAGTTTGTATGTTCCTGTCAGGGTTAAAGGCAAAATTAATAAGGATAAGGAACCTTGGTTCTCGAGGGATATTGGAACTCTGATAAAGAAGAAGAGAGAGATGTATAACATGTATAGGCAACAGGGAGGAAATAAGATGCTTGAGGGGTATAAAAGAGTAAGAAAATACAAGAAAGAAATCAGGAGAGCTAAAAGAAAACATGAGGTTGCTTTGGCAGTCAGGGTGAAGGATAATCCTAAGAGCTTCTACAGGTATGTTAAGAGCAGAAGGATAGTAAGGGATAAAATTGGTCCTCTTGAAGATCAGAGTGGTCGGTTATGTATGGAACCAAAAGAAATGGGAGAGATATTAAATGGTTTTTTGCATCTATATTTACTAAGGAAACTGGAATGGAGTCTATGGAAACAAGGCAAACAAGTAGGGAGGTCATGGAACTTATACAGATTAAAGAGGAGGAGGTGCTTGCTGTCTTGAGGCAAATCAGAGTAGATAAATCCCCAGGACCTGACAGGGTATTCCCTATGACCTTGAAGGAGACTAGTGTTGAAATTGCAGGGGTCCTGGCAGAAATATTTAAAATGTCGATATCCACGGGTCAGGTGCCGGAGGACTGGAGGATAGCTCATGTAGTTCCGTTGTTTAAAAAAGGCTCAAAAAGTAGGCTGGGAAATTATAGGCTGGTAAAGTTTACATCCTTAGTAGGTAAATTATTGGAAGGAATACTAAGAGATAGGATCTACAAGTATTTGGATAGACAGGGACTTATTAGAAAAAGTCAGCATGGCTTTGTGCATGGTAGGTCATGTCTAACCAATCTATTAGAGTTTTTTGAGGAAGTTACCAGGAAAGTGAATGAAGGGAAGGCAGTGGATGTTGTCTACATGGACTTCAATAAGGCCTTTGACAAGGTCCCGCATGGGAGGTTAGTTAGGAAGATTCAGTCGATAGGTATACATGGAAAGGTAGTAAATTGGATTAGACATTGGCTCAATGGAAGAAGCCAGGGAGTGGTCGTGGAGGATTGCTACTCTGAGTGGAGGCCTGTGACTAGTGGTATGGCACAGGGATCAGTGCTGGGTCCATTATTATTTGTCATCTATATCAATGATCTGGATGATAATATGACAAATTGGATCAGCAAATTTGCTGATCAGAATCAGAATCAGACTTTAATCGCCAAGTACCTATGCACATACAAGGAATTTACTTCCGGCAGATGTTGTCTTTCTGCTCATAACAATAATAATGATAAATATAAATGAAAATATAGATTATACATACAGGTAGTGCAATCCAAGTAATAGTTAGCCGACAGTTAACCGGCAGTTAACTGTTCAGCAAAGTGACCGCAGTAGGGAAAAAACTTCTCCAGTGCCTATTAGTCTTAGTCTGGAGGGATCTGAAGTGCCTACCAGATGGAAGCAGATCAAACAGTCCGTGTGCAGGATGGGAGGAGTCCTTTATGATGTTCCCCGCCCTCTTCTTCAACCTGGAAGAGTACAGGTCCACAATAGAGGGCAGGGAGGCTCCAATAATGCGCTCGGCAGTTCTCACTGTGCGCTATAGTCTGGTTCTATCCTGCTTGGTGGCGGCTCCAAACCACACAATGATGGAGGTGCACAGGACAGACTCAATGACTGCAGTGTAGAACTGCAGCAGCAATTCCTGAGGCAGACCGTATTTCCTCAAGAGCCGCAGGAAATACATCCGCTGCTTTGATGATACAAAGATTGGAAGTGTAGTGGAGAGTGAGGAAGGTTTTCAAAACTTGCAGAGGTATTTGGACTAGTTGGAGGAATGGGCTGAAAAATGGCAGATGGAGTTTATGCAGACAAGTGTGAGGTATTGCACTTCGGAAGGTCAAACCAAGGTAGAACATACTAGGTAAATGGTAGGGCACTGAGGAGTGCAGGAAAACAGAGGGATCTGGGAGTACAGATACATAATTCCCTAAAAGTGGCGTCACAAGTAGATAGGGTCGTAAAGACAGCTTTTGGTATATTGGCCTTTATAAATCAAATTCTTGAATATAAGAGTTGGAATGTAATGGTGAGGTTGTATAAGACATTGGTGAGGCCGAATTTGGAGTGTTGTGTGCAGTTTTGGTCACATAATTACAGGAAGGATATTAATAAGGTTGAAAGAGTGCAGAGAAGGTTTACAAGGATGCTGCTGGGTCTTGAGAAACTGAATTACAGAGAAAGGTTGAATAGGCTAGGACTTTATTCCCTGGAGTGTAGGAGAATGAGTGATGATTTGATAGAGGTATATAAAATTATGATGGGTATAGACAGAATGAATGCAAGCAGGTTTTTTCCACTGAGGCTAGGGGAGAAAAAAAACAGAGGTCATCGGTTAAGGTTGAAGGGTGAAAAGTTTAAAGGGAACATGGGGGGGGGGCTTCTTCACGCAGAGAGTGGTGGGAGTGTGGAATGAGCTGCTAGATGAAGTGGTGAATGCGGGCTCACTTTTGACATTTAAGAAAAACTTGGACAGGTATATGGATGAGAGGGGTTTGGAGGGATATGGCCCAGGTGCAGGTCAGTGGGACTAGGCAGAAAAATGGTTCAGCACAGCCAAGAAGGGCCAAAAGGCCTGTTTCTGTGCTGTAATGTTCTATGGTTCTAAAGGGGAAAGACATGGGGAAAGTGTGCTTAGTTCATCACAGGTGGCAAGGCAGGGCGAAGAAGTGGTCAGAGAAATGTTTCGAATAGAGACAGAAACCAGAGATCACTTTAATCAGAGGGTGGTGAATCTGTGCAATTCATTGCCCCAGACTGCTGTGGGGTCCAAGTCATAGAATATAGTTAAAGCAGAGGTTGTTAGGACCTTCATTAGTCAGGGTGTCAATGGTTATGGGAAGAAGGCAGGAGAATGGGGTTGAGAGAGATAATAAATCAGACAGGATGGAATGGCGGAGCAGACTCAATGGGCCGAATGGTCTATTTCTGCTTCTCTGTCTTATGGACTTATGGTCACAATGAAACATTCTGAAAAGCCTCGTACAGGGGTTCCAAACCTTTTTTTATTCCATGGACCCCTACTATTAACCAAGGGTCCACAGATCCCAGGTTGGGAACCCCTGGTCTGGTGTTTAGTCTGGTCGTCACATTTTGGGGGAAAAGTCAGTGTGTGTGTGGTAGAGATAAATTGAAATTATTCTAGGTTCAGGGAGTTCAATTCTGCGGGTTGATTGGAGAATGATTCTGAGGGTTTCTAGTCATGAGGGTGGAAAATTGGAAAAACAAATGCTAAGAACTAGACACAAGGCTCAACTATCCTCAGTGGATAACTGCACACCCTCCAGAACACTCATACATCAAACCACCGGTTACACGTCCGCAGGGACAAGCAATAATTTTAACCTTCACAGCTTTGGGTTCAGTTTCAGCATGAACTTCATTATCTATTCATATCACAGAAAGCATGTTGACCGGATGCATCACGGCTTGGTACAGTAACCGCTCTGTCTGTGACTGCAAGGAACTTCACATCACAGAAACAAGCCTCCCCTCCATGGCCTCTGCCTACACTTCCTGCTGCCTGAGTAAAGCAGCCAGCATTGTCAAAAACCCCACACACCCCGGACACTCTCACCTCTCCCCATCCCATCAAGTTAAGTGTATTGTCATTTCATTATATACATGTTTACCGTCAAACAATATAATGTTTCTCTGGACCAAGGTGTAAAGCACAGTAGTACACAATACATACATGCACAACAACTTAAAGGATAAAATCTGCAGATGAATTAAGCATAAATGAACAAAGTAAATTTTATAAATTAAATATTATAAGGCACAGACACATTTGCCAGTGACACTTTGAATGTGATACGGCAGGGAGTTCAGAAGCCTGTTGATGAGGCCAACCAATGTTGTGTCATCTGCAAACCAGAGGACACGGTTTGAGTCGTGTGTCAGGAGTGTGAGTTCCAGCGGACTGGGCACACAGCCCTGGAGAGTACCCGTGCTCAGTGTAATGTGACTAGAGAGCTTACTGCCTGCACGGACTGACTGTTGCCTTTCTGTTACGAAGTCCAGGATACAGTTACAGAGGAAGGTGTTAAGACTTGGGGAAAATAGTTTCCCCACTATTTCCTGGGGTATGATGGTGTTAAATGCCGAACTGAAGTTTATAACAGCAACCTAACATATGATACCCCATCTTCCAATTGGGGCAGCACAGAGTGGAGGGCAGAGGTCACTGATCATCAGTGGATCAATTCAAGCGATAATCAAACTGGAAAGGGTCCAATGTGGCTGGGATTAAGGCTTTAATGTGTTCCATGACCAGCCACTCAATGCATTTCATAATGGTTGATGTTAAAGGTACCAGACAATAGTCATTTCGACAGGTTACCGTCACCTTACTTAGAACTGGAATGAAGGTTGCCGTCTTGAAAACTAAGGGAACAATGAGCATTTCAGGAGAAATGTTGAATATATCGTTAGCACCTCAGTTATCTGGGCTGCTCAGTCTTGGAATCCGACCTGGTCTGTTTTCAGGCCCCGCAGCTTTGTGTGAGTTAACTTGGTCAGGGTCTTCCTCACCTCAGCTTACAGAACATCTGCTTTACTGGGGGAGTGTTGCCTGTGTAACCAAGTCTACTAATTCACCACCCTCTGGCTAAAGACATTTCTTCACATCTCTGTTTTAACTGGTCTTTCCTCTATCCTGAGGCTGTGCCCTCTTGTCCTGTAGTTCCCCACCATGGGAAACATCCTTTCCACATCTAATCCCTCTAGGACTTTCAATATTCTAAAGATTTCAATGAGCTCCCCCCTCGTACTTCTGAATTTCAACATGTACATACCTTGAGCTATTAAACATTTCTTGTATGATAACCCTTTAATTTGCAGAATCATACTTGTGAACATCCTTTGAACCCTCTTTAATGCAAGTGCATCTTTTCTTTGATGAAGAGCCTAAACTATTCACAATACTCAAGGTGAGGAGGATCATATCCTGCTCTTATGTTCTGGATGTCTTGAAATGAATGCCAACATTGCATTTGCTTTCCTCACCACCAACTCTACCTGCAGGTTAACCTTCAAGTGTTCTGCACAAGGACTCCCAAGTTCCTTTACATCTCAGATATTTAGATTTACTCCAAGTTTAGAAAATAGTCTCCACATGTATTTCTACTACCAAAGTGCATAACCATGCATTTTCCAACATTGTATTTCATTTGACACTTTCTTGCCCATTCTTCTGATCCATATGTCTTTCTGCAGCCTCTCTATTTTCTCAAAACTATCTCTCCTTTACCCATCATCACATCATCTGCAAACTTTGCAACAAAGCCATCAATTTCATCATCTGAATTATTGACATATAATGTAAAAACTATTGGTCTCAGCACAGACCACTCTGGAACCAGCAGCAGCTAACCAGAAAAGGCTCCTGTCACTACCTCCAGTTGAACTCTGTCTTTTTGTGTGTTTCCCCCGAGATGTCAGTCGGGGGTTTTGTATTGCCATGTGCTCCTGTTTGTTTTCATGCCCCATGTGCTCCTGTCCCTGCCCCTGCTCTACTCCGGCCCCTGTATTACTGAGTACTCCACCTCTCACCTGTTTCTCATTATTCCCTGTATTGCTGCCACCTGTGTCTCATAGTGCTCCACCTATCATCTGCCTCTCTGTTTATTGTTCAGTGTATCTGAGTCCTGTGTTTTCACCTGTTTGTTGCCAGGTTGTGCTCGTGAGTTTTCCTGAGCCTTTCCAGCATTCACGTCTGTACTCTGTCAGTCTGAATATCGACTCTGCCGGTTTCCCGATTCTGGTTTTTGGATTTCTCTGGAATTTTTGATCTCTGCCTGAACTTTGATGCCGACTTTGTTGCCGCTCTGGATTTGTTACTCAGTAAATATCACGGTGTGCTCAGTACTGGGTCTGCGACTGGGTCCCTGCTTCAGCGCCCTGACAGGACAATCTGGCCTGAATGGATCCAGCAGACCCCGCTCGTCTGAGAGCTGCCCTGGAACAACAGGGAGTGATGCTGGGAGACACCAGAACCAGCTGGACTCCGTGCTCAGGGCAATGGAGTCATTTTCTGCCAATGTAACCAACCTTGGTGCCCAGACTGAGTCACTCCATCTGTCCCAGATCACCCATCAACATTTTGCGACCGCATCTTCCGCCTGGCCCTCCGCGTCCTTGCTTGCTGCTCCCTTCCAAGAGCCCCGTCCGCCTCCTCCAGAAATGATCTCAGGTGAGCCCAGTACGTGCCGCTCTTTTCTTTCCCAGTGAACCTTCATTTTATAAATACAACCATCAACATTTCTGACTGATTGAGCCAACGTAGCCTACGCCATCACCCAACTGTCCGGTTGGGCGAGAGAATGGGGAACTGCCGTCTGGGAGGCAGGCTCACTTTTCTGCAGTAATTTCCGGTTATTTTTTGAGGAGATGAGAAAAGTGTTTGATCACTCCGAACGTGGGAGAGAGGCTGCCTGTGAAATGCTGCACATGCACCAGGAGCGCAGATCTGTGTCAGATCACGCCATAGAGTTCCGGACCCTAGCCACCTCCAGCGGCTGGAACTCGGAGGCACAGTTCGACACCTTCCTGAACAGCCTCTCCGAAGACATCAAAATTGAGCTGGTCACCCAGGTCCTTCCTGCCATCTTTGAAGCCCTGGTGTATTGGCCATCCATAGTGATGTTCACCTTCAGCAACACCACAGAGGGAGGGGTTCCAAAGGGTCCCTGGGAGCACTGGGGGAGTTCCAAGCTCCTTATCAGTCTACACTGCCCTACGATTCCCATTCCAGAGCCCGAGGCTGTGCATGTTGACCATACCCGTCTAACACCGACTGAAAGACAAAGGAGAATCAGCACCCGCTCCTGTCTGTACTGAGGCCAACCAAACCACTTCATCTCCACCTGCCCAGTAAAAGCCAAGCGCTCACCAGTAGGATGAGGAGTACTGGTGAGTGTGACCCCTGTCCGGCCCTCCTCAACACCACTCACTCTCATACCTGCTTCTCTGGAGTGGGGCGTCCAACGGCGAGCAGTCTCTGTCTTGGTCAATTCTGGTGCAGAACGGTGTTTTATCGATTCCAGCTTGGCTGCCCAGTGGGGAATACCCACGTCTGCTCTTCAGTCACCATTGATGGCCAATGCCTTGAACGGTCAGAAACTGACTAACATCACCCATGTCATGGCCCCAGTGAGTCTCAGTCTATCCGGCAACCATCATGAATAGTTAATCCTTTATGTTACTGACACTTCTCAACCTCCCATTGTCCTGGTTAGTTAAACAGAACCCCCTCATTGACTGGCTCAGTCGCAAGATTGTAGGCTGGAGCCCATTCTGTCACTCTCACTGCCTCTGCCATGCTCAGATCCCCTTGTCTCCAAGCCCAGATCCTCCAAGGAATTTCCGGACCTTAGTGCCATTCCTCCTGAATACATGGACCTCAAGGCTGTATTTAGCAAGTCCTGGGCCACTTCCCTACTGCCTCAACGTCCATATGATTGTGCCATTGACCTCTTGCCTGGCACATCTCCCCCAAGGGACCACCTGTATTCCCTGCCACACCTGAAACAGAAGCCATGAGTAAGTACATTCAGGAGTCTCTGCTGTTTTTTTTAGTTGAAAGGAAGGATGGCTCCTTGGGTCCATGCATTGATTACTGGGAACTGAATGAGGTCACTGTTAAGAACCAATACACTCTTCCGCTCATGACCTCGACATTTGAACTACTGCAAAGAGCCTCAGTTTTCACTAAGCTTGATCTCTGTAACGCCTGCCATCTTGTCCGCATCTGCGAAGGAGACGAGTGGAAAACGGCCGTCAACACCTCCTCAGGCCATTACAAGTATCTGGTCATCGCATTCGGTCTCACCTATGCCCCCATCATCTTCCATGCCCTGGTAAATGATGTTCTTAGGGACATACTGAACCAATTTGTTTTTGTGTATCTCAACAACATTTTGATTTCTTTTTCTAAGTCCCTTGCTGAACAGACAGGTCATGTCCATAGCATTCTCCAGTGCCTTCTGCAGAACCAGCTATTTGTGAAGGCTGGGAAATGTGAGTTTCATCGCAATACTGCCTCCTTCCTGGGGTATGTAATTTGAGGTGGTTCCATTCAGATGGACCAACAGAAGGTCACGGCGGTTGTCGAATGGCCCCAACCTTTGACTTGTTGGGAGTGGCAACACTTCTTGGGCTTTGCTAACTTCTATCGTCGGTTCATCAGAAATTACAGTACACTGGCTGCACCACTCACCTCATCTGCTGTCAGATTCTCCTGATCCCCTGCTGCTGAAAAAGTATTCTCTGACCTGAAGCAATGTTTCACCTCTGCCCCCATCCTGATTCAACCCGACACTGCCCGGCGGTTTATTGTGGAGGTGGATGTGTCTGACGTTGGCATAGGAGATGTTCTGTCTCGGCACTTGGCAAGGGTGAGAAGGTAAAGCCCTGCACTGCCTTCTCTCACCGCCTGACTCCCACAGAGCGGAATTACCAAGTCGGAAACTGGGAGCTGCAGGCTGTGAAGCTAGCTCCGGAGGAGTGGAAGCATTGGCTGGAGGGAGCCAAGGTGCCATTCTTGGTCTGGACTGATCACAAGAATCTGGAATATATCCGTACTGCCAAGCGTCTCAACTCTCGTCAAGCTCGTTGGTCACTGTTTTGCTCAAGATTCAATTTTACTCTGTCCTTCTCCCTGTTCCAAGGATGGAAAACCTGATGCCCACTCCCGAAGCTTTCCCTCCTCTGAGACCCCTGAGGTACCTGATGTCATCCTCCCTGCTCACTGTCTCGTGGGTGCAGTGCAGTGGGACGTTAAATCCATTGTGCATGGGGCTCAACAGAGTGAGGCAACCCTGATATTTTGAAGTGGGAAGGAGAACAGCCAGAGGTCATGGTACATATTGGTACCAATGACATAGGTAAGGAAAGGTAAGACATCCTGAAAACAGACTACGGGGAGTTAGGAAGGAAGTTGAGAAGCGCAACCTCAAAGGTAGTAATCTTGGGATTACTGCTGTGCCACGTGACAGTGAGAACAAGAATAGAATGAGGTGGAGGATAAACACATGGCTGAGGGATTGGAGCAGGGGGCAGGGATTCAGATTTCTCGATCATTGGGACCTCTTCTGGGGCAGGTGTGACCTGTACAAAAAGGACAGGTTACTCTTGAATCTGAGGGGGACCAATATCCTGGCGGGGAGGTTTGCAAGGGCTTTTGGGGAGAGTTTAAACTGGAATTGCTAGGGGGTGGGAACCGAACTGAAGTGATGGAGGAAAGGGAGGTTGGCTCACAAATAGAGAAAGCTTGGAGACAGTGCGAAAGGGAATATAGGCAGGTGACAAACAAGGGACACTTTCAGACCGATGGTTTGAGATGTATCTATTTTTATGCGAGGAGTCTCATGAATAAAGCGGATGAGCTTAGAGTGTGGATCAGCACTTGGAGCTATTATGTTGTGCCCATTACAGAGAATTGGATGGTGCAGGGGCAGGAATGGCTACTTCAAATCCAGGCTTTAGGTCTTTCAGAAAGGACAAGGAAGGAGGCAAAAGAGGTGGGGGCATGGCACTGTTGATCAACGATAGTGTCATGGCTGCAGAAAAGGAGGAAGTCATGGAGGAATTGTCTACAGAGTCTCTGTGGATAAAATTTAAGAATAGGAAGGAGTCAATAACTCTACTGGGTGTTTTTTATAGACCACCCAATAGTAACAGGGACATCGAGGAGCAGTTAAGGGGACAGATTCTGGAAAGGAGTAATAATAACAGGGTTGTTGGGAATTTAATTTCCCAAATATTGATTGGCATCTCCCCAGACTGAGGGGTTTAGATGGGGTGGAGTTTGTTAGGTGTGTTCAGGAAGGTTTCTTGACACAATATGTAGATAAGCCTACAAGAGGAGAGGCTGTACTTGATCTGGTATTGGGAAATGAACCTGGTCAGGTGTCAGATCACTCGGTGGGAGAGCATTTTGGAGATAGTGATCACAATTCTATCTCTTTTACCATAGCATTGGAGAGGGATAGAAACAGACAAGTTAGAAAACATTTAATTGGAGTAAGGGGAAATATGAGGCTATCAGGCAGGAACTTGGAAACATAATTTGGAAACATGTTCTCAGGGAAACATACAGAAAAAATGTGGCAAATGTTCAGGGGATATTTGCATGTGGTTCTGAGTAGGTACGTTCCAATGAGACAGTGAAAGGATGGTAAGTTCAGGAACTGTGGGGTACAAGGGCTGATGTAAATCTAGTCAAAAAGAAAAGGAGAGAAAAGGAGAGGTTCAAAAAACTAGGTAATGATAGAGTTCTAGAAGATTATAAGGTTAATAGGACAGAGCTTAAGAATGAAATTAGGAGAGCCAGAGGGACCATGAGAAGGCCTTGGCGGACAGGATTAAAGGCAAACACCAAAACATACTACAAGAATGTGAAGAGCAAGAGGATAAGATATGAGAGAATAGGACCAATCAAATGTGACAATGGAAAAGTGTGTATGGAACCAGAGGAGATGGTAGAGATACTTAATGAGTACTTTCCTTCAGTATTCACTACGGAAAAGGATCTTGGCAATTGTAGGGATGACTTGCAGCGGACTGAAAAGCTTCAGCATGTAGATATTAATGAAGAGGATGTGCTGGAGCTTTTGAAAAGCATCGAGTTGGATAAGTCACGATGTACCCCAAGCTACTGTGGGAAGCGAGGAAGAGATTGCTGAGTCTCTGGCGATGATCTTTGCATCATCAATTCCAGAGGATTGCAGGTTTGCATGTGTTGTTCCCTTACTCAAGGAAGGGAGTAGAGATAGCCCAGAAAATTATGGACCTGTGAGTCTTACTTCAGTGGTTGGTAAGTTGATGGAGAAGATCCTGAGAGGCAGGATTTATGAACATTTGGAGAGGCATGATATGATTAGGAATAGTCAACATGGCTTTGTCAAAGGCAGCTCATGCCTTACGAGCTTGATTGAATTTTTTGAGGATGTGACTAAACACATTGATGAAGGAAGAGCAGTAGATGTAGTGTATATGTATTTCTGCAAGGCATTTGATAAGTTACTCCATGCAAGGCTTACTGAGAAAGTCAGGAGGCATGGGATCCAAGGGGACATTGCCTTGTGGATCCAGAACTGGCTTGCCCACTGAAGGCAAAGAGTGATTGTTGACTGGTCATATTCTGCATGGAGGTCGGTGACCAGTGGTGTGCCTCAGGGATCTGTCCTGGGACCCCTACTCTTTGTGATTTTTATAAATGACCTGGATGAGGAAATGGAGGGATGGGTTAGTAAATTTGCTGATGACACAAAGAATGAGGGTATTGTGGATAGTGCGAAGGGCTGTCAGAGTTTACAGGTTTGATAGGATGCAAAACTGGGCTGAGAAGTGGCAGATGGATTTCAACAGATAACTGTCAGGTGGTTCATTTTGGTAGTTCAAATATGATGGTAGAATATAAGCATTAATGGTAAGATTCTTGGCAATGTGGATGATCAAAGAGATCTTGGGGTCCGAGTTCATAGGACACTCAAAGCTGCTACGCAGGTTGACTCTGTGGATAAGAAGACATATGGTGCATTGACCTTCATCAATCATGGGATTGAGTTTAGGAGCCAAGAGGTAATGTTGCAGCTATATAGGACCCTGGCCAGACCCCACTTGGAGTACTGGGCTCATTTCTGGTCACTCAGTACAGGGAGGATGTGGAAGCCATAGAAAGGGTGCAGAGTAGATTTACAAGGATGTTGCCTGGATTGGGGAGTATGCCTTATGAGAATAGGTTGAGTGAACTCGGCCTTTTCTCCTTGGAGCGATGGAGGATGAGAGGGGACCTGATAGAGGTGTACAAGATGATGAGAGGCATTGATCATGTGGATAGTCAGAGGCTTTTTTCCCAGGGCTGAAATAGCTTGCACAAGAGGGTATAGTTTTAAGGTGCTTGGAAGTAGGTACAGAGGAGATGTCAGGATACATTTTTTTACACAGAGAGTGGTGAGTGCGTAGAATGGGCTGCCAGAGGTGATGGTGGAGGCGGAAATGATAGGTTCTTCTTAGGGACTCCTGGGTAGATACATGGAGCTTGAAAAAATAGAGGGTTGTGGGTAAGCCGAGGTAATTCAAAGGTAAGGACATGATCGGCACAGCTTTGTGGACTGAAGGGCCTGTATTGTGCTGTAGGTTTTCTATGTTTCTATGTTTCTATGTATCTCTGTAATCCCTAAATTACTCCCTGTCTCTTTAACACCCTACACCCTTCCTGACCTCTGTAACTCCTACACCCTTCCATATCTGTGTAGCCCCTACACCCTTCCTGACCTCTGTAACTCCTACACCCTTCCATATCTCTGTAACTCCTACACCCCTACCTATCTCTGTACTCCCAACAAACCATCCCCATATCTGTAACCTGTGATAACCCTCCCTATCCCTGTCAACCCGACACCCTTCCCTGTCCCTGTAAGCTATACATATCTCCATATCTCTGTAACCTCAACACCTTTCCCTATCTCTGTAAACCCTAACACCCACCCTCTATCTGTAATCCCTACATCCCTCACTCTTACTTGAACCACTACACCCCTCTCTCTCTGTAACCCCTAAATACCTCCCTATTTCTGTAGCCATTACACCATTCCCTGTCTCTGTAACCCCAACACACCTCCCCATCTCAGTGAATCCTACACCACTTGGTGTAACCCCTGCAACCCTGTAAACCCTACACCCCCTCTATCTCTGTAAACCACTATTGCCGACCTTCTCTCTATAAACCCTAACCCCTCCCTATCTTGGTAACCCCTACCCCTCCCTACATCTGTAACCCGTACACCCCTCCCATTACCTGTATTCCACTATCCCTGACTCTCTCTCTGTCACTGCTAAACCCCTCCTAATGGGTAACCTCCTGTGACGAGATCTGAAGGATTATTCTAAAGTGGACTGTTCCTTTAACAAGAGAGAGAGGGAGCAAACAGCTTGTGTACTAATTCAGCAGCAGGGACAAGAGAGAGAGTGTCGGTGAGTTGCTTTGGAAACTGAAAGGCAGAGCTATATGATGGACAGTTCGTGTTCTGCACTTGGAGATATATGCAAGGTCTGTTGACTTTTTAATCAGCCACACACACCAGAGACACACGACGCCAGAGACACACGACGCCAGAGACACACGACGCCAGAGGCACACGACACCAGAGACACACGACGCCAGAGACACACGACGCCAGAGACACACGACGCCAGAGGCACACGACACCAGAGACACACGACACCAGAGACACACGACGCCAGAGACACACGACACCAGAGACACACGACGCCAGAGACACACGACGCCAGAGACACACGACGCCAGGGACACACGACGCCAGAGGCAAGGAGGACACTGGTGAGCTTTGTGTGCCCACGACAAGGGTGGGGTTTTTGCTCACAGTGTGGACAAAGGGGTGACCTGTGGAATGCTATCAGTGTGTTTAACCCTGGCCTGGGGTTGTTAACTTCACCGCAGAAGACGGCATCTCCTTTGCTGTGGTCACAAGTTGGTGACTTTTAAATAAGTTTTGGGAACAGGGGGACGACGTGGAGGATCGGCATCAGCATTGTCATTGTCATTGTCATTGTCATTGGCATTGGAAGATAAACCAACATTCTAACTCTCTGTCTCTCTCCAACTCTACTGAAACTAAATTCCAGAACTGAACTGATTACTTACCATCCCACCGTAAGACTGTATCACCCAGTTACCTGAGCTGGGGAAGCTTGGGAACCTTATTTACTTATATACTTTGCTAATCTGTTTACTTTATCTCATTTTATATTACTTTTTTCATGTATTTACTAATAAAATAGTGTTTATAACGGAAGACTCAGATTCCAGGTGTGTCTATTTCTGCTGGTTCTTTTTAACCTGGTATGGGGTACGTAACAAATTGGGGCCTCTGTCCGGGATTTGAGCAAATTGGGCGCTCGTCCCGGAGATGAACAGAAATTGGTGGGAGCCATTCAAAAATTTGTTGGGGGCTTGATTGACTAGTTGACTTGATTGGGGAAATCCCCTTTCGATTTGTCTGAGTGGATTATCAGCAGAAATGGAGATTGAGGTTAATAAGTTTGTGGCAGAACCAACCCCGGAGGTGTTGGATGATGCTAAGAGGGATGTACTGTTGGGAATTGCTCGTAAGTTAAAATTTAAGGTGACCACTCAAATGAAGAAGGCTCAGATACAGCTGTTAATAGCACAGCATTATGTAGCCGAGGGGAAATTCGAAGAGGAGATGTTGGAAATGTTTGCTGAAGGTAAAGTACTTATTGAGGCTGAGGTTCAGCTTCAGTTAACAAAACTGAAGTATGAGTATGAGTTGAAATTAAAACAGCTGGAGGCCAAAGAGGCAGAAAAACAGAGACAGTTCGAGAGGGGGATGTGGCAGTGACAGGATCAAGCGTCAGGTAGGGGTAAGGAGCTGGTGGTACTGTTTAATATCAGCCAAGAAATTAAGTTAGTACCGCCCTTTGATGAAGCTGAAGTGGACCAGTATTTCCTACACTTCGAAAAGGTGGCCCAGACTCGGAAATGGCCGAGGGATGAATGGGCTGTCATGTTGCAAAGTGTGTTGAAGGGGAAGGCTCAGCAGGCGTTTTCTGCCCTGACCCTTGAACAGTCAAAGAATTATGCCACAGTTAAGGATGCTGTGCTTAAAGTCCATGAGTTGGTTCTGGAGGTGGATAGACAAAAGTTCAGAGATTTAAAGAAGTCCGGGAGCCAAACTTATGTGGAGTTTGCCCATGGAAACTGGGAGTACTTCAATCGCTGGTATATCTTGGAAGGGGTAACTGAGGGTTTGGACAGCTTGAAACAGCTGGTTGTAATTGAAGACTTTAAGAAGTGTGCTCCCGATGATGTAAGGGCATACCGAGATGAAAAGGATGCCACTACTTTGTAGGAGTCTGCTAGATTAGCAGACATGGTTGTTTTAACCCACAAGGTTGAGTTTACTCCAGATGAGAGTTTCCCAGAGAGTAGCTGGGAGGATCAGGGGACCCCGGAATTTGAAACTGGGACTGGTATTGAAAGCCTGGAAGAGGCAACTGTCCCGATTGCCTGTGTTCAGGTTGTTGAAGCACCTGTGAATTTCCAGGGTGTTAAATCTTGTGTTGAAACTCAGTTAAGGTCTAAGGTGTCTGACTCGGTTGAAAAGGAATGCAGTCTTTTTGAACCAGATGGACTTGGTTCAGTGAATAAAGGGTTAATCTTGGTGCCAGTGGAAATTGAGGATTCTCAGTCACTTGTGTTAGACAGTGTTCTAAAAGTTGGTGATGAGTTGAAAGCTGGTGATGTGAATTTTATTGGAAATATTGTGAAAGGTGCTGTTTCTGGATTTTTAAATAAAGAACTTGGAAAGTTTGGACTGGTTTTGCGACCTTTGACCCTGCTTTCAGGAAAATGGCCCGTTGAAATATGTGGAACTGTTGACTTTTGTTTTCGCAGTAGGAAGTAAACACCTTCAAGGTTATGGAGCTGTTTTTCACGATTGCGATGTGAAGAGAAAGGATTGTTTCAGTTTTGAGAGACCACATGACTGGCTTACTATGGAGATAAGTCGAAGGAAAAGTCAAAGGAACAGAATTGATGAGTTGTTTGGAAATTTTCAAAATGTAAACATGGTCTTCGTAAGCTTAGTGGTGGTAGTGAGTTTGGTAAACATTAAGGATAGATTGGCACCTATCCAGGGTGAAATTTGTTCAGCAGTACAGCTAACGAGCAAGCTTGTGGCTGACGACCCACGCACAGATACTGGTGTGAACACCACATGCGCAATGACGCGAAGCATGTCTAAAAAGGCTGCTGACGCAGATAGCAAAGACAGGAGTTCAATTTATGAGAATTTTTCGGAGACTTTTCTACCTTCCATGTTCCGGCAGGATTTGGGTAGTAAGGACGATGAGAAAGGTTTGTTCTTGTCCAGGGATGAACAAAGCCGAGTTTCTGAAACTGCTGCATTAAAGGAGACAGCTCTCATGGAAGAGGAGGTTCAGAGAGAGTCAGTAGGATATTATCTTAAGGATAGGGTGTTGCTGAAGAAGTGGAGACCACCTACTGTGCCTGCAAGTGAGGATTGGGCCATTGAACATCAAGTTGTGGTCCCGAAAGTTTACAGGGCTGAGATTTTAAACATGGCTCATAGTATGCCTTTAGGTGGACGCTTTGGAGTGAGGAAGACAGTAAACAGGATTATGAAGGAATTCTACTGGCCTAATTTAAGGAAGGATGTTGTGAACTGTTGCAGGACTTGCCATACCTGTCAGGTTGCGGGAAAACCTAATCAGGTGATCCCAGCAGCACCACTTAGACCAATACCTGCTTTTGATGAACCTTTTTCTAGGGTCATCGTGGATTGTGTTGGCCCATTGCCAAAGACTGCAGCTAGTTATGAGTATTTGTTAACCATCATATGTGCTATGTCCAGGTTCCCTGAAGTTGGGCCTCTCAGACACATCGAGGCTAAAACTGTTGGAAAAGCCCTTCTTAAATTTTTCACACTGATAGGTCTACCTAAAGAAATCCAATCTGACCAGGGTAGTAACTTTACTTCGACAACGTTCCAGGGGATAGTTAAAGAATTGAAAGCTAAGCACATTGTGTCACCTTTGACCCTACTCAGAGAGCAATGGTCAGATCAGAATGTAAGTATGAGTGTGCTTAGTTATGTTTTGGAATACAGAGACAGGCTTAACAAGGCTTGGGACTTTGTGAAGCAGAATTTACAGCACTCTCAGATAAACATGAAGCATGTTGGAGAAAGGGTCTTGAAGCTGTTCCCCCTCCTTACCAACCCCCTTCAAGTGAGATTTAGTGGACCATATGAAATAATTAAGAAAATTGATTCTTTAAATTATGTTATTAGGACTCCTGACCGGAGAAAGGCTACACAGCTCATCCACGTAAATATGATCAAGCGTTATCATGACCCTGAGCCTGCACCTGTGAGTACTGTTATGACAATGGAGGAGATTGTGGTGTCCAGTACTGGAATACCAGATCACTGTGATGAACTCCCTGTAGTCTCCACAAGACTCAGAAATTCTGATGTTTTGAAAAATCTTGATAGAAAGACTCAACATTTGCAGTCCAGGCAGCGAAAAGAACTGAAGAGTTTAATTAACAAGTATAAAGATTTATTCCCTGACATTCCAAGACCATGCATGACTGCGGTGCATGACGTAATTGTAGATAAGGTTGATCCCATTAAGCAGCACCCTTACAGAATGAACCAAGACAAAAATAAAATGGTTGAACAAGAACTTGAATACATGCTAACAGCCGGCATAATTAGGCCAACCACTTCAGACTGGGTGTCACCATGCATGATTGTCCTTAAGTCAGATGGGAGTATGAGATTCTGGACTGATTACAGAAAAGTTAATGCAGTAACTACAACAGATGCATATCCCATCCAGAGAGTGAATGACTGTATTGACAGAGTGGGGAAGGCTAAATACCTTGCAAAGATTGACCTGCTGAGAGGTTACTGGTGTGTTCCTTTAAAGAGATAAAGGGTGAAAGGGATAAAGAAATATCTGCATTTGTGACACCATCTGGATTGTATGAGTACAATGTTTTACCCTTTGGGATGAAAAATGCTCCAGCGACGTTCCAAAGGATGATGAATTCAATGATTCAAGGTTTAGAAAGTACAGGGGCTTATATTGATGACTTAGTTGTATGGAATGACACCTGGGAGGAGCATATTTCAGCAGTAGAGAAACTGAACGACTGTCCAAGGAAAATCTCACTGTAAACCTTGCTAAATGTGAATTTAGCCACACCACTGTCACATATCTTGGCTATGTATCAGGCCAGGGCCAACTGGCACCTGTGTAGGCCAAGGTTCAGGCTATTCCTGAGGTTCCTGTTCCGAGGGGCAAGAAAGCGTTGCGGAGGTTTTTGGAAATGGTTGGGTATTACCGTAAGTTTTGTAAGAACTTCACAGACTTCGCTCTCTCCCTAACGAAACTCCTAGGGAAGAGTGAAGGATTTGTGTGCAACGACCTTTGCCAGGAGGCATTTGACGGCCTGAAAACCATCCTGTTGTCACCCTGTGCTCAAAGCACCTGATTCCAATAAACCATTTTCAGTCGCGGTACACGCCAGTGATGAAGCTGCTGGGGCAGTTTTGTTGCAAAAGGATGATGATGAAATTGAACATCCAGTCGCTTATTTCTCAAAGAAATTTAATGTCCATCAGAAAAATTACTCCACTGTTGAAAAGTGGAATGGCCTACTTCTGCTCCTTTGTCTTGTGATCTGGTGAAAAGGAGCTGCTAGCACTCATTTCAGCATTGCAACACTTTGATGTCTACATACGTCCTGTGCAGAAACCACTTGTGGTTTACACGGACCATAATCCATTAATGTTTCTGAGGAAAATGAAGGATAAGAATAGAAGGTTGCTTAACTGGAGTCTGATCTTGCAAGAATATGACATGGAAATAAAGTACTGACAATATTATTGCAGACTGTTTGTCTGGATGTTAAGTTTAAATTTGTAATGCTTTGCTATGCTACCTAATAATTATACATCCATTGCTTTGAGCTGTATAATCAACAGTAAAGACAAAAATTTTGCTGTTTCATCAAAAATTTTCCTAAAAGGAGAGAGGTGTGGTGAGATCTGAAGGATTATTCTAAAGTGGACTGTTCCTTTAACAAGAGAGAGAGGGAGCAAACAGCTTTTGTACTAATTCAGCAGCAGGGACAAGAGAGAGTTGGTGAGTTGCTTTGGAAACTGAAAGGTAGAGCTATATGATGGACAGTTCGTGTTCCGCACTTGGAGATATATGCAAGGTCAGTTGACTTTTTAATCAGCCACACACACCAGAGACACACGACGCCAGAGACACACGACGCCAGAGACACACGACGCCAGAGGCACACGACGCCAGAGACACATGACACCAGAAGCAAGGAGGATGCTGGTGAGCTTTGTGGACCCTCAACAAGGGTGGGGTTTTTGCTCACAGTGTGGACAAAGGGGTGACCGGTGGAATGCTCTATCCCACCCTATGTCTGTAACCTTTACACCCAGCTTTACCTCTGTGTAACAGTCTGGTTCCACCGGCTGAGTAAATGTAGGGAAGACACGCCCCACCCCGACTAACGTGGGAAACCTAAGTGCGACACCCCCCCCCCCATCCCCTTTTTGTGTGGACACTGCTTGATTTGTTACCATTACAAATAGGTACCACAAAATAACAGACAGAACACCACATAAAATTCAAAGATTTAGCATAATCATTCTTAATTTGATGAGAAGGTTAGTAAAGGAAGAACAAATAAAAGAAAAGGGCCCATTTTAAATGAAACGATCTAACGTGCACAAGGTGGAGCTTGTGGTTTCCCCTTCTCTGACCCTCCTTCGACCACCCCGGGCTTCATCGAACCACGGCCCCGCTCCGGGTCGACTCCTCCGACCTGTTCTCTCCTGCGTCTTTTCTCCCCTGTCAAAAGCCCCTAGCCCAACCTTGGTGTCCCTCACCAGAGAAGCCTCCCCTGAATCCGTTCATCCCGAATGGATGGCACACATTCCTCTTCTCGCTTATCTTCAACAGTAGCCCAAATAAGCAGCTCACACAGAGAACAGAAAAGCATAACAGAGAGAGATGTGAACCACGGCATTACACTCCCCCCACCAAAACAGTCATGTCAGATGACTTTGAGGTAATTTGTCATCCTGTTATTAATAACACCGCTTTCAAAATAATTTTGCGATGTCAGAACCCCCAATCCATCTGTAAAGGGTAGTGACATATCTCACTAGAGGAACAGCTGTAGCAGTCCATTTCCCCAGTAGGCCAGCCTACCTGGGGGGTCTCCTGACGCGTTGCGACCTCCTTGCCCTGCCATCTACTTCTGCAGGTTCCGACACTCTGTGGGTGCTGCTGGTCTATCTGTCGAGGCCCCCCCAGTCTATCACTCGTGCCTTCCTGCAACTCGGATCCCTCTGCTCCTTGGCTGAGTCCCCTTCCCAATCCTGCAGAAACCCGGCCTGTCCACAGATCATCCCCCCGAATTCACCTGCCTCAGTGTGAGAAGGGTTGGGAGTCCCTTCCTCAATCAGTGGGGAGTTAGCAAAAGGCAGCATATGCCACACCTGCATTTCCTCATCCTCCGAGTCCATATCCCATTCAGGGGTGGGGGCTGGTCTGATCTCTGCTGCTGTTGGTCCTGCCATCTCTCCGCGTCACCGTAGAGTTCCCTTACTAGGTGTGGGGTCCAGTTCGGGCTCTGAGCCAACCTGCACCTCTTGTAGCAGAGGCAGAAGGTAGTTCTGATACAGAATCTTGACAGGCCCATTCTCATCCTCTGACTTCACCCAGAAAACTGGTACATTTGGCATCTGACTCTCCACTACATAGGGCGTAGCTGCCCAGCGATCAGCCAACTTATGCTTCCCAGGTAGCCCCAAATTACTTATGAGGACTCAGTCTCCCAGCATTTTGGAAGAACCTAACCTTTTGATTATACCTACTCTTATTTCCTTGATTCTGCTTGGTTGCCGAGATCTCAGCTACCTCATAAGCCTTTTTTAGCTCTCTTATCATATCAGACACATACTTCAGAGAAGTCTTCGGTGGTAGGTCTTCCTCACTCCCAAAACAAAGGTGGACGGGCAACCTTGGCTCACGCCCAAACATCAGATGGTATGGTGCATGCCCAGTAGCTGTAACAGTGGACCAGATGCCCAATATGTTGACTCTACTTGTTTCTCTTGCTGATTTCCAAAGTCCGGATCATGTCTAGCAAGGTCTGATTAATCCTCTCGGGCTGGGGATAAGGTGTAGTCCTTGACTTCTCGACTCCAAGTACAGTATGCTCAGTAGCTCGTGTGAGCCTACTCTCAAAATCCCGTCTCTGATCACGATGTATCTGCTTTGGGAGGCCATATTAAATGAAACACTTCTCCCATACACTTTGGCCACCGTGGATGCCCTCTGTAGGGAAAGCTTGCGCATGTCCAGTGTAGTGCTCCGTCATGACCAAGACATTCGCCATGTTGCTGGTATCTGTCCCTATTGCCAGGAAATTCACTCACACTAGGTCAAGGGGCTCCACACTTCGTAACTGGGACAATGGAGCGGCCCTCATGGGTAACACCTTCCTCTGTATGCAGCGAGTGCACATCCTGCTGTACTCTTCAACCTCCAGTCTTATTCGGGACCAGTAGTACCAATCTCTGAGCAATCTGTTGGTCTTTTCAATCCCCAAATGGAGAAAATCATCATGAGGTGACTTCAACACAATCCTCTGATACTTCTCAGGCAGAAACACTGGGAATGCCATGGACAGTCCAGAGGTGACATGACTCGGTATAGGATCTGGTTCCTCAACTCCAATCTGAGCCATTCTCTCAGTAGTGTAGGCAGCGCAGTGTGTTTCGTCTTCTCCACTTGGGCCATGTCTCCCTTTTCGACCACTGAACAAAAATGGTACCAATGCTCGGGTTATCTCGCTGAACAGCTGCCACTTCCCCAGGGCTCAACCCCGGCAGCTGGTTTGTCTTCAGAGCAGTCAGGTTGCAGTAAGCTTGTGGAATGGCGTCATCAGAAGCTCCAAAGTGATCTACCGTTCGATCCTGCCCTTACCTTCCCTCTGCTTTCACCGTGATGGCAAACTGACACATGACTTTCACTCTAGGGGCAGAAACACCCTCCCACTCTTCGTCCCTGTCCAGCTCTTCATGCACACATCGGGACAAAGTTTCAGCATAAATATTCTTACTTCCCGGTTGATAATTCAGGCTGAAATCATAGGCAGACAAGGCCGCCAACCACCGATGGCCTGTGGCCGAGGTCAGGACATATGTTAAGGGATTGTTGTCCATCCTCACCTCAAACTTGGCACGATAGAGGTAGTCAATCAACTAATCCAACTAATCAACTAATATTTTTATGTATATTTTCTCTTCTTAAGCGAATGTTTTTTTTTTCTAATTATCCATTATCACCCATCAGCTTTTTTCTTTGGTAGTTGGTAGGGGGTTGACTTTATTTATATAAAAAATTTATTTTATGATGTATGACCTATCTTTAAATTTTTGATTACATACAACCTTTATGTGTTATGCTATAACATTTTGATCAATTTTATCACAATATATGAATGTACACAAGTTATGTTGAGATGTATCTGTGTTGCACTCTGTAAATCTTGTTTTTTTCTTCTGAATAAAAATATTGTAAAAAGAAAAGAAAAGCAGCAGTTCAATGCAATACATACGAAAGAAGAAATACAGAAAAATAATAAATAAATAAACCAATCAAACAGGTGGTAAATGTATATTGAATAGATTAAAAATTGTGCAAAAAACAGAATACATATGTAAATGTGAGGTAGTGTTCACGGGCTGAATGTCCATTTTGGAATCGGATGGCGGAGGGGAAGAAGTTGTTCCTGAATTGCTGAGTGTGTGCCTTCAGGCTTCTGTACCTCCTACCTAGTGACAAAGATGAGAAACGGGCATGCCCTGGGTGCTGGAGATCCTTAATGTGGATGCTGCCTTTCTGAGACACTGCTCCTTGAAGATATCCTGGGTAATTTGCAGGCTGGTACCCAAGATGGAGCCGACTAAATTTGCAACCCTGTGCAGCTTCTTTCGGTCCTGTGCAGTAGCTCCCCCACCCCGCCATACCAGACAGTATTTCAGCCTGGCAGAATGCTCCCATGGTATATCTATAGAAGTTTTTCAGTGTACTTGTTGACATACCAAATCTCTTCAAACTTCTAATGAAGTATAGTCATTGCTTTCCCTTCTTTACGAGGGGTGATTGATAAGTTCGTGGCTTAAGGTAGGTGTCAATTTTAGAAAACCTAGCATATTTATTTTTCAACATTGTCCCCTCCTACATTTACACACTTAGTCCAGCGGTCGTGGAGCATACGGATCCCTTCTTTATAGAAGCGGTCAACAGCAGAGGTGATTGATAAGTTTGTGGCCTAAGGTCGAAGGAGATGAGTTATACAGCTCTCATATCATGCATGTGCAGGTCACTCTTTGAGTGAAAATGCAGGAAGTTTGAAGTTAATAACTCATTTCCTTCTACCTTAGGCCACAAACATATCAATCAACCCTGCTGTGGACCACTTCTGGAGGCTCAAGATGCCAACTTCTACAAAGAAGGGATCCGTATGCCCCACGACCGCTGGACTAAGTGTGTAAATGTAGGAAAAATAAATGTGCTAGGTTTTCTAAAATTGACTCCTACCTTAGGCCATGAACTTACCAATCACCCCTCGTATATCTGCCTTGATATGTTGGGACCTGGTTAGGCCCTTAGAGATTTTTGCATTCAGGAACTTGAAACTGTTCATTCTCTCCACTTCTGATCTTTCTATGAGGATTGGTGTGTGTTCCTTCATCTTATCCTTCCTGAAGTCCATAATCAGCTCTTTCATCCCACTGACGTTGTGCAAGGTTTTTGCTGCAATACCACTCCACTAGTTGGCATATCTCGCTCCTGTACACCATCTTGTCTCCATCTGAGAATCTACCAACAATGGTTGTATCATCAGCAAATTTATAGATAGTATTTGAGCTATGCCTATGCATTCAGTCATGAGTATAGAGAGAGTAGAGCAGTGGGCTAAGCACATACCCCTGAGGTGCACCAGTGTTGATCAGCAGAGAGGAGAAGATGTTATTACCAATCTACACAGATTGTGGTTTTCTGGTTAGGAAGTTGATGATCCAATTGCAGAAGGAAGTGCAGAGGCCCAGGTTCTGTAACTTCTCAACCAGAATTGTAGGAATGATGGCATTAAATGCTGAGCTATAGTCGATGAATTTCATCCTGGCATAGTTGTTTGTATTGTCCAGGTATTCTCAGGCCGTGTGAAGAGCCATTGAGATTGCATCTGCTGTTAACCTATTGTGGTAAACTGGCAAACTGCAATGGGTCCAGGTCCTTGCTGAGGCAGGAATTCAGTCCAGTCATGACCAACCTCCCAAAGCAATTCATCACTGTAGATGTGAGTGCGACCGGTAAGCTCACATTACTCTTCTTAGACATTCATTAATTGTTGCCTTCTCTATAATTCTTACAGCCCTCAGTATCCCTGTAAACCGTACATTCCTCCCTATCTCTGACACATACAGCCTCAGTATCTCTGTAACCCTACAGCACTTCCTATCTGTGTAACCTCTGCATCCCTCATCTCTATAACCACTACACCCTTCCTGAACTCTACAACTCATACGCCCCTCCGTATCTCAGTAACCTCTTCGACCCTCCCTACCACTGTACTCTCTACATACCTCCCCATCTCTGTAACCACTACACCCTCCCTATCTCTACCCTCTACATAGTTCCTCATCTCTGTAACTGCTACACCCTTCCTGACCTCTGCAACTCCTACACACCTCCATATTTCTGTAATCCCTGCACACTCCCTATCTCAGTAAATCCTACACCCCTCCCTATCTCTGTAACTCCTACACCTCCTGATCTCTATAACCCCTACACCCATCCCTATCGCTGTAACTCCTACACCTCCTTATCTCTATAACCCCTACACCCTCCCTATATCTGTAACCCCTGCACCCCTCCCTATATCTGTAACCCCTGCACCCCACCCAATATCTGTAATCCCTGCACTCTCCCTATCTCAGTAAATCCTACACCCCCCCATCTCTTTAACTCCTACACCTCCTTATCTCTATAACCCCTACACCCCTCCTTATCTCTGTAACTCCTACACCTCCTTATCTCTATAACCCCTACACCCCTCCCTATCACTGTGACTCCTACACCTCCTTATACCTATAACCCCTACACCCCTCCTTATCTCTGTAACTCCTACACCTCCTTATCTCTATAACCCCTACACCCCTCCTTATCTCTAACTCCTACACCTCCTTATCTCTGTAACTCCTACACCTCATCTCTATAACCCCTACACCCTCCCTATATCTGTAACCCCTGCACCCCACCAATATCTGTAACCCCTGCACCCCACCCAATATCTGTAACCCCTGCACCCTCCCAATATCTGTAACCCCTGCACCCCACCCAATATCTGTAACCCCTGCACCCCACCCAATATCTGTAACCCCTGCACCCCTCCCAATATCTGTAACCCCTGCACCTCACCCAATATCTGTAAACCCTGCACCCTCCCAATATCTGTAACCCCTGCACCCCACCCAATATCTGTAACTCCTGCACCCCACCAATATCTGTAACCCCTGCACCCCTCCCAATGTCTGTAACCCCTGCACCCCACCCTACCTCTTGTTACGAATGCAGCAGCAATCGATAGGAAACTGAGAGGGTTTAAAACAAATCCCAAGATTTATTAACCTCTGCTCAAAACAGAAAACTTAAGCAAACGACTAACTTAACCGGAAGTTAACAGTTAGGCGGCAATATCTAACAATCAAACTTAGAAACTGTTCTTGACAAGTTCTCATCCAAGCACAGACTTAAAGTGGTAAATTCAAAAGCCCATGTGATTTATAGTCGTTAAGGAGAGACTTCCCCGAAACAACGAATCCTTTGAAGTAGTGACGAATCTGCCAATCCCACAGCCGAGAGACGCTTTGCTCGAAGAAACCTTGAGGAAATAAAAAGGAACTGCCCTTTTGACTGGAGGGTGGTCACTGCACAAACCTTCTCGACTTTGCAGGGGTTTAACTCAAATGTGCATGCCACAATTCCCGAACAAAGTCACAAAGGTCTATCATTCCCCAAAACGCTGAACGACATTAACTTTATCCAATCCTTTGAACTCGGATAACACCGGTAATGTCTTCACTCTCCGATACTGGACTGTAAGGGAAAAATGAACATGCGACAAACAAAACCGGTGGAGCCTCCTCACCTCCGACTGGCAACAACAACATTGCATAAAAATAAAAATGAGAACTGCGTCACGATCCGTGGTTTGGTTTAAATACCGTTAGGAACATGCCATCACGTGACATAACATTCTCCCCCCCGCCACTCACAAGACCATTACATCATCCCACTGTCCCGTTCAAACTGTGAGTGTGTAACACTCCATAATCCCCTACCACTGACCCTCTCTCTGTAAACCCTAAACCCCTCCCTAGCCCAGTAACCCCTATACCCCTCCCTATCTCTTTAATCCATGCCCACTCCACATCTCTGAAACCCCTGCACCCTTCCATATCTTAGTAAATCATACACACCCCTCCCTATCTCTGTACTGCCAAAAACACCACTATTTCTGTAACCTCTAATACCCCTCCCTATCCCTGTAACCCTGACACCCTTCCATATCTCTGTAATCTCTACATTCTGCCCTATCTCTGTAAACTCTAACACCCACCCTCGATCTGCAATCCCTACATCCCTCACTCTCTGTTTAACCCCTGCACCCTCCCTCTCTCTGTAACCCCTACACCCCTCCCTATCTCTGCTTCCCCTACACCACTCCCTATCTCTGTAACCCCTACACCACTCCCTATCTCTGTAACCCCTACACCCCTCCCTATCTCTGCTTCCCCTACACCACTCCCTATCTCTGTAACCCCTACACCACTCCCTATCTCTGTAACCACTACACCACTCCCTATCTCTGCTTCCCCTACACCACTCCCTATCTCTGCTTCCCCTACACCCCTCCCTATCTCTGTAACCCCTACACCCCTCCCTATCTCTGTAACCCCTACACCCCTCCCTATCTCTGCTTCCCCTACACCACTCCCTATCTCTGTAACCTCTACACCACTCCCTATCTCTGTAACTCCTACACCACTCCCTATCTCTGCTTCCCCTACACCACTCCCTATCTCTGCTTCCCCTACACCCCTCCCTATCTCTGTAACCCCTACACCCCTCCCTATCTCTGCTTCCCCTACACCCCTCCCTATCTCTGTAACCCCTACACCCCTCCCTATCTCTGCTTCCCCTACACCCCTCCGATCTCTGCTTCCCCTACACTACTCCCTATCTCTGTAACCCCTACACCCCTCCCTATCTCTGTAACCCCTACACCACTCCCTATCTCTGTAACCCCTACACCCCTCCCTATCTCTGTAACCCCTACACCACTCCCTATCTCTGCTTCCCCTACACCCCTCCCTATCTCTGTAAACCCTACACCACTCCCTATCTCTGTAACCCCTACACCACTCCCTATCTCTGCTTCCCCTACACCACTTCCTTTCTCTGTAACCCCTACACCACTCCCTATCTCTGTAACCACTACACCCCTCCCTATCTCTGTAACCCCTACACCACTCCCTATCTCTGTAACCCCTACACCACTCCCTATCTCTGCTTCCCCTACACCACTCCCTATCTCTGTAACCCCTACACCACTCCCTATCTCTGTAACCCCTACACCCCTCCCTATCTCTGTAACCCCTACACCCCTCCCTATCTCTGCTTCCCCTACACCACTCCCTATCTCTGTAACCCCTACACCACTCCCTATCTCTGTAACCCCTACACCACTCCCTATCTCTACTTCCCCTACACCACTCCCTATCTCTGCTTCCCCTACACCCCTCCCTATCTCTGTAACCCCTACACCCCTCCCTATCTCTGCTTCCCCTACACCCCTCCCTATCTCTGTAACCCCTACACCCCTCCCTATCTCTGCTTCCCCTACACCCCTCCGATCTCTGCTTCCCCTACACTACTCCCTATCTCTGTAACCCCTACACCCCTCCCTATCTCTGTAACCCCTACACCCCTCCCTATCTCTGTAACCCCTACACCACTCCCTATCTCTGCTTCCCCTACACCACTCCCTATCTCTGTAACCCCTACACCACTCCCTATCTCTGTAACCCCTACACTACTCCCTATCTCTGTAACCCCTACACCCCTACCTATCTCTGTAACCCCTACACCCCTCCCTATCTCTGTAACCCCTACACCACTCCCTATTTCTGTAACCCCTACACTACTCCCTATCTCTGTAACCCCTACACGCCTCCGATCTCTGTAACCCCTACACCCCTCCCTATCTCTGTAACCCCTACACCCCTCCCTATCTCTGCTTCCCCTACACCCCTCCCTATCTCTGTAACCCCTACACCACTCCCTATTTCTGTAACCCCTACACTACTCCCTATCTCTGCTTCCCCTACACCCCTCCCTATCTCTGTAACCCCTACACCCCTCCCTATCTGCTTCCCCTACACCCCTCCCTATCTCTGTAACCCCTACACCCCTCCCTGTCACTACTTCCCCTACACCACTCCCTATCTCTGCTTCCCCTACACCCCTCCCTATCTCTGCTTCCCCTACACCACTCCCTATCTCTGTAACCCCTACACCACTCCCTATCTCTGTAACCCCTACACCCCTCCCTATCTCTGTAACCCCTACACCCCTCCCTATCTCTGCTTCCCCTACACTACTCCCTATCTCTGTAACCCCTACACCACTCCCTATCTCTGCTTCCCCTACACTACTCCCTATCTCTGTAACCCCTACACCACTCCCTATCTCTGCTTCCCCTACACTACTCCCTATCTCTGTAACCCCTACACCCCTCCCTATCTCTGCTTCCCCTACACCACTCCCTATCTCTGTAACCCCTACACCACTCCCTATCTCTGCTTCCCCTACACTACTCCCTATCTCTGTAACCCCTACACCCCTCCCTATCTCTGCTTCCCCTACACCCCTCCGATCTCTGTAACCCCTACACCCCTCCCTATCTCTGCTTCCCCTACACCACTCCCTATCTCTGTAACCCCTACACCACTCCCTATCTCTGCTTCCCCTACACTACTCCCTATCTCTGTAACCCCTACACCCCTCCCTATCTCTGCTTCCCCTACACCCCTCCGATCTCTGCTTCCCCTACACCCCTCCCTATCTCTGCTTCCCCTACACCCCTCCGATCTCTGTAACCCCTACACCACTCCCTATCTCTGTAACCCCTACACCACTCCCTATCTCTGCTTCCCCTACACCACTCCCTATCTCTGTAACCCCTACACCCCTCCCTATCTCTGTAACCCCTACACCCCTCCCTATCTCTGCTTCTCCTACACCACTCCCTATCTCTGCTTCCCCTACACCACTCCCTATCTTTGCTTCCCCTACACTACTCCCTATCTCTGTAACCCCTACACCCTTCCCTATCTCTGCTTCCCCTACACCCCTCCCTATCTCTGTAACCCCTACACCCCTCCCTATCTCTGTAACCCCTACACCCCTCCCTATCTCTGCTTCCCCTACACCCCTCCCTATCTCTGTAACCCCTACACCCCTCCCTGTCTCTGCTTCCCCTACACCACTCCCTCTGCTTCCCCTACACCCCTCCCTATCTCTGCTTCTCCTACACCACTCCCTATCTCTGCTTCCCCTACACCACTCCCTATCTTTGCTTCCCCTACACTACTCCCTATCTCTGTAACCCCTACACCCTTCCCTATCTCTGCTTCCCCTACACCCCTCCCTATCTCTGCTTCCCCTACACCCCTCCCTATCTCTGTAACCCCTACACCACTCCCTATTTCTGTAACCCCTACACTACTTCCTATCTCTGCTTCCCCTACACCCCTCCCTATCTCTGTAACCCCTACACCCCTCCCTATCTCTGTAACCCCTACACCCCTCCCTATCTCTGCTTCCCCTACACCCCTCCCTATCTCTGTAACCCCTACACCCCTCCCTGTCTCTGCTTCCCCTACACCACTCCCTCTGCTTCCCCTACACCCCTCCCTATCTCTGCTTCCCCTACACCACTCCCTATCTCTGTAACCCCTACACCCCTCCCTATCTCTGCTTCCCCTACACCACTCCCTATCTCTGTAACCCCTACACCACTCCCTATCTCTGTAACCCCTACACCCCTCCCTATCTCTGTAACCCCTACACCACTCCCTATCTCTGCTTCCCCTACACCCCTCCCTATCTCTGTAAACCCTACACCACTCCCTATCTCTGTAACCCCTACACCACTCCCTATCTCTGCTTCCCCTACACCACTTCCTTTCTCTGTAACCCCTACACCACTCCCTATCTCTGTAACCACTACACCCCTCCCTATCTCTGTAACCCCTACACCACTCCCTATCTCTGTAACCCCTACACCACTCCCTATCTCTGCTTCCCCTACACCACTCCCTATCTCTGTAACCCCTACACCACTCCCTATCTCTGTAACCCCTACACCCCTCCCTATCTCTGTAACCCCTACACCCCTCCCTATCTCTGCTTCCCCTACACCACTCCCTATCTCTGTAACCCCTACACCACTCCCTATCTCTGTAACCCCTACACCACTCCCTATCTCTACTTCCCCTACACCACTCCCTATCTCTGCTTCCCCTACACCCCTCCCTATCTCTGTAACCCCTACACCCCTCCCTATCTCTGCTTCCCCTACACCCCTCCCTATCTCTGTAACCCCTACACCCCTCCCTATCTCTGCTTCCCCTACACCCCTCCGATCTCTGCTTCCCCTACACTACTCCCTATCTCTGTAACCCCTACACCCCTCCCTATCTCTGTAACCCCTACACCCCTCCCTATCTCTGTAACCCCTACACCACTCCCTATCTCTGCTTCCCCTACACCACTCCCTATCTCTGTAACCCCTACACCACTCCCTATCTCTGTAACCCCTACACTACTCCCTATCTCTGTAACCCCTACACCCCTACCTATCTCTGTAACCCCTACACCCCTCCCTATCTCTGTAACCCCTACACCACTCCCTATTTCTGTAACCCCTACACTACTCCCTATCTCTGTAACCCCTACACCCCTCCGATCTCTGTAACCCCTACACCCCTCCCTATCTCTGTAACCCCTACACCCCTCCCTATCTCTGCTTCCCCTACACCCCTCCCTATCTCTGTAACCCCTACACCACTCCCTATTTCTGTAACCCCTACACTACTCCCTATCTCTGCTTCCCCTACACCCCTCCCTATCTCTGTAACCCCTACACCCCTCCCTATCTGCTTCCCCTACACCCCTCCCTATCTCTGTAACCCCTACACCCCTCCCTGTCACTACTTCCCCTACACCACTCCCTATCTCTGCTTCCCCTACACCCCTCCCTATCTCTGCTTCCCCTACACCACTCCCTATCTCTGTAACCCCTACACCACTCCCTATCTCTGTAACCCCTACACCCCTCCCTATCTCTGTAACCCCTACACCCCTCCCTATCTCTGCTTCCCCTACACTACTCCCTATCTCTGTAACCCCTACACCACTCCCTATCTCTGCTTCCCCTACACTACTCCCTATCTCTGTAACCCCTACACCACTCCCTATCTCTGCTTCCCCTACACTACTCCCTATCTCTGTAACCCCTACACCCCTCCCTATCTCTGCTTCCCCTACACCACTCCCTATCTCTGTAACCCCTACACCACTCCCTATCTCTGCTTCCCCTACACTACTCCCTATCTCTGTAACCCCTACACCCCTCCCTATCTCTGCTTCCCCTACACCCCTCCGATCTCTGTAACCCCTACACCCCTCCCTATCTCTGCTTCCCCTACACCACTCCCTATCTCTGTAACCCCTACACCACTCCCTATCTCTGCTTCCCCTACACTACTCCCTATCTCTGTAACCCCTACACCCCTCCCTATCTCTGCTTCCCCTACACCCCTCCGATCTCTGCTTCCCCTACACCCCTCCCTATCTCTGCTTCCCCTACACCCCTCCGATCTCTGTAACCCCTACACCACTCCCTATCTCTGTAACCCCTACACCACTCCCTATCTCTGCTTCCCCTACACCACTCCCTATCTCTGTAACCCCTACACCCCTCCCTATCTCTGTAACCCCTACACCCCTCCCTATCTCTGCTTCTCCTACACCACTCCCTATCTCTGCTTCCCCTACACCACTCCCTATCTTTGCTTCCCCTACACTACTCCCTATCTCTGTAACCCCTACACCCTTCCCTATCTCTGCTTCCCCTACACCCCTCCCTATCTCTGCTTCCCCTACACCCCTCCCTATCTCTGCTTCCCCTACACCCCTCCCTATCTCTGTAACCCCTACACCACTCCCTATTTCTGTAACCCCTACACTACTTCCTATCTCTGCTTCCCCTACACCCCTCCCTATCTCTGTAACCCCTACACCCCTCCCTATCTCTGTAACCCCTACACCCCTCCCTATCTCTGCTTCCCCTACACCCCTCCCTATCTCTGTAACCCCTACACCCCTCCCTGTCTCTGCTTCCCCTACACCACTCCCTCTGCTTCCCCTACACCCCTCCCTATCTCTGCTTCTCCTACACCACTCCCTATCTCTGCTTCCCCTACACCACTCCCTATCTTTGCTTCCCCTACACTACTCCCTATCTCTGTAACCCCTACACCCTTCCCTATCTCTGCTTCCCCTACACCCCTCCCTATCTCTGCTTCCCCTACACCCCTCCCTATCTCTGTAACCCCTACACCACTCCCTATTTCTGTAACCCCTACACTACTTCCTATCTCTGCTTCCCCTACACCCCTCCCTATCTCTGTAACCCCTACACCCCTCCCTATCTCTGTAACCCCTACACCCCTCCCTATCTCTGCTTCCCCTACACCCCTCCCTATCTCTGTAACCCCTACACCCCTCCCTATCTCTGTAACCCCTACACCACTCCCTATCTCTGTAACCCCTACACCACTCCCTATCTCTGCTTCCCCTACACCCCTCCCTATCTCTGCTTCCCCTACACCCCTCCCTATCTCTGTAACCCCTACACCACTCCCTATCTCTGTAACCCCTACACCACTCCCTATCTCTGTAACCCCTACACCCCTCCCTATCTCTGTAACCCCTACACCCCTCCCTATCTCTGCTTCCCCTACACTACTCCCTATCTCTGTAACCCCTACACCACTCCCTATCTCTGCTTCCCCTACACTACTCCCTATCTCTGTAACCCCTACACCACTCCCTATCTCTGCTTCCCCTACACTACTCCCTATCTCTGTAACCCCTACACCCCTCCCTATCTCTGCTTCCCCTACACCACTCCCTATCTCTGTAACCCCTACACCACTCCCTATCTCTGCTTCCCCTACACTACTCCCTATCTCTGTAACCCCTACACCCCTCCCTATCTCTGCTTCCCCTACACCCCTCCGATCTCTGTAACCCCTACACCCCTCCCTATCTCTGCTTCCCCTACACCACTCCCTATCTCTGTAACCCCTACACCACTCCCTATCTCTGCTTCCCCTACACTACTCCCTATCTCTGTAACCCCTACACCCCTCCCTATCTCTGCTTCCCCTACACCCCTCCGATCTCTGCTTCCCCTACACCCCTCCCTATCTCTGCTTCCCCTACACCCCTCCGATCTCTGTAACCCCTACACCACTCCCTATCTCTGTAACCCCTACACCACTCCCTATCTCTGCTTCCCCTACACCACTCCCTATCTCTGTAACCCCTACACCCCTCCCTATCTCTGTAACCCCTACACCCCTCCCTATCTCTGCTTCTCCTACACCACTCCCTATCTCTGCTTCCCCTACACCACTCCCTATCTTTGCTTCCCCTACACTACTCCCTATCTCTGTAACCCCTACACCCTTCCCTATCTCTGCTTCCCCTACACCCCTCCCTATCTCTGCTTCCCCTACACCCCTCCCTATCTCTGCTTCCCCTACACCCCTCCCTATCTCTGTAACCCCTACACCACTCCCTATTTCTGTAACCCCTACACTACTTCCTATCTCTGCTTCCCCTACACCCCTCCCTATCTCTGTAACCCCTACACCCCTCCCTATCTCTGTAACCCCTACACCCCTCCCTATCTCTGCTTCCCCTACACCCCTCCCTATCTCTGTAACCCCTACACCCCTCCCTGTCTCTGCTTCCCCTACACCACTCCCTCTGCTTCCCCTACACCCCTCCCTATCTCTGCTTCTCCTACACCACTCCCTATCTCTGCTTCCCCTACACCACTCCCTATCTTTGCTTCCCCTACACTACTCCCTATCTCTGTAACCCCTACACCCTTCCCTATCTCTGCTTCCCCTACACCCCTCCCTATCTCTGCTTCCCCTACACCCCTCCCTATCTCTGTAACCCCTACACCACTCCCTATTTCTGTAACCCCTACACTACTTCCTATCTCTGCTTCCCCTACACCCCTCCCTATCTCTGTAACCCCTACACCCCTCCCTATCTCTGTAACCCCTACACCCCTCCCTATCTCTGCTTCCCCTACACCCCTCCCTATCTCTGTAACCCCTACACCCCTCCCTGTCTCTGCTTCCCCTACACCACTCCCTATCTCTGTAACCCCTACACCCCTCCCTATCTCTGCTTCCCCTACACCACTCCCTATCTCTGTAACCCCTACACCACTCCCTATCTCTGTAACCCCTACACCCCTCCCTATCTCTGTAACCCCTACACCACTCCCTATCTCTGCTTCCCCTACACTACTCCCTATCTCTGTAACCCCTACACCACTCCCTATCTCTGCTTCCCCTACACCCCTCCCTATCTCTGCTTCCCCTACACCCCTCCCTATCTCTGTAACCCCTACACCCCTCCCTATCTCTGTAACCCCTACACCACTCCCTATCTCTGTAACCCCTACACCACTCCCTATCTCTGCTTCCCCTACACCCCTCCCTATCTCTGCTTCCCCTACACCCCTCCCTATCTCTGTAACCCCTACACCACTCCCTATCTCTGCTTCCCCTACACCCCTCCCTATCTCTGCTTCCCCTACACCCCTCCCTATCTCTGTAACCCCTACACCACTCCCTATCTCTGCTTCCCCTACACCCCTCCCTATCTCTGCTTCCCCTACACCACTCCCTATCTCTGTAACCCCTACACCACTCCCTATCTCTGTAACCCCTACACCCCTCCCTATCTCTGTAACCCCTACACCCCTCCCTATCTCTGCTTCCCCTACACCACTCCCTATCTCTGTAACCCCTACACCACTCCCTATCTCTGTAACCCCTACACCACTCCCTATCTCTACTTCCCCTACACCACTCCCTATCTCTGCTTCCCCTACACCCCTCCCTATCTCTGTAACCCCTACACCCCTCCCTATCTCTGCTTCCCCTACACCCCTCCCTATCTCTGTAACCCCTACACCCCTACCTATCTCTGCTTCCCCTACACCCCTCCGATCTCTGCTTCCCCTACACTACTCCCTATCTCTGTAACCCCTACACCCCTCCCTATCTCTGTAACCCCTACACCCCTCCCTATCTCTGTAACCCCTACACCACTCCCTATCTCTGCTTCCCCTACACCACTCCCTATCTCTGTAACCCCTACACCACTCCCTATCTCTGTAACCCCTACACTACTCCCTATCTCTGTAACCCCTACACCCCTACCTATCTCTGTAACCCCTACACCCCTCCCTATCTCTGTAACCCCTACACCACTCCCTATTTCTGTAACCCCTACACTACTCCCTATCTCTGTAACCCCTACACCCCTCCGATCTCTGTAACCCCTACACCCCTCCCTATCTCTGTAACCCCTACACCCCTCCCTATCTCTGCTTCCCCTACACCCCTCCCTATCTCTGTAACCCCTACACCACTCCCTATTTCTGTAACCCCTACACTACTCCCTATCTCTGCTTCCCCTACACCCCTCCCTATCTCTGTAACCCCTACACCCCTCCCTATCTGCTTCCCCTACACCCCTCCCTATCTCTGTAACCCCTACACCCCTCCCTGTCACTACTTCCCCTACACCACTCCCTATCTCTGCTTCCCCTACACCCCTCCCTATCTCTGCTTCCCCTACACCACTCCCTATCTCTGTAACCCCTACACCACTCCCTATCTCTGTAACCCCTACACCCCTCCCTATCTCTGTAACCCCTACACCCCTCCCTATCTCTGCTTCCCCTACACTACTCCCTATCTCTGTAACCCCTACACCACTCCCTATCTCTGCTTCCCCTACACTACTCCCTATCTCTGTAACCCCTACACCACTCCCTATCTCTGCTTCCCCTACACTACTCCCTATCTCTGTAACCCCTACACCCCTCCCTATCTCTGCTTCCCCTACACCACTCCCTATCTCTGTAACCCCTACACCACTCCCTATCTCTGCTTCCCCTACACTACTCCCTATCTCTGTAACCCCTACACCCCTCCCTATCTCTGCTTCCCCTACACCCCTCCGATCTCTGTAACCCCTACACCCCTCCCTATCTCTGCTTCCCCTACACCACTCCCTATCTCTGTAACCCCTACACCACTCCCTATCTCTGCTTCCCCTACACTACTCCCTATCTCTGTAACCCCTACACCCCTCCCTATCTCTGCTTCCCCTACACCCCTCCGATCTCTGCTTCCCCTACACCCCTCCCTATCTCTGCTTCCCCTACACCCCTCCGATCTCTGTAACCCCTACACCACTCCCTATCTCTGTAACCCCTACACCACTCCCTATCTCTGCTTCCCCTACACCACTCCCTATCTCTGTAACCCCTACACCCCTCCCTATCTCTGTAACCCCTACACCCCTCCCTATCTCTGTAACCCCTACACCCCTCCCTATCTCTGCTTCTCCTACACCACTCCCTATCTCTGCTTCCCCTACACCACTCCCTATCTTTGCTTCCCCTACACTACTCCCTATCTCTGTAACCCCTACACCCTTCCCTATCTCTGCTTCCCCTACACCCCTCCCTATCTCTGCTTCCCCTACACCCCTCCCTATCTCTGTAACCCCTACACCACTCCCTATTTCTGTAACCCCTACACTACTTCCTATCTCTGCTTCCCCTACACCCCTCCCTATCTCTGTAACCCCTACACCCCTCCCTATCTCTGTAACCCCTACACCCCTCCCTATCTCTGCTTCCCCTACACCCCTCCCTTTCTCTGTAACCCCTACACCCCTCCCTGTCTCTGCTTCCCCTACACCACTCCCTCTGCTTCCCCTACACCCCTCCCTATCTCTGCTTCTCCTACACCACTCCCTATCTCTGCTTCCCCTACACCACTCCCTATCTTTGCTTCCCCTACACTACTCCCTATCTCTGTAACCCCTACACCCTTCCCTATCTCTGCTTCCCCTACACCCCTCCCTATCTCTGCTTCCCCTACACCCCTCCCTATCTCTGTAACCCCTACACCACTCCCTATTTCTGTAACCCCTACACTACTTCCTATCTCTGCTTCCCCTACACCCCTCCCTATCTCTGTAACCCCTACACCCCTCCCTATCTCTGTAACCCCTACACCCCTCCCTATCTCTGCTTCCCCTACACCCCTCCCTATCTCTGTAACCCCTACACCCCTCCCTGTCTCTGCTTCCCCTACACCACTCCCTCTGCTTCCCCTACACCCCTCCCTATCTCTGCTTCCCCTACACCACTCCCTATCTCTGTAACCCCTACACCCCTCCCTATCTCTGCTTCCCCTACACCACTCCCTATCTCTGTAACCCCTACACCACTCCCTATCTCTGTAACCCCTACACCCCTCCCTATCTCTGTAACCCCTACACCACTCCCTATCTCTGCTTCCCCTACACCACTCCCTATCTCTGCTTCCCCTACACCACTCCCTATCTCTACTTTCCCTACACTCCTCCGATCTCTGTAACCCCTACACCCCTCCCTATCTCTGCTTCCCCTACACTACTCCCTATCTCTGTAACCCCTACACCACTCCCTATCTCTGCTTCCCCTACACTACTCCCTATCTCTGTAACCCCTACACCACTCCCTATCTCTGCTTCCCCTACACCCCTCCCTATCTCTGCTTCCCCTACACCCCTCCCTATCTCTGTAACCCCTACACCCCTCCCTATCTCTGTAACCCCTACACCACTCCCTATCTCTGTAACCCCTACACCACTCCCTATCTCTGCTTCCCCTACACCCCTCCCTATCTCTGCTTCCCCTACACCCCTCCCTATCTCTGTAACCCCTACACCACTCCCTATCTCTGCTTCCCCTACACCCCTCCCTATCTCTGCTTCCCCTACACCCCTCCCTATCTCTGTAACCCCTACACCACTCCCTATCTCTGCTTCCCCTACACCCCTCCCTATCTCTGCTTCCCCTACACCCCTCCCTATCTCTGTAACCCCTACACCCCTCCCTATCTCTGTAACCCCTACACCACTCCCTATCTCTGTAACCCCTACACCACTCCCTATCTCTGCTTCCCCTACACCCCTCCCTATCTCTGCTTCCCCTACACCCCTCCCTATCTCTGTAACCCCTACACCACTCCCTATCTCTGCTTCCCCTACACCCCTCCCTATCTCTGCTTCCCCTACACCCCTCCCTATCTCTGTAACCCCTACACCCCTCCCTATCTCTGTAACCCCTACACCACTCCCTATCTCTGCTTCCCCTACACCACTCCCTATCTCTGTAACCCCTACACCACTCCCTATCTCTGCTTCCCCTACACTACTCCCTATCTCTGTAACCCCTACACCCCTCCCTATCTCTGCTTCCCCTACACCCCTCCGATCTCTGTAACCCCTACACCCCTCCCTATCTCTGCTTCCCCTACACCCCTCCGATCTCTGTAACCCCTACACCACTCCCTATCTCTGTAACCCCTACACCACTCCCTATCTCTGTAACCCCTGCACCACTCCCTATCTCTGCTTCCCCTACACCACTCCCTATCTCTGTAACCCCTACACCCCTCCCTATCTCTGTAACCCCTACACCCCTCCCTATCTCTGCTTCTCCTACACCACTCCCTATCTCTGCTTCCCCTACACCACTCCCTATCTCTGCTTCCCCTACACTACTCCCTATCTCTGTAACCCCTACACCCCTCCCTATCTCTGTAACCCCTACACCCCTCCCTATCTCTGTAACCCCTACACCACTCCCTATCTCTGCTTCCCCTACACCCCTCCCTATCTGTTGAATTTCTTCCAGCCAGAGTCCTCCTTATCTGTTTCAGATATTTCACGTCATCTTTCCCAGTGCCTTTAAACAGCACAGCACTCTTTCACCGTGCCTCTTTCACTTCACCTTGCCCGCACGACTGCCCCTCTGATGTACAGGTCTCCCTCAGTGCTGTCCCTCCACTATTGTCACACTGCCTCAAAACCACTCCTCCTGTGGAATGGAGGTAACGTCAGTACCACGATCACAAGGGTGAAGCTGAAAAAAGCTGAAGTGATGAAACTTCCTTCTTGGACTTCCTGTTCTAACCATTCTCATCAACGTTTCCCAGTTGCACAGTGCCCGATGCTGAGAAAGCACAGGCTGGCCCTGACGGAGACTGGCCCCTGTACTCCAGAGACTAGAACTGGAGACTGCCGTGTATGTGCTGCCGTGATCGTACATTGCTGCTGCCCAATGTCCTGCTCTGTTGATGTGATGTTCTAATGATCTCAGTCAATTAGCAAGCGTGTGTTGGTTAGAGTCATAGAGAAGTACAGCACAGAAACAGGCCCTTTAGCCCATCTAGTCCATGCCGAAACCATTTGAACCTCCTCGTCCCATTGCACTGTGCTGAAACTGTAACCCTCCATACCCCTACGATCCATGTACCTATCCAAACTTCTCTTCAATGTTGAAATCGAGCTCACGTGCACCACTTATGCCAGCATCTGATTCCACACTCTCACGACCTTCTGAGTAAAGCAGTTTCCCCTCATGTTCCCCTTAAATCTGACCTTTCACTCTTAACCCAGGAGCTCTGGCTGTAGTCCCACCAAACCTCAGTGGTAAAAACCTGCTTGCACTTACCCTGTGTATACACCTCATAATTGTGTATATCAAATCTCCTCCCAACCTTTAACATTCTACAGAAAGCAGTCCTATCCTATTCAATCTTTCTTTATAACTCAGGTCCTCCAGACCAGGCTTCTCCCTTGTAAATTTTCTCTGTGCTCTTTCAACCTTGTTTACCTCTTTCCTGTGGGTAGGTGACCGGAACTAAATACAATACTCCAAGTTAGGCTCCACCAATATCTTATACAACTTCAACTTGACATCCGATTTCCAGTACACAATACTTTGGTTAGAGTACAGAGAACAGGGTTCAGAGCTGCAGATTGTCACACACAACCACTTGGGTATCAATTGAAAGGAGCATCATACAATGCAAGAACAGTAATGAGGGCTCACCACACGGTGGGGGGGGGGGGGGGGAAGGATCAGCACTGAGGGTAGCCTACTGTGTTAGGGGGCAGTGGTGGTGCAGTTACATTGGAGGGAGAGTGCTGAGGGAGACCCACGCAGTGAGAGGGACTGGTATTAGAGCTGCACTTCTGTTGGGGGCTGGATCTGAGGGGTTGCATAGGAGGGGGAGTATTGAGGGAAATATCAGAGAACAGGACTTGAGAGAAGCAGGTCTAAATACAGAACTGAAGAGCGGAAATACAGACACTGGGAATATCGTATTGTGTTGAGAGTGCACAGATTTAAACAGAGGCGAGATACCGACACTGGAAACATCTGTCAAATGACTGTCCTGGATACAACATCTCAGCACCTATCATTCCATTTCCACATCATACTTGATCTTTACTCTGTAATTTGGCTCTGGGACAGTCTGCATTTAAAAATTCTTATTTTCTATTTCCGTATACTCACATAACCCTCTCTCACCTTTCCAAATCTGTCACCTCTGTGTATCTGTATGACCCGCTCCAGCCCCTACGCACTTCATTATCTCTTTAACCCAAAAGAGAGGCATCCTTTTCCTGCAACATGCTCCCACCCATCAAACTCTCTACATTCTGTACCCTCTGTGACTCCCCCAAACCCTACAACCCTCAATATCTCTGTAACCCAAATATACATCCTTTCATCAATCACTCCTCCAATGTATGTAACCCTAACACCCCTCTTTATCTCTGCTCTCTTCCCTATCACTGTAATCCCTACACTCTTCCCCATGTCTGTAATACCCTCACCCCTCCCTATCTCTGTAATCCCTACACCACTCTCTATCTCTGTAACCACTACCTGCTCCAGTCCTTGTAGCCCACAAAACTCCTCCCTATCTCTGTAATCCCAGCACTTCTATCTTTTTAATCTCTTCCAGCCACTGCATCCCCCCTTATCTCCTTCAGATCCTTCACAAGTCACATCTTTCGCTTTCCACGTAAAATCCCCAACAGCACAGCACTCTTCTTCATTCACCCCGTTCCCTGCAGCGTTCCCCCAGGATTGCCCCTCTGATGCTACGGTACTCTCCCAGTGCTGGCCCTCTGTTATTGTAATGCTGCCTTAGAACTGCTCCTCTCGTGGAACGGAGGTAACGTCAGTGCCATGATCACGTGTGTGAACCTGGAAAAACCTGAAATAACACACTTCAAAGTTCCAAGATATCCTTACCTCTACAACTCCCCAATGCCTGCACCCTGACTTATTTCAGTGACCTCACCCCCTCCCTGTCTCTGTAACCCCTACACCCCCCATCTCTGTAACCCCTACACTCCCCCTATCTCTGTAACCCCTACACCCCATATCTCTGTAACCCCTACACACCCCTGTCTCTGTAACTCCTACACCCCCTTTCTCTGTCACCCCGACACCCCCTCCCTGTCTCTGTAACCCCTACACCCCCCTGTCTCTGTAACCCCAACATCCCCTATCTCTGTAACCCCTACACCCCCAATCTCTGTAACCACTACACTCCCCCATCACTGTAACCACTACACCCCCCTATTTCTGTAAACCCTACACCCCCGTCACTGTAACCCCTACACCCCCGTCTCTGTAACCCCAACATCCCCTATCTCTGTAACCCCTACACCCCCCATCTCTGTAACCACTACACTCCCCCATCTCTGTAACCCCTACACCCCCCTATTTCTGTAAACCCTACACTCCCGTCTCTGTAACCCCTACACCCCCATCTCTGTCTCTGTAACCCCTACACCCCCCTGTCTCTGTAACCCCTACACCCCCGTCTCTGTAACCCCTACACCCCCATCTCTGTAACCCCTACACCCCCATCTCTGTCTCTGTAACCCCTACACCCCCTGTCTCTGTAACCTCTACACCCCCCTGTCTCTGTAACCTCTACACCCGCCTGTCTCTGTAACCCCTACACCCCCATCTCTGTAACCCCTACACCCCCATCTCGGTAACCCCTACACTCCCCTGTCTCTGTAACCCCTACACCCCCATCTCTGTCTCTGTAACCCCTACACCCCCTGTCTCTGTAACCCCTACACCCCCTATCTCTGTAACCCCTACACCACCCTGTCTCTGTAACCCCTACACCCCCATCTCTGTAACCCCTACACTCCCCTGTCTCTGTAACTCCTACACCCCCTATCTCTGTCACCCCGACACTCCCTATCTCTGTAACCCCTACACCCCCCTGTCTCTGTAACCCCTACACCCCCATCTCTGTAACCCCTACACTCCTCTGTCTCTGTAACCCCTACACCCCCATCTCTGTCTCTGTAATCCCTACACCCCCATCTCTGTCTCTGTAACCCCTACACCCCCCTGTCTCTGTAACCCCTACACCCCCCATCTCTGTCTCTGTAACCCCTACACCCCCCTGTCTCTGTAACCCCTACACCCCCGTCTCTGTAACCCATACACCCCCGTCTCTGTAACCCCTACACCCCCCATCTCTGTAACCCCTACACCCCCGTCTCTGTAACCCCTACACCCCCCATCTCTGTAACCCCTACACCCCCTAACGCTGTAACCCCAACACCCCCTGTCTCTGTAACCCCTACACCCTGTCTCTGTAACCCCTACACCCCCTATCTCTGTAACCCCAACACCCCCAATTCTCTGTAACACCGACACCCCCTCCCTGTCTCTGTAACCCCTACACCCCCATCTCTGTAACCCCTACACCCCCTCCCTGTCTCTGTAACCCCGACACCCCCATGTCTCTGTAACCCCAACACCCCCTGTCTCTGTAACCCCTACACCCCCACTGTCTCTGTAACCCCTACACCCCCATCTCTGTAACCCCTACACTCCCCTGTCTCTGTAACCCCTACACCCCCAACTCTGTAACCCCTACAACCCCGTCTCTGTAACCCCTACACCCCCATCTCTGTAACCCCTACACCCCCTGTCTCTGTAACCCCTACACCCCCATCTCTGTAACCCCTACACCCACTGTCTCTGTAACTCCTACACCCCCTCCCTGTCTCTGTAACCCCTACACCCCCATCTCTGTAACCCCTACAACCCCGTCTCTGTAACCCCTACACCCCCATCTCTGTAACCCCTACACCCCCTATCTCTGTAACCCCTACACCCGCTATCTCTGCAACCCCTACACCCCCGTCTCTATAACCCAAACACCCTCCTGTCTCTGTAACCCCGACACCCCCTCCCTGTCTCTGTAACCCCGACACCCCCATGTCTCTGTAACCCCTACACTCCCTATCTCTGTAACTCCTACACCCCCAAGTCTCTGTAACCCCGACACCCACTCCCTGTCTCTGTAACCCCTACACCCCCCTGTCTCTGTAACCCCTACACCCCCTCCCTGTCTCTGTAACCCCTACATCCCCTGTCTCTGTAACCCCTACACCCCCTATCTCTGTAACCCCGACACACCCTCCCTGTCTCTGTAAACCCTACACCCCCATCTCTGTAACCCCTACACTCCCCTGTCTCTGTAACCCCGACACCCCCCTGTCTCTGTAACCCCGACACCCCCATCTCTGTAACCCCTACAAACCCGTCTCTGTAACCCCTACACCCCATCTCTGTAACCCCTACACCCCCATCTCTGTAACCTCTACATCCCCCTGTCTCTGTAACCCCTACACCCGCCTGTCTCTGTAACCCCTACACCCCCATCTCTGTAACCCCTACACCCCCATCTCGGTAACCCCTACACTCCCCTGTCTCTGTAACCCCTACACCCCCATCTCTGTCTCTGTAACCCCCACACCCCCTGTCTCTGTAACCCCTACACCCCCTATCTCTGTAACCCCTACACCACCCTGTCTCTGTAACCCCTACACCCCCATCTCTGTAACCCCTACACTCCCCTGTCTCTGTAACTCCTACACCCCCTATCTCTGTCACCCCGACACCCCCTATCTCTGTAACCCCTACACCCCCCTGTCTCTGTAACCCCTACACCCCCATCTCTGTAACCCCTACACTCCCCTGTCTCTGTAACCCCTACACCCCCATCTCTGTCTCTGTAATCCCTACACCCCCATCTCTGTCTCTGTAACCCCTACACCCCCCTGTCTCTGTAACCCCTACACCCCCCATCTCTGTCTCTGTAACCCCTACACCCCCCTGTCTCTGTAACCCCTACACCCCCGTCTCTGTAACCCATACACCCCCGTCTCTGTAACCCCTACACCCCCCATCTCTGTAACCCCTACACCCCCGTCTCTGTAACCCCTACACCCCCCATCTCTGTAACCCCTACACCCCCTAACGCTGTAACCCCAACACCCCCTGTCTCTGTAACCCCTACACCCTCTCCCTGTCTCTGTAACCCCTACACCCCCTATCTCTGTAACCCCAACACCCCCAATTCTCTGTAACACCGACACCCCCTCCCTGTCTCTGTAAACCCTACACCCCCATCTCTGTAACCCCTACACCCCCTCCCTGTCTCTGTAATCCCGACACCCCCATGTCTCTGTAACCCCAACACCCCCTGTCTCTGTAACCCCTACACCCCCACTGTCTCTGTAACCCCTACACCCCCATCTCTGTAACCCCTACACTCCCCTGTCTCTGTAACCCCTACACCCCCAACTCTGTAACCCCTACAACCCCGTCTCTGTAACCCCTACACCCCCATCTCTGTAACCCCTACACCCCCTGTCTCTGTAACCCCTACACCCCCATCTCTGTAACCCCTACACCCACTGTCTCTGTAACTCCTACACCCCCTCCCTGTCTCTGTAACCCCTACACCCCCATCTCTGTAACCCCTACAACCCCGTCTCTGTAACCCCTACACCCCCATCTCTGTAACCCCTACACCCCCTATCTCTGTAACCCCTACACCCGCTATCTCTGCAACCCCTACACCCCCGTCTCTATAACCCAAACACCCCCCTGTCTCTGTAACCCCGACACCCCCTCCCTGTCTCTGTAACCCCGACACCCCCATGTCTCTGTAACCCCTACACTCCCTATCTCTGTAACTCCTACACCCCCAAGTCTCTGTAACCCTGACACCCACTCCCTGTCTCTGTAACCCCTACACCCCCCTGTCTCTGTAACCCCTACACCCCCTCCCTGTCTCTGTAACCCCTACATCCCCTGTCTCTGTAACCCCTACACCCCCTATCTCTGTAACCCCGACACACCCTCCCTGTCTCTGTAAACCCTACACCCCCATCTCTGTAACCCCTACACTCCCCTGTCTCTGTAACCCCGACACCCCCCTGTCTCTGTAACCCCGACACCCCCATCTCTGTAACCCCTACAAACCCGTCTCTGTAACCCCTACACCCCATCTCTGTAACCCCTACACCCCCATCTCTGTAACCCCTACACACCCCTATCTCTGTAACCCCTACACCCCCATCTCTGTAACCCCTACACCCCCCATCTCTGTAACCCCTACACCCCCATCTCTGTAACCCTACACCCCCTGTCTTTGTAACCCCGACACCCCCCTGTCTCTGTAACCCCTACACCCCCCTATTTCTGTAATCCCTACACCCCCGTCTCTGTAACCTCTACACCCCCGTCTCTGTAACCCCCACACCCGCTATCTCTGTAACCCCGACACCCCCCTGTCTCTGTAACCCCGACACCCCCATCTCTGTAACCCCTACAACCCCGTCTCTGTAACCCTACACCCCCATCTCTGTAACCCCTACACGCCCATCTCTGTAACCCCTACACCCCCGTATCTCTGTAACCCCTACACCCCCATCTCTGTAACCCCTACACCCCCCTGTCTCTGTAACCCCTACACCCCCCTGTCTCTGTAACCCCTACACCCCTCTATTTCTGTAACCCCTACACCCCCGTCTCTGTAACCTCTACACCCCAATGTCTCTGTAACCCCTACACCCCCTGTCTCTGTACCCTCTACACCCCCCTATTTCTGTAACCCCTACATCCCCTATCTCTGTAACCCCTACACCCCCATCTCTGTAACCCCTACACCCCCATCTCTGTAACCCCTACACCCCCTGTCTCTGTAACCCCTACACCCCCATCTCTGTAACCCCTACACCCACTGTCTCTGTAACTCCTACACCCCCTCCCTGTCTCTGTAACCCCTACACCCCCATCTCTGTAACCCCTACAACCCCGTCTCTGTAACCCCTACACCCCCATCTCTGTAACCCCTACACCCCCTATCTCTGTAACCCCTACACCCGCTATCTCTGCAACCCCTACACCCCCGTCTCTATAACCCAAACACCCCCCTGTCTCTGTAACCCCGACACCCCCTCCCTGTCTCTGTAACCCCGACACCCCCATGTCTCTGTAACCCCTACACTCCCTATCTCTGTAACTCCTACACCCCCAAGTCTCTGTAACCCTGACACCCACTCCCTGTCTCTGTAACCCCTACACCCCCCTGTCTCTGTAACCCCTACACCCCCTCCCTGTCTCTGTAACCCCTACATCCCCTGTCTCTGTAACCCCTACACCCCCTATCTCTGTAACCCCGACACACCCTCCCTGTCTCTGTAAACCCTACACCCCCATCTCTGTAACCCCTACACTCCCCTGTCTCTGTAACCCCGACACCCCCCTGTCTCTGTAACCCCGACACCCCCATCTCTGTAACCCCTACAAACCCGTCTCTGTAACCCCTACACCCCATCTCTGTAACCCCTACACCCCCATCTCTGTAACCCCTACACACCCCTATCTCTGTAACCCCTACACCCCCATCTCTGTAACCCCTACACCCCCCATCTCTGTAACCCCTACACCCCCATCTCTGTAACCCTACACCCCCTGTCTTTGTAACCCCGACACCCCCCTGTCTCTGTAACCCCTACACCCCCCTATTTCTGTAATCCCTACACCCCCGTCTCTGTAACCTCTACACCCCCGTCTCTGTAACCCCCACACCCGCTATCTCTGTAACCCCGACACCCCCCTGTCTCTGTAACCCCGACACCCCCATCTCTGTAACCCCTACAACCCCGTCTCTGTAACCCTACACCCCCATCTCTGTAACCCCTACACCCCCTATTTCTGTAACCCCTACACGCCCATCTCTGTAACCCCTACACCCCCGTATCTCTGTAACCCCTACACCCCCATCTCTGTAACCCCTACACCCCCCTGTCTCTGTAACCCCTACACCCCCCTGTCTCTGTAACCCCTACACCCCTCTATTTCTGTAACCCCTACACCCCCGTCTCTGTAACCTCTACACCCCAATGTCTCTGTAACCCCTACACCCCCTGTCTCTGTACCCTCTACACCCCCCTATTTCTGTAACCCCTACATCCCCTATCTCTGTAACCCCTACACCCCCATCTCTGTAACCCCTACACCCCCTATCTCTGTAACCCCTACACCCCCATCTCTGTAACCCCTACACCCCCTATCTCTGTAACCCCTACACCCCCATCTCTGTAACCCCTACACTCCCCTGTCTCTGTAACCCCTGCACCCCCATCTCTGTAACCCCTACATCCCCTATCTCTGTAACCCCTACATCTCCATCTCTGTAACCCCTACACCCCCTATCTCTGTAACCCCTACACCCCCATCTCTGTAACCCCTACACACCCCTATCTCTGTAACCCCTACAACCCAATCTCTGTAACCCCTACACTCCCCTGTCTCTGTAACACTTACACCCCCCTGTCTCTGTAACCCCTACAGCCCCCTATTTCTGTAACCCCTACACCCCCGTCTCTGTAACCTCCACACCCCAATGTCTCTGTAACCCCTACACCCCCTGTCTCTGTAACCTCTACACCCCCCTATTTCAGTAACCCCTACATCCCACTATCTCTGTAACCCCTACACCCCCATCTCTGTAACCCCTACACCCCCTATCTCTGTAACCCCTACACCCCCATCTCTGTAACTCCTACACCCCCCTGTCTCTGTAACCCCTACACCCCCCTATTTCTGTAACCCCTACACCCCCGTCCCTGTAACCCCTACACCCCCATCTCTGTAACCCCTACACGCCCATCTCTGTAACCCCTACACCCCCGTATCTCTGTAACCCCTACACCCCCATCTCTGTAACCCCTACACCCCCCTGTCTCTGTAACCCCTACACCCCCCTGTCTCTGTAACCCCTACACCCCTCTATTTCTGTAACCCCTACACCCCCGTCTCTGTAACCTCTACACCCCAATGTCTCTGTAACCCCTACACCCCCTGTCTCTGTACCCTCTACACCCCCCTATTTCTGTAACCCCTACATCCCCTATCTCTGTAACCCCTACACCCCCATCTCTGTAACCCCTACACCCCCATCTCTGTAACCCCTACACCCCCTGTCTCTGTAACCCCTACACCCCCATCTCTGTAACCCCTACACCCACTGTCTCTGTAACTCCTACACCCCCTCCCTGTCTCTGTAACCCCTACACCCCCATCTCTGTAACCCCTACAACCCCGTCTCTGTAACCCCTACACCCCCATCTCTGTAACCCCTACACCCCCTATCTCTGTAACCCCTACACCCGCTATCTCTGCAACCCCTACACCCCCGTCTCTATAACCCAAACACCCCCCTGTCTCTGTAACCCCGACACCCCCTCCCTGTCTCTGTAACCCCGACACCCCCATGTCTCTGTAACCCCTACACTCCCTATCTCTGTAACTCCTACACCCCCAAGTCTCTGTAACCCTGACACCCACTCCCTGTCTCTGTAACCCCTACACCCCCCTGTCTCTGTAACCCCTACACCCCCTCCCTGTCTCTGTAACCCCTACATCCCCTGTCTCTGTAACCCCTACACCCCCTATCTCTGTAACCCCGACACACCCTCCCTGTCTCTGTAAACCCTACACCCCCATCTCTGTAACCCCTACACTCCCCTGTCTCTGTAACCCCGACACCCCCCTGTCTCTGTAACCCCGACACCCCCATCTCTGTAACCCCTACAAACCCGTCTCTGTAACCCCTACACCCCATCTCTGTAACCCCTACACCCCCATCTCTGTAACCCCTACACACCCCTATCTCTGTAACCCCTACACCCCCATCTCTGTAACCCCTACACCCCCCATCTCTGTAACCCCTACACCCCCATCTCTGTAACCCTACACCCCCTGTCTTTGTAACCCCGACACCCCCCTGTCTCTGTAACCCCTACACCCCCCTATTTCTGTAATCCCTACACCCCCGTCTCTGTAACCTCTACACCCCCGTCTCTGTAACCCCCACACCCGCTATCTCTGTAACCCCGACACCCCCCTGTCTCTGTAACCCCGACACCCCCATCTCTGTAACCCCTACAACCCCGTCTCTGTAACCCTACACCCCCATCTCTGTAACCCCTACACCCCCTATTTCTGTAACCCCTACACGCCCATCTCTGTAACCCCTACACCCCCGTATCTCTGTAACCCCTACACCCCCATCTCTGTAACCCCTACACCCCCCTGTCTCTGTAACCCCTACACCCCCCTGTCTCTGTAACCCCTACACCCCTCTATTTCTGTAACCCCTACACCCCCGTCTCTGTAACCTCTACACCCCAATGTCTCTGTAACCCCTACACCCCCTGTCTCTGTACCCTCTACACCCCCCTATTTCTGTAACCCCTACATCCCCTATCTCTGTAACCCCTACACCCCCATCTCTGTAACCCCTACACCCCCTATCTCTGTAACCCCTACACCCCCATCTCTGTAACCCCTACACCCCCTATCTCTGTAACCCCTACACCCCCATCTCTGTAACCCCTACACTCCCCTGTCTCTGTAACCCCTGCACCCCCATCTCTGTAACCCCTACATCCCCTATCTCTGTAACCCCTACATCTCCATCTCTGTAACCCCTACACCTCCTATCTCTGTAACCCCTACACCCCCATCTCTGTAACCCCTACACACCCCTATCTCTGTAACCCCTACAACCCAATCTCTGTAACCCCTACACTCCCCTGTCTCTGTAACACTTACACCCCCCTGTTTCTGTAACCCCTACAGCCCCCTATTTCTGTAACCCCTACACCCCCGTCTCTGTAACCTCCACACCCCAATGTCTCTGTAACCCCTACACCCCCTGTCTCTGTAACCTCTACACCCCCCTATTTCAGTAACCCCTACATCCCACTATCTCTGTAACCCCTACACCCCCATCTCTGTAACCCCTACACCCCCTATCTCTGTAACCCCTACACCCCCATCTCTGTAACTCCTACACCCCCCTGTCTCTGTAACCCCTACACCCCCCTATTTCTGTAACCCCTACACCCCCGTCCCTGTAACCCCTACACCCCCATCTCTGTAACACCTACACTCCCCTGTCTCTGTAACCCCGACACCCCCCTGTCTCTGTAACCCTGACACCCCCATCTCTGTAACCCCTACAACCCCGTCTCTGTAACCCCTACACCGCAATCTCTGTAACCCCTACACACCCCTATCTCTGAAACCCCTACACCCCCATCTCTGTAACCCCTACACCCCCCATCTCTGTAACCCCTACACCCCCATCTCTGTAACCCTACACCCCCTGTCTTTGTAACCCCGACACCCCCCTGTCTCTGTAACCCCTACACCCCCCTATTTCTGTAATCCCTACACCCCCGTCTCTGTAACCTCTACACCCCCGTCTCTGTAACCCCCACACCCGCTATCTCTGTAACCCCGACACCCCCCTGTCTCTGTAACCCCGACACCCCCATCTCTGTAACCCCTACAACCCCGTCTCTGTAACCCCTACACCCCCATCTCTGTAACCCCTACACCCCCTATTTCTGTAACCCCTACACGCCCATCTCTGTAACCCCTACACCCCCGTATTTCTGTAACCCCTACACCCCCATCTCTGTAACCCCTACACCCCCCTGTCTCTGTAACCCCTACACCCCCCTGTCTCTGTAACCCCTACACCCCTCTATTTCTGTAACCCCTACACCCCCGTCTCTGTAACCTCTACACCCCAATGTCTCTGTAACCCCTACACCCCCTGTCTCTGTAACCTCTACACCCCCCTATTTCTGTAACCCCTACATCCCCTATCTCTGTAACCCCTACACCCCCATCTCTGTAACCCCTACACCCCCTATCTCTGTAACCCCTACACCCCCCTATCTCTGTAACCCCTACACCCCCATCTCTGTAACCCCTACACTCCCCTGTCTCTGTAACCCCTGCACCCCCATCTCTGTAACCCCTACATCCCCTATCTCTGTAACCCCTACACCTCCATCTCTGTAACCCCTACACCCCCTATCTCTGTAACCCCTACACCCCCATCTCTGTAACCCCTACACACCCCTATCTCTGTAACCCCTACACCCCCATCTATGTAACCCCTACACTCCCCTGTCTCTGTAACCCCTACACCCCCCTGTCTCTGTAACCCCTACACCCCCCTATTTCTGTAACCCCTACACCCCCGTCTCTGTAACCTCCACACCCCAATGTCTCTGTAACGCCTACACCCCCCTGTCACTGTAACCTCTACACCCCCCTATTTCTGTAACCCCTACATCCCCCTATCTCTGTAACCCCTACACACCCATCTCTGTAACCCCTACACCCCCTATCTCTGTAACCCCTACACCCCCATCTCTGTAACTCCTACAACCCCCTGTCTCTGTAACCACTACACCCCCCTATTTCTGTAACCCCTACACCCCCGTCCCTGTAACCCCTACACCCCCATCTCTGTAACACCTACACTCCCCTGTCTCTGTAACCCCGACACCCCCCTGTCTCTGTAACCCTGACACCCCCATCTCTGTAACCCCTACAACCCCGTCTCTGTAACCCCTACACCCCCATCTCTGTAACCCCTACACACCCCTATCTCTGAAACCCCTACACCCCCATCTCTGTAACCCCTACACCCCCCATCTCTGTAACCCCTACACCCCCATCTCTGTAACCCTACACCCCCTGTCTTTGTAACCCCGACACCCCCCTGTCTCTGTAACCCCTACACCCCCCTATTTCTGTAATCCCTACACCCCCGTCTCTGTAACCTCTACACCCCCGTCTCTGTAACCCCCACACCCGCTATCTCTGTAACCCCGACACCCCCCTGTCTCTGTAACCCCGACACCCCCATCTCTGTAACCCCTACAACCCCGTCTCTGTAACCCCTACACCCCCATCTCTGTAACCCCTACACCCCCTATTTCTGAAACCCCTACACGCCCATCTCTGTAACCCCTACACCCCCGTATTTCTGTAACCCCTACACCCCCATCTCTGTAACCCCTACACCCCCCTGTCTCTGTAACCCCTACACTCCCCTGTCTCTGTAACCCCTACACCCCTGTCTCTGTAACCCCTGCACCCCCATCTCTGTAACCCCTACATCCCCTATCTCTGTAACCCCTACATCTCCATCTCTGTAACCCCTACACCCCCTATCTCTGTAACCCCTACACCCCCATCTCTGTAACCCCTACACACCCCTATCTCTGTAACCCCTACAACCCAATCTCTGTAACCCCTACACTCCCCTGTCTCTGTAACACTTACACCCCCCTGTCTCTGTAACCCCTACAGCCCCCTATTTCTGTAACCCCTACACCCCCGTCTCTGTAACCTCCACACCCCAATGTCTCTGTAACCCCTACACCCCCTGTCTCTGTAACCTCTACACCCCCCTATTTCAGTAACCCCTACATCCCACTATCTCTGTAACCCCTACACCCCCATCTCTGTAACCCCTACACCCCCTATCTCTGTAACCCCTACACCCCCATCTCTGTAACTCCTACACCCCCCTGTCTCTGTAACCCCTACACCCCCCTATTTCTGTAACCCCTACACCCCCGTCCCTGTAACCCCTACACCCCCATCTCTGTAACACCTACACTCCCCTGTCTCTGTAACCCCGACACCCCCCTGTCTCTGTAACCCTGACACCCCCATCTCTGTAACCCCTACAACCCCGTCTCTGTAACCCCTACACCCCCATCTCTGTAACCCCTACACACCCCTATCTCTGAAACCCCTACACCCCCATCTCTGTAACCCCTACACCCCCCATCTCTGTAACCCCTACACCCCCATCTCTGTAACCCTACACCCCCTGTCTTTGTAACCCCGACACCCCCCTGTCTCTGTAACCCCTACACCCCCCTATTTCTGTAATCCCTACACCCCCGTCTCTGTAACCTCTACACCCCCGTCTCTGTAACCCCCACACCCGCTATCTCTGTAACCCCGACACCCCCCTGTCTCTGTAACCCCGACACCCCCATCTCTGTAACCCCTACAACCCCGTCTCTGTAACCCCTACACCCCCATCTCTGTAACCCCTACACCCCCTATTTCTGTAACCCCTACACGCCCATCTCTGTAACCCCTACACCCCCGTATTTCTGTAACCCCTACACCCCCATCTCTGTAACCCCTACACCCCCCTGTCTCTGTAACCCCTACACCCCCCTGTCTCTGTAACCCCTACACCCCTCTATTTCTGTAACCCCTACACCCCCGTCTCTGTAACCTCTACACCCCAATGTCTCTGTAACCCCTACACCCCCTGTCTCTGTAACCTCTACACCCCCCTATTTCTGTAACCCCTACATCCCCTATCTCTGTAACCCCTACACCCCCATCTCTGTAACCCCTACACCCCCTATCTCTGTAACCCCTACACCCCCCTATCTCTGTAACCCCTACACCCCCATCTCTGTAACCCCTACACTCCCCTGTCTCTGTAACCCCTGCACCCCCATCTCTGTAACCCCTACATCCCCTATCTCTGTAACCCCTACACCTCCATCTCTGTAACCCCTACACCCCCTATCTCTGTAACCCCTACACCCCCATCTCTGTAACCCCTACACACCCCTATCTCTGTAACCCCTACACCCCCATCTATGTAACCCCTACACTCCCCTGTCTCTGTAACCCCTACACCCCCCTGTCTCTGTAACCCCTACACCCCCCTATTTCTGTAACCCCTACACCCCCGTCTCTGTAACCTCCACACCCCAATGTCTCTGTAACGCCTACACCCCCCTGTCACTGTAACCTCTACACCCCCCTATTTCTGTAACCCCTACATCCCCCTATCTCTGTAACCCCTACACCCCCATCTCTGTAACCCCTACACCCCCTATCTCTGTAACCCCTACACCCCCATCTCTGTAACTCCTACAACCCCCTGTCTCTGTAACCACTACACCCCCCTATTTCTGTAACCCCTACACCCCCGTCCCTGTAACCCCTACACCCCCATCTCTGTAACACCTACACTCCCCTGTCTCTGTAACCCCGACACCCCCCTGTCTCTGTAACCCTGACACCCCCATCTCTGTAACCCCTACAACCCCGTCTCTGTAACCCCTACACCCCCATCTCTGTAACCCCTACACACCCCTATCTCTGAAACCCCTACACCCCCATCTCTGTAACCCCTACACCCCCCATCTCTGTAACCCCTACACCCCCATCTCTGTAACCCTACACCCCCTGTCTTTGTAACCCCGACACCCCCCTGTCTCTGTAACCCCTACACCCCCCTATTTCTGTAATCCCTACACCCCCGTCTCTGTAACCTCTACACCCCCGTCTCTGTAACCCCCACACCCGCTATCTCTGTAACCCCGACACCCCCCTGTCTCTGTAACCCCGACACCCCCATCTCTGTAACCCCTACAACCCCGTCTCTGTAACCCCTACACCCCCATCTCTGTAACCCCTACACCCCCTATTTCTGAAACCCCTACACGCCCATCTCTGTAACCCCTACACCCCCGTATTTCTGTAACCCCTACACCCCCATCTCTGTAACCCCTACACCCCCCTGTCTCTGTAACCCCTACACTCCCCTGTCTCTGTAACCCCTACACCCCCGTCTCTGTAACCCCTACACCCCCTATCTCTGTAACCCCTACACCCCCATCTCTGTAACCCCTACACCCCCTGTCTCTTTAACCCCTACACCCCAATCTCTGTAACCCCTACACCCCCGTCTCTGTAACCCCTACACCCCCCTGTCTCTGTAACCCCGACACCCCCTCCCTGTCTCTGTAACCCCTACACCCCCCGTCTCTGTAACCCCTACACTCCGCTGTCTCTGTAACCCCTACACCCCCTTCTCTGTCTCTGTAACCCCTACACCCCCCTGTCTCTGTAAACCCTACACTCACTCCCTGTCTCTGTAACCCTTACATCCCCTGTCTCTGTAACCACTACACCCGCTGTCTCTGTAACCCCTAGACCCCGGTCTCTGTAACCCCTACACCGCCATCTCTGTAACCCCTACATCCCCGATCTCTGTAACGCCTACACCCCCATCTCTCTAACCCCTACACCCCTGTCTCTGTAACCCCTACACCCCCCATCTCTGTAACCCCTACACCCCCTATCTCTGTAACCCCTATACACCCCTGTCTCTGTAACCCCTACAACCCCGTCTCTGTAACCCCTACAGTCCCTGTCTCTGTAACCCCTACACCCCCTATCTCTGTAACCCCTACACCCCGTCTCTGTAACCCCTACAGTCCCCTGTCTCTGTAACCCCTACACCCCCTATCTCTGTAACCCCTACACCCCCTCCCTGTATCTGTAACCCCGACACCCCCATGTCTCTGTAACCCCAACACCCTCTGTCTCTGTAACCCCTACACCCCCACTGTCTCTGTAACCCCTACACCCCCATCTCTGTAACCCCTACACTCCCCTGTCTCTGTAACCCCTACACCCCCAACTCTGTAACCCCTACAACCCCGTCTCTGTAACCCCTACACCCCCATCTCTGTAACCCCTACACCCCCTGTCTCTGTAACCCCTACACCCCCATCTCTGTAACCCCTACACCCACTGTCTCTGTAACTCCTACACCCCCTCCCTGTCTCTGTAACCCCTACACCCCCATCTCTGTAACCCCTACAACCCCGTCTCTGTAACCCCTACACCCCCATCTCTGTAACCCCTACACCCCCTATCTCTGTAACCCCTACACCCGCTATCTCTGCAACCCCTACACCCCCGTCTCTATAACCCAAACACCCCCCTGTCTCTGTAACCCCGACACCCCCTCCCTGTCTCTGTAACCCCGACACCCCCATGTCTCTGTAACCCCTACACTCCCTATCTCTGTAACTCCTACACCCCCAAGTCTCTGTAACCCCGACACCCACTCCCTGTCTCTGTAACCCCTACACCCCCCTGTCTCTGTAACCCCTACACCCCCTCCCTGTCTCTGTAACCCCTACATCCCCTGTCTCTGTAACCCCTACACCCCCTATCTCTGTAACCCCGACACACCCTCCCTGTCTCTGTAAACCCTACACCCCCATCTCTGTAACCCCTACACTCCCTTGTCTCTGTAACCCCGACACCCCCCTGTATCTGTAACCCCGACACCCCCATCTCTGTAACCCCTACAAACCCGTCTCTGTAACCCCTACACCCCCATCTCTGTAACCCCTACACCCCCATCTCTGTAACCCCTACACACCCCTATCTCTGTAACCCCTACACCCCCATGTCTGTAACCCCTACACCCCCCATCTCTGTAACCCCTACACCCCCATCTCTGTAACCCCTACACCCCCATCTCGGTAACACCTACACTCCCCTGTCTCTGTAACCCCTACACCCCCATCTCTGTCTCTGTAACCCCTACACCCCCTGTCTCTGTAACCCCTACACCCCCTATCTCTGTAACCCCTACACCACCCTGTCTCTGTAACCCCTACACCCCCATCTCTGTAACCCCTACACTCCCCTGTCTCTGTAACTCCTACACCCCCTATCTCTGTCACCCCGACACCCCCTATCTCTGTAACCCCTACACCCCCCTGTCTCTGTAACCCCTACACCCCCATCTCTGTAACCCCTACACTCCTCTGTCTCTGTAACCCCTACACCCCCATCTCTGTCTCTGTAATCCCTACACCCCCATCTCTGTCTCTGTAACCCCTACACCCCCCTGTCTCTGTAACCCCTACACCCCCCATCTCTGTCTCTGTAACCCCTACACCCCCCTGTCTCTGTAACCCCTACACCCCCGTCTCTGTAACCCATACTCCCCCGTCTCTGTAACCCCTACACCCCCCATCTCTGTAACCCCTACACCCCCGTCTCTGTAACCCCTACACCCCCCATCTCTGTAACCCCTACACCCCCTAACGCTGTAACCCCAACACCCCCTGTCTCTGTAACCCCTACACCCTGTCTCTGTAACCCCTACACCCCCTATCTCTGTAACCCCAACACCCCCAATTCTCTGTAACACCGACACCCCCTCCCTGTCTCTGTAACCCCTACACCCCCATCTCTGTAACCCCTACACCCCCTCCCTGTCTCTGTAACCCCGACACCCCCATGTCTCTGTAACCCCAACACCCCCTGTCTCTGTAACCCCTACACCCCCACTGTCTCTGTAACCCCTACACCCCCATCTCTGTAACCCCTACACTCCCCTGTCTCTGTAACCCCTACACCCCCAACTCTGTAACCCCTACAACCCCGTCTCTGTAACCCCTACACCCCCATCTCTGTAACCCCTACACCCCTGTCTCTGTAACCCCTACACCCCCATCTCTGTAACCCCTACACCCACTGTCTCTGTAACTCCTACACCCCCTCCCTGTCTCTGTAACCCCTACACCCCCATCTCTGTAACCCCTACAACCCCGTCTCTGTAACCCCTACACCCCCATCTCTGTAACCCCTACACCCCCTATCTCTGTAACCCCTACACCCGCTATCTCTGCAACCCCTACACCCCCGTCTCTATAACCCAAACACCCCCCTGTCTCTGTAACCCCGACACACCCTCCCTGTCTCTGTAACCCCGACACCCCCATGTCTCTGTAACCCCTACACTCCCTATCTCTGTAACTCCTACACCCCCAAGTCTCTGTAACCCCGACACCCACTCCCTGTCTCTGTAACCCCTACACCCCCCTGTCTCTGTAACCCCTACACCCCCTCCCTGTCTCTGTAACCCCTACATCCCCTGTCTCTGTAACCCCTACACCCCCTATCTCTGTAACCCCGACACACCCTCCCTGTCTCTGTAAACCCTACACCCCCATCTCTGTAACCCCTACACTCCCCTGTCTCTGTAACCCCGACACCCCCCTGTCTCTGTAACCCCGACACCCCCATCTCTGTAACCCCTACAAACCCGTCTCTGTAACCCCTACACCCCATCTCTGTAACCCCTACACCCCCATCTCTGTAACCTCTACATCCCCCTGTCTCTGTAACCCCTACACCCGCCTGTCTCTGTAACCCCTACACCCCCATCTCTGTAACCCCTACACCCCCATCTCGGTAACCCCTACACTCCCCTGTCTCTGTAACCCCTACACCCCCATCTCTGTCTCTGTAACCCCTACACCCCCTGTCTCTGTAACCCCTACACCCCCTATCTCTGTAACCCCTACACCACCCTGTCTCTGTAACCCCTACACCCCCATCTCTGTAACCCCTACACTCCCCTGTCTCTGTAACTCCTACACCCCCTATCTCTGTCACCCCGACACCCCCTATCTCTGTAACCCCTACACCCCCCCTGTCTCTGTAACCCCTACACCCCCATCTCTGTAACCCCTACACTCCCCTGTCTCTGTAACCCCTACACCCCCATCTCTGTCTCTGTAATCCCTACACCCCCATCTCTGTCTCTGTAACCCCTACACCCCCCTGTCTCTGTAACCCCTACACCCCCCATCTCTGTCTCTGTAACACCTACACCCCCCTGTCTCTGTAACCCCTACACCCCCGTCTCTGTAACCCATACACCCCCGTCTCTGTAACCCCTACACCCCCCATCTCTGTAACCCCTACACCCCCGTCTCTGTAACCCCTACACCCCCCATCTCTGTAACCCCTACACCCCCTAACGCTGTAACCCCAACACCCCCTGTCTCTGTAACCCCTACACCCCTCTCCCTGTCTCTGTAACCCCTACACCCCCTATCTCTGTAACCCCAACACCCCCAATTCTCTGTAACACCGACACCCCCTCCCTGTCTCTGTAAACCCTACACCCCCATCTCTGTAACCCCGACACCCCCATGTCTCTGTAACCCCAACACCCCCTGTCTCTGTAACGCCTACACCCCCACTGTCTCTGTAACCCCTACACCCCCATCTCTGTAACCCCTACACTCCCCTGTCTCTGTAACCCCTACACCCCCAACTCTGTAACCCCTACAACCCCGTCTCTGTAACCCCTACACCCCCATCTCTGTAACCCCTACACCCCCTGTCTCTGTAACCCCTACACCCCCATCTCTGTAACACCTACACCCACTGTCTCTGTAACTCCTACACCCCCTCCCTGTCTCTGTAACCCCTACACCCCCATCTCTGTAACCCCTACAACCCCGTCTCTGTAACCCCTACACCCCCATCCCTGTAACCCCTACACCCCCTATCTCTGTAACCCCTACACCCGCTATCTCTGCAACCCCTACACCCCCGTCTCTATAACCCAAACACCCCCCTGTCTCTGTAACCCCGACACCCCCTCCCTGTCTCTGTAACCCCGACACCCCCATGTCTCTGTAACCCCTACACTCCCTATCTCTGTAACTCCTACACCCCCAAGTCTCTGTAACCCTGACACCCACTCCCTGTCTCTGTAACCCCTACACCCCCCTGTCTCTGTAACCCCTACACCCCCTCCCTGTCTCTGTAACCCCTACATCCCCTGTCTCTGTAACCCCTACACCCCCTATCTCTGTAACCCCGACACACCCTCCCTGTCTCTGTAAACCCTACACCCCCATCTCTGTAACCCCTACACTCCCCTGTCTCTGTAACCCCGACACCCCCCTGTCTCTGTAACCCCGACACCCCCATCTCTGTAACCCCTACAAACCCGTCTCTGTAACCCCTACACCCCATCTCTGTAACCCCTACACCCCCATCTCTGTAACCCCTACACACCCCTATCTCTGTAACCCCTACACCCCCATCTCTGTAACCCCTACACCCCCCATCTCTGTAACCCCTACACCCCCATCTCTGTAACCCTACACCCCCTGTCTTTGTAACCCCGACACCCCCCTGTCTCTGTAACCCCTACACCCCCCTATTTCTGTAATCCCTACACCCCCGTCTCTGTAACCTCTACACCCCCGTCTCTGTAACCCCCACACCCGCTATCTCTGTAACCCCGACACCCCCCTGTCTCTGTAACCCCGACACCCCCATCTCTGTAACCCCTACAACCCCGTCTCTGTAACCCTACACCCCCATCTCTGTAACCCCTACACCCCCTATTTCTGTAACCCCTACACGCCCATCTCTGTAACCCCTACACCCCCGTATCTCTGTAACCCCTACACCCCCATCTCTGTAACCCCTACACCCCCCTGTCTCTGTAACCCCTACACCCCCCTGTCTCTGTAACCCCTACACCCCTCTATTTCTGTAACCCCTACACCCCCGTCTCTGTAACCTCTACACCCCAATGTCTCTGTAACCCCTACACCCCCTGTCTCTGTACCCTCTACACCCCCCTATTTCTGTAACCCCTACATCCCCTATCTCTGTAACCCCTACACCCCCATCTCTGTAACCCCTACACTCCCTATCTCTGTAACCCCTACACCCCCATCTCTGTAACCCCTACACCCCCTATCTCTGTAACCCCTACACCCCCATCTCTGTAACCCCTACACTCCCCTGTCTCTGTAACCCCTGCACCCCCATCTCTGTAACCCCTACATCCCCTATCTCTGTAACCCCTACATCTCCATCTCTGTAACCCCTACAACCCCTATCTCTGTAACCCCTACACCCCCATCTCTGTAACCCCTAAACACCCCTATCTCTGTAACCCCTACAACCCAATCTCTGTAACCCCTACACTCCCCTGTCTCTGTAACACTTACACCCCCCTGTCTCTGTAACCCCTACAGCCCCCTATTTCTGTAACCCCTACACCCCCGTCTCTGTAACCTCCACACCCCAATGTCTCTGTAACCCCTACACCCCCTGTCTCTGTAACCTCTACACCCCCCTATTTCAGTAACCCCTACATCCCACTATCTCTGTAACCCCTACACCCCCATCTCTGTAACCCCTACACCCCCTATCTCTGTAACCCCTACACCCCCATCTCTGTAACTCCTACACCCCCCTGTCTCTGTAACCCCTACACCCCCCTATTTCTGTAACCCCTACACCCCCGTCCCTGTAACCCCTACACCCCCATCTCTGTAACACCTACACTCCCCTGTCTCTGTAACCCCGACACCCCCCTGTCTCTGTAACCCTGACACCCCCATCTCTGTAACCCCTACAACCCCGTCTCTGTAACCCCTACACCCCCATCTCTGTAACCCCTACACACCCCTATCTCTGAAACCCCTACACCCCCATCTCTGTAACCCCTACACCCCCCATCTCTGTAACCCCTACACCCCCATCTCTGTAACCCTACACCCCCTGTCTTTGTAACCCCGACACCCCCCTGTCTCTGTAACCCCTACACCCCCCTATTTCTGTAATCCCTACACCCCCGTCTCTGTAACCTCTACACCCCCGTCTCTGTAACCCCCACACCCGCTATCTCTGTAACCCCGACACCCCCCTGTCTCTGTAACCCCGACACCCCCATCTCTGTAACCCCTACAACCCCGTCTCTGTAACCCCAACACCCCCATCTCTGTAACCCCTACACCCCCTATTTCTGTAACCCCTACACGCCCATCTCTGTAACCCCTACACCCCCGTATTTCTGTAACCCCTACACCCCCATCTCTGTAATCCCTACACCCCCCTGTCTCTGTAACCCCTACACCCCCCTGTCTCTGTAACCCCTACACCCCTCTATTTCTGTAACCCCTACACCCCCGTCTCTGTAACCTCTACACCCCAATGTCTCTGTAACCCCTACACCCCCTGTCTCTGTAACCTCTACACCCCCCTATTTCTGTAACCCCTACATCCCCTATCTCTGTAACCCCTACACCCCCATCTCTGTAACCCCTACACCCCCTATCTCTGTAACCCCTACACCCCCCTATCTCTGTAACCCCTACACCCCCATCTCTGTAACCCCTACACTCCCCTGTCTCTGTAACCCCTGCACCCCCATCTCTGTAACCCCTACATCCCCTATCTCTGTAACCCCTACACCATCTCTGTAACCCCTACACCCCCTATCTCTGTAACCCCTACACCCCCATCTCTGTAACCCCTACACACCCCTATCTCTGTACCCCTACACCCCCATCTATGTAACCCCTACACTCCCCTGTCTCTGTAACCCCTACACCCCCCTGTCTCTGTAACCCCTACACCCCCCTATTTCTGTAACCCCTACACCCCCGTCTCTGTAACCTCCACACCCCAATGTCTCTGTAACCCCTACACCCCCCTGTCACTGTAACCTCTACACCCCCCTATTTCTGTAACCCCTACATCCCCCTATCTCTGTAACCCCTACACCCCCATCTCTGTAACCCCTACACCCCCTATCTCTGTAACCCCTACACCCCCATCTCTGTAACTCCTACAACCCCCTGTCTCTGTAACCACTACACCCCCCTATTTCTGTAACCCCTACACCCCCGTCCCTGTAACCCCTACACCCCCATCTCTGTAACACCTACACTCCCCTGTCTCTGTAACCCCGACACCCCCCTGTCTCTGTAACCCTGACACCCCCATCTCTGTAACCCCTACAACCCCGTCTCTGTAACCCCTACACCCCCATCTCTGTAACCCCTACACACCCCTATCTCTGAAACCCCTACACCCCCATCTCTGTAACCCCTACACCCCCATCTCTGTAACCCCTACACCCCCATCTCTGTAACCCTACACCCCCTGTCTTTGTAACCCCGACACCCCCCTGTCTCTGTAACCCCTACACCCCCCTATTTCTGTAATCCCTACACCCCCGTCTCTGTAACCTCTACACCCCCGTCTCTGTAACCCCCACACCCGCTATCTCTGTAACCCCGACACCCCCCCTGTCTCTGTAACCCCGACACCCCCATCTCTGTAACCCCTACAACCCCGTCTCTGTAACCCCTACACCCCCATCTCTGTAACCCCTATATCCCCTATTTCTGAAACCCCTACACGCCCATCTCTGTAACCCCTACACCCCCGTATTTCTGTAACCCCTACACCCCCATCTCTGTAACCCCTACACCCCCCTGTCTCTGTAACCCCTACACTCCCCTGTCTCTGTAACCCCTACACCCCCGTCTCTGTAACCCCTACACCCCCTATCTCTGTAACCCCTACACCCCCATCTCTGTAACCCCTACACCCCCCTGTCTCTTTAACCCCTACACCCCAATCTCTGTAACCCCTACACCCCCGTCTCTGTAACCCCTACACCCCCCTGTCTCTGTAACCCCGACACCCCCTCCCTGTCTCTGTAACCCCTACACCCCCCGTCTCTGTAACCCCTACACTCCGCTGTCTCTGTAACCCCTACACCCCCTTCTCTGTCTCTGTAACCCCTACACCCCCCTGTCTCTGTAAACCCTACACTCACTCCCTGTCTCTGTAACCCTTACATCCCCTGTCTCTGTAACCACTACACCCGCTGTCTCTGTAACCCCTAGACCCCGGTCTCTGTAACCCCTACACCGCCATCTCTGTAACCCCTACATCCCCGATCTCTGTAACGCCTACACCCCCATCTCTCTAACCCCTACACCCCTGTCTCTGTAACCCCTACACCCCCCATCTCTGTAACCCCTACACCCCCTATCTCTGTAACCCCTATACACCCCTGTCTCTGTAACCCCTACAACCCCGTCTCTGTAACCCCTACAGTCCCTGTCTCTGTAACCCCTACACCCCCTATCTCTGTAACCCCTACACCCCGTCTCTGTAACCCCTACAGTCCCCTGTCTCTGTAACCCCTACACCCCCTATCTCTGTAACCCCTACACCCCCTCCCTGTATCTGTAACCCCGACACCCCCATGTCTCTGTAACCCCAACACCCCCTGTCTCTGTAACCCCTACACCCCCACTGTCTCTGTAACAACTACACCCCCATCTCTGTAACCCCTACACTCCCCTGTCTCTGTAACCCCTACACCCCCAACTCTGTAACCCCTACAACCCCGTCTCTGTAACCCCTACACCCCCATCTCTGTAACCCCTACACCCCCTGTCTCTGTAACCCCTACACCCCCATCTCTGTAACCCCTACACCCACTGTCTCTGTAACTCCTACACCCCCTCCCTGTCTCTGTAACCCCTACAACCCAATCTCTGTAACCCCTACACTCCCCTGTCTCTGTAACACTTACACCCCCCTGTCTCTGTAACCCCTACAGCCCCCTATTTCTGTAACCCCTACACCCCCGTCTCTGTAACCTCCACACCCCAATGTCTCTGTAACCCCTACACCCCCTGTCTCTGTAACCTCTACACCCCCCTATTTCAGTAACCCCTACATCCCACTATCTCTGTAACCCCTACACCCCCATCTCTGTAACCCCTACACCCCCTATCTCTGTAACCCCTACACCCCCATCTCTGTAACTCCTACACCCCCCTGTCTCTGTAACCCCTACACCCCCCTATTTCTGTAACCCCTACACCCCCGTCCCTGTAACCCCTACACCCCCATCTCTGTAACACCTACACTCCCCTGTCTCTGTAACCCCGACACCCCCCTGTCTCTGTAACCCTGACACCCCCATCTCTGTAACCCCTACAACCCCGTCTCTGTAACCCCTACACCCCCATCTCTGTAACCCCTACACACCCCTATCTCTGAAACCCCTACACCCCCATCTCTGTAACCCCTACACCCCCCATCTCTGTAACCCCTACACCCCCATCTCTGTAACCCTACACCCCCTGTCTTTGTAACCCCGACACCCCCCTGTCTCTGTAACCCCTACACCCCCCTATTTCTGTAATCCCTACACCCCCGTCTCTGTAACCTCTACACCCCCGTCTCTGTAACCCCCACACCCGCTATCTCTGTAACCCCGACACCCCCCTGTCTCTGTAACCCCGACACCCCCATCTCTGTAACCCCTACAACCCCGTCTCTGTAACCCCAACACCCCCATCTCTGTAACCCCTACACCCCCTATTTCTGTAACCCCTACACGCCCATCTCTGTAACCCCTACACCCCCGTATTTCTGTAACCCCTACACCCCCATCTCTGTAATCCCTACACCCCCCTGTCTCTGTAACCCCTACACCCCCCTGTCTCTGTAACCCCTACACCCCTCTATTTCTGTAACCCCTACACCCCCGTCTCTGTAACCTCTACACCCCAATGTCTCTGTAACCCCTACACCCCCTGTCTCTGTAACCTCTACACCCCCCTATTTCTGTAACCCCTACATCCCCTATCTCTGTAACCCCTACACCCCCATCTCTGTAACCCCTACACCCCCTATCTCTGTAACCCCTACACCCCCCTATCTCTGTAACCCCTACACCCCCATCTCTGTAACCCCTACACTCCCCTGTCTCTGTAACCCCTGCACCCCCATCTCTGTAACCCCTACATCCCCTATCTCTGTAACCCCTACACCATCTCTGTAACCCCTACACCCCCTATCTCTGTAACCCCTACACCCCCATCTCTGTAACCCCTACACACCCCTATCTCTGTACCCCTACACCCCCATCTATGTAACCCCTACACTCCCCTGTCTCTGTAACCCCTACACCCCCCTGTCTCTGTAACCCCTACACCCCCCTATTTCTGTAACCCCTACACCCCCGTCTCTGTAACCTCCACACCCCAATGTCTCTGTAACCCCTACACCCCCCTGTCACTGTAACCTCTACACCCCCCTATTTCTGTAACCCCTACATCCCCCTATCTCTGTAACCCCTACACCCCCATCTCTGTAACCCCTACACCCCCTATCTCTGTAACCCCTACACCCCCATCTCTGTAACTCCTACAACCCCCTGTCTCTGTAACCACTACACCCCCCTATTTCTGTAACCCCTACACCCCCGTCCCTGTAACCCCTACACCCCCATCTCTGTAACACCTACACTCCCCTGTCTCTGTAACCCCGACACCCCCCTGTCTCTGTAACCCTGACACCCCCATCTCTGTAACCCCTACAACCCCGTCTCTGTAACCCCTACACCCCCATCTCTGTAACCCCTACACACCCCTATCTCTGAAACCCCTACACCCCCATCTCTGTAACCCCTACACCCCCATCTCTGTAACCCCTACACCCCCATCTCTGTAACCCTACACCCCCTGTCTTTGTAACCCCGACACCCCCCTGTCTCTGTAACCCCTACACCCCCCTATTTCTGTAATCCCTACACCCCCGTCTCTGTAACCTCTACACCCCCGTCTCTGTAACCCCCACACCCGCTATCTCTGTAACCCCGACACCCCCCTGTCTCTGTAACCCCGACACCCCCATCTCTGTAACCCCTACAACCCCGTCTCTGTAACCCCTACACCCCCATCTCTGTAACCCCTATATCCCCTATTTCTGAAACCCCTACACGCCCATCTCTGTAACCCCTACACCCCCGTATTTCTGTAACCCCTACACCCCCATCTCTGTAACCCCTACACCCCCCTGTCTCTGTAACCCCTACACTCCCCTGTCTCTGTAACCCCTACACCCCCGTCTCTGTAACCCCTACACCCCCTATCTCTGTAACCCCTACACCCCCATCTCTGTAACCCCTACACCCCCCTGTCTCTTTAACCCCTACACCCCAATCTCTGTAACCCCTACACCCCCGTCTCTGTAACCCCTACACCCCCCTGTCTCTGTAACCCCGACACCCCCTCCCTGTCTCTGTAACCCCTACACCCCCCGTCTCTGTAACCCCTACACTCCGCTGTCTCTGTAACCCCTACACCCCCTTCTCTGTCTCTGTAACCCCTACACCCCCCTGTCTCTGTAAACCCTACACTCACTCCCTGTCTCTGTAACCCTTACATCCCCTGTCTCTGTAACCACTACACCCGCTGTCTCTGTAACCCCTAGACCCCGGTCTCTGTAACCCCTACACCGCCATCTCTGTAACCCCTACATCCCCGATCTCTGTAACGCCTACACCCCCATCTCTCTAACCCCTACACCCCTGTCTCTGTAACCCCTACACCCCCCATCTCTGTAACCCCTACACCCCCTATCTCTGTAACCCCTATACACCCCTGTCTCTGTAACCCCTACAACCCCGTCTCTGTAACCCCTACAGTCCCTGTCTCTGTAACCCCTACACCCCCTATCTCTGTAACCCCTACACCCCGTCTCTGTAACCCCTACAGTCCCCTGTCTCTGTAACCCCTACACCCCCTATCTCTGTAACCCCTACACCCCCTCCCTGTATCTGTAACCCCGACACCCCCATGTCTCTGTAACCCCAACACCCCCTGTCTCTGTAACCCCTACACCCCCACTGTCTCTGTAACAACTACACCCCCATCTCTGTAACCCCTACACTCCCCTGTCTCTGTAACCCCTACACCCCCAACTCTGTAACCCCTACAACCCCGTCTCTGTAACCCCTACACCCCCATCTCTGTAACCCCTACACCCCCTGTCTCTGTAACCCCTACACCCCCATCTCTGTAACCCCTACACCCACTGTCTCTGTAACTCCTACACCCCCTCCCTGTCTCTGTAACCCCTACACCCCCATCTCTGTAACACCTACAACCCCGTCTCTGTAACCCCTACACCCCCATCTCTGTAACCCCTACACCCCCTATCTCTGTAACCCCTACACCCGCTATCTCTGCAACCCCTACACCCCCGTCTCTATAACCCAAACACCCCCCCTGTCTCTGTAACCCCGACACCCCCTCCCTGTCTCTGTAACCCCGACACCCCCATGTCTCTGTAACCCCTACACTCCCTATCTCTGTAACTCCTACACCCCCAAGTCTCTGTAACCCCGACACCCACACCCTGTCTCTGTAACCCCTACACCCCCCTGTCTCTGTAACCCCTACACCCCCTCCCTGTCTCTGTAACCCCTACATCCCCTGTCTCTGTAACCCCTACACCCCCTATCTCTGTAACCCCGACACACCCTCCCTGTCTCTGTAAACCCTACACCCCCATCTCTGTAACCCCTACACTCCCCTGTCTCTGTAACCCCGACACCCCCCTGTCTCTGTAACCCCGACACCCCCATCTCTGTAACCCCTACAAACCCGTCTCTGTAACCCCTACACCCCCATCTCTGTAACCCCTACACCCCCATCTCTGTAACCCCTACACACCCCTATCTCTGTAACCCCTACACCCCCATGTCTGTAACCCCTACACCCCCCATCTCTGTAACCCCTACACCCCCATCTCTGTAACCCTACACCCCCTGTCTTTGTAACCCCGACACCCCCCTGTCTCTGTAACCCCTACACCCCCCTATTTCTGTAATCCCTACACCCCCGTCTCTGTAACCTCTACACCCCCGTCTCTGTAACCCCCACACCCGCTATCTCTGTAACCCCGACACCCCCCTGTCTCTGTAACCCCGACACCCCCATCTCTGTAACCCCTACAACCCCGTCTATGTAACCCTACACCCCCATCTCTGTAACCCCTACACCCCCTATTTCTGTAACCCCTACACGCCCATTTCTGTAACCCCTACACCCCCGTATCTCTGTAACCCCTACACCCCCATCTCTGTAACCCCTACACCCCCCTGTCTCTGTAACCCCTACACCCCCCTGTCTCTGTAACCCCTAGACCCCGGTCTCTGTAACCCCTACACCGCCATCTCTGTAACCCCTACATCCCCGATCTCTGTAACGCCTACACCCCCATCTCTCTAACCCCTACACCCCTGTCTCTGTAACCCCTACACCCCCCATCTCTGTAACCCCTACACCCCCTATCTCTGTAACCCCTATACACCCCTGTCTCTGTAACCCCTACAACCCCGTCTCTGTAACCCCTACAGTCCCTGTCTCTGTAACCCCTACACCCCCTATCTCTGTAACCCCTACACCCCGTCTCTGTAACCCCTACAGTCCCCTGTCTCTGTAACCCCTACACCCCCTATCTCTGTAACCCCTACACCCCCTCCCTGTATCTGTAACCCCGACACCCCCATGTCTCTGTAACCCCAACACCCCCTGTCTCTGTAACCCCTACACCCCCACTGTCTCTGTAACAACTACACCCCCATCTCTGTAACCCCTACACTCCCCTGTCTCTGTAACCCCTACACCCCCAACTCTGTAACCCCTACAACCCCGTCTCTGTAACCCCTACACCCCCATGTCTGTAACCCCTACACCCCCCATCTCTGTAACCCCTACACCCCCATCTCTGTAACCCTACACCCCCTGTCTTTGTAACCCCGACACCCCCCTGTCTCTGTAACCCCTACACCCCCCTATTTCTGTAATCCCTACACCCCCGTCTCTGTAACCTCTACACCCCCGTCTCTGTAACCCCCACACCCGCTATCTCTGTAACCCCGACACCCCCCTGTCTCTGTAACCCCGACACCCCCATCTCTGTAACCCCTACAACCCCGTCTATGTAACCCTACACCCCCATCTCTGTAACCCCTACACCCCCGTCTCTGTAACCTCTACACCCCAATGTCTCTGTAACCCCTACACCCCCTGTCTCTGTACCCTCTACACCCCCCTATTTCTGTAACCCCTACATCCCCTATCTCTGTAACCCCTACACCCCCATCTCTGTAACCCCTACACCCCCTATCTCTGTAACCCCTACACCCCCATCTCTGTAACCCCTACACCCCCTATCTCTGTAACCCCTACACCCCCATCTCTGTAACCCCTACACTCCCCTGTCTCTGTAACCCCTGCACCCCCATCTCTGTAACCCCTACATCCCCTATCTCTGTAACCCCTACATCTCCATCTCTGTAACCCCTACAACCCCTATCTCTGTAACCCCTACACCCCCATCTCTGTAACCCCTAAACACCCCTATCTCTGTAACCCCTACAACCCAATCTCTGTAACCCCTACACTCCCCTGTCTCTGTAACACTTACACCCCCCTGTCTCTGTAACCCCTACAGCCCCCTATTTCTGTAACCCCTACACCCCCGTCTCTGTAACCTCCACACCCCAATGTCTCTGTAACCCCTACACCCCCTGTCTCTGTAACCTCTACACCCCCCTATTTCAGTAACCCCTACATCCCACTATCTCTGTAACCCCTACACCCCCATCTCTGTAACCCCTACACCCCCTATCTCTGTAACCCCTACACCCCCATCTCTGTAACTCCTACACCCCCCTGTCTCTGTAACCCCTACACCCCCCTATTTCTGTAACCCCTACACCCCCGTCCCTGTAACCCCTACACCCCCATCTCTGTAACACCTACACTCCCCTGTCTCTGTAACCCCGACACCCCCCTGTCTCTGTAACCCTGACACCCCCATCTCTGTAACCCCTACAACCCCGTCTCTGTAACCCCTACACCCCCATCTCTGTAACCCCTACACACCCCTATCTCTGAAACCCCTACACCCCCATCTCTGTAACCCCTACACCCCCCATCTCTGTAACCCCTACACCCCCATCTCTGTAACCCTACACCCCCTGTCTTTGTAACCCCGACACCCCCCTGTCTCTGTAACCCCTACACCCCCCTATTTCTGTAATCCCTACACCCCCGTCTCTGTAACCTCTACACCCCCGTCTCTGTAACCCCCACACCCGCTATCTCTGTAACCCCGACACCCCCCTGTCTCTGTAACCCCGACACCCCCATCTCTGTAACCCCTACAACCCCGTCTCTGTAACCCCAACACCCCCATCTCTGTAACCCCTACACCCCCTATTTCTGTAACCCCTACACGCCCATCTCTGTAACCCCTACACCCCCGTATTTCTGTAACCCCTACACCCCCATCTCTGTAATCCCTACACCCCCCTGTCTCTGTAACCCCTACACCCCCCTGTCTCTGTAACCCCTACACCCCTCTATTTCTGTAACCCCTACACCCCCGTCTCTGTAACCTCTACACCCCAATGTCTCTGTAACCCCTACACCCCCTGTCTCTGTAACCTCTACACCCCCCTATTTCTGTAACCCCTACATCCCCTATCTCTGTAACCCCTACACCCCCATCTCTGTAACCCCTACACCCCCTATCTCTGTAACCCCTACACCCCCCTATCTCTGTAACCCCTACACCCCCATCTCTGTAACCCCTACACTCCCCTGTCTCTGTAACCCCTGCACCCCCATCTCTGTAACCCCTACATCCCCTATCTCTGTAACCCCTACACCATCTCTGTAACCCCTACACCCCCTATCTCTGTAACCCCTACACCCCCATCTCTGTAACCCCTACACACCCCTATCTCTGTACCCCTACACCCCCATCTATGTAACCCCTACACTCCCCTGTCTCTGTAACCCCTACACCCCCCTGTCTCTGTAACCCCTACACCCCCCTATTTCTGTAACCCCTACACCCCCGTCTCTGTAACCTCCACACCCCAATGTCTCTGTAACCCCTACACCCCCCTGTCACTGTAACCTCTACACCCCCCTATTTCTGTAACCCCTACATCCCCCTATCTCTGTAACCCCTACACCCCCATCTCTGTAACCCCTACACCCCCTATCTCTGTAACCCCTACACCCCCATCTCTGTAACTCCTACAACCCCCTGTCTCTGTAACCACTACACCCCCCTATTTCTGTAACCCCTACACCCCCGTCCCTGTAACCCCTACACCCCCATCTCTGTAACACCTACACTCCCCTGTCTCTGTAACCCCGACACCCCCCTGTCTCTGTAACCCTGACACCCCCATCTCTGTAACCCCTACAACCCCGTCTCTGTAACCCCTACACCCCCATCTCTGTAACCCCTACACACCCCTATCTCTGAAACCCCTACACCCCCATCTCTGTAACCCCTACACCCCCATCTCTGTAACCCCTACACCCCCATCTCTGTAACCCTACACCCCCTGTCTTTGTAACCCCGACACCCCCCTGTCTCTGTAACCCCTACACCCCCCTATTTCTGTAATCCCTACACCCCCGTCTCTGTAACCTCTACACCCCCGTCTCTGTAACCCCCACACCCGCTATCTCTGTAACCCCGACACCCCCCTGTCTCTGTAACCCCGACACCCCCATCTCTGTAACCCCTACAACCCCGTCTCTGTAACCCCTACACCCCCATCTCTGTAACCCCTATATCCCCTATTTCTGAAACCCCTACACGCCCATCTCTGTAACCCCTACACCCCCGTATTTCTGTAACCCCTACACCCCCATCTCTGTAACCCCTACACCCCCCTGTCTCTGTAACCCCTACACTCCCCTGTCTCTGTAACCCCTACACCCCCGTCTCTGTAACCCCTACACCCCCTATCTCTGTAACCCCTACACCCCCATCTCTGTAACCCCTACACCCCCCTGTCTCTTTAACCCCTACACCCCAATCTCTGTAACCCCTACACCCCCGTCTCTGTAACCCCTACACCCCCCTGTCTCTGTAACCCCGACACCCCCTCCCTGTCTCTGTAACCCCTACACCCCCCGTCTCTGTAACCCCTACACTCCGCTGTCTCTGTAACCCCTACACCCCCTTCTCTGTCTCTGTAACCCCTACACCCCCCTGTCTCTGTAAACCCTACACTCACTCCCTGTCTCTGTAACCCTTACATCCCCTGTCTCTGTAACCACTACACCCGCTGTCTCTGTAACCCCTAGACCCCGGTCTCTGTAACCCCTACACCGCCATCTCTGTAACCCCTACATCCCCGATCTCTGTAACGCCTACACCCCCATCTCTCTAACCCCTACACCCCTGTCTCTGTAACCCCTACACCCCCCATCTCTGTAACCCCTACACCCCCTATCTCTGTAACCCCTATACACCCCTGTCTCTGTAACCCCTACAACCCCGTCTCTGTAACCCCTACAGTCCCTGTCTCTGTAACCCCTACACCCCCTATCTCTGTAACCCCTACACCCCGTCTCTGTAACCCCTACAGTCCCCTGTCTCTGTAACCCCTACACCCCCTATCTCTGTAACCCCTACACCCCCTCCCTGTATCTGTAACCCCGACACCCCCATGTCTCTGTAACCCCAACACCCCCTGTCTCTGTAACCCCTACACCCCCACTGTCTCTGTAACAACTACACCCCCATCTCTGTAACCCCTACACTCCCCTGTCTCTGTAACCCCTACACCCCCAACTCTGTAACCCCTACAACCCCGTCTCTGTAACCCCTACACCCCCATCTCTGTAACCCCTACACCCCCTGTCTCTGTAACCCCTACACCCCCATCTCTGTAACCCCTACACCCACTGTCTCTGTAACTCCTACACCCCCTCCCTGTCTCTGTAACCCCTACAACCCAATCTCTGTAACCCCTACACTCCCCTGTCTCTGTAACACTTACACCCCCCTGTCTCTGTAACCCCTACAGCCCCCTATTTCTGTAACCCCTACACCCCCGTCTCTGTAACCTCCACACCCCAATGTCTCTGTAACCCCTACACCCCCTGTCTCTGTAACCTCTACACCCCCCTATTTCAGTAACCCCTACATCCCACTATCTCTGTAACCCCTACACCCCCATCTCTGTAACCCCTACACCCCCTATCTCTGTAACCCCTACACCCCCATCTCTGTAACTCCTACACCCCCCTGTCTCTGTAACCCCTACACCCCCCTATTTCTGTAACCCCTACACCCCCGTCCCTGTAACCCCTACACCCCCATCTCTGTAACACCTACACTCCCCTGTCTCTGTAACCCCGACACCCCCCTGTCTCTGTAACCCTGACACCCCCATCTCTGTAACCCCTACAACCCCGTCTCTGTAACCCCTACACCCCCATCTCTGTAACCCCTACACACCCCTATCTCTGAAACCCCTACACCCCCATCTCTGTAACCCCTACACCCCCCATCTCTGTAACCCCTACACCCCCATCTCTGTAACCCTACACCCCCTGTCTTTGTAACCCCGACACCCCCCTGTCTCTGTAACCCCTACACCCCCCTATTTCTGTAATCCCTACACCCCCGTCTCTGTAACCTCTACACCCCCGTCTCTGTAACCCCCACACCCGCTATCTCTGTAACCCCGACACCCCCCTGTCTCTGTAACCCCGACACCCCCATCTCTGTAACCCCTACAACCCCGTCTCTGTAACCCCAACACCCCCATCTCTGTAACCCCTACACCCCCTATTTCTGTAACCCCTACACGCCCATCTCTGTAACCCCTACACCCCCGTATTTCTGTAACCCCTACACCCCCATCTCTGTAATCCCTACACCCCCCTGTCTCTGTAACCCCTACACCCCCCTGTCTCTGTAACCCCTACACCCCTCTATTTCTGTAACCCCTACACCCCCGTCTCTGTAACCTCTACACCCCAATGTCTCTGTAACCCCTACACCCCCTGTCTCTGTAACCTCTACACCCCCCTATTTCTGTAACCCCTACATCCCCTATCTCTGTAACCCCTACACCCCCATCTCTGTAACCCCTACACCCCCTATCTCTGTAACCCCTACACCCCCCTATCTCTGTAACCCCTACACCCCCATCTCTGTAACCCCTACACTCCCCTGTCTCTGTAACCCCTGCACCCCCATCTCTGTAACCCCTACATCCCCTATCTCTGTAACCCCTACACCATCTCTGTAACCCCTACACCCCCTATCTCTGTAACCCCTACACCCCCATCTCTGTAACCCCTACACACCCCTATCTCTGTACCCCTACACCCCCATCTATGTAACCCCTACACTCCCCTGTCTCTGTAACCCCTACACCCCCCTGTCTCTGTAACCCCTACACCCCCCTATTTCTGTAACCCCTACACCCCCGTCTCTGTAACCTCCACACCCCAATGTCTCTGTAACCCCTACACCCCCCTGTCACTGTAACCTCTACACCCCCCTATTTCTGTAACCCCTACATCCCCCTATCTCTGTAACCCCTACACCCCCATCTCTGTAACCCCTACACCCCCTATCTCTGTAACCCCTACACCCCCATCTCTGTAACTCCTACAACCCCCTGTCTCTGTAACCACTACACCCCCCTATTTCTGTAACCCCTACACCCCCGTCCCTGTAACCCCTACACCCCCATCTCTGTAACACCTACACTCCCCTGTCTCTGTAACCCCGACACCCCCCTGTCTCTGTAACCCTGACACCCCCATCTCTGTAACCCCTACAACCCCGTCTCTGTAACCCCTACACCCCCATCTCTGTAACCCCTACACACCCCTATCTCTGAAACCCCTACACCCCCATCTCTGTAACCCCTACACCCCCATCTCTGTAACCCCTACACCCCCATCTCTGTAACCCTACACCCCCTGTCTTTGTAACCCCGACACCCCCCTGTCTCTGTAACCCCTACACCCCCCTATTTCTGTAATCCCTACACCCCCGTCTCTGTAACCTCTACACCCCCGTCTCTGTAACCCCCACACCCGCTATCTCTGTAACCCCGACACCCCCCTGTCTCTGTAACCCCGACACCCCCATCTCTGTAACCCCTACAACCCCGTCTCTGTAACCCCTACACCCCCATCTCTGTAACCCCTATATCCCCTATTTCTGAAACCCCTACACGCCCATCTCTGTAACCCCTACACCCCCGTATTTCTGTAACCCCTACACCCCCATCTCTGTAACCCCTACACCCCCCTGTCTCTGTAACCCCTACACTCCCCTGTCTCTGTAACCCCTACACCCCCGTCTCTGTAACCCCTACACCCCCTATCTCTGTAACCCCTACACCCCCATCTCTGTAACCCCTACACCCCCCTGTCTCTTTAACCCCTACACCCCAATCTCTGTAACCCCTACACCCCCGTCTCTGTAACCCCTACACCCCCCTGTCTCTGTAACCCCGACACCCCCTCCCTGTCTCTGTAACCCCTACACCCCCCGTCTCTGTAACCCCTACACTCCGCTGTCTCTGTAACCCCTACACCCCCTTCTCTGTCTCTGTAACCCCTACACCCCCCTGTCTCTGTAAACCCTACACTCACTCCCTGTCTCTGTAACCCTTACATCCCCTGTCTCTGTAACCACTACACCCGCTGTCTCTGTAACCCCTAGACCCCGGTCTCTGTAACCCCTACACCGCCATCTCTGTAACCCCTACATCCCCGATCTCTGTAACGCCTACACCCCCATCTCTCTAACCCCTACACCCCTGTCTCTGTAACCCCTACACCCCCCATCTCTGTAACCCCTACACCCCCTATCTCTGTAACCCCTATACACCCCTGTCTCTGTAACCCCTACAACCCCGTCTCTGTAACCCCTACAGTCCCTGTCTCTGTAACCCCTACACCCCCTATCTCTGTAACCCCTACACCCCGTCTCTGTAACCCCTACAGTCCCCTGTCTCTGTAACCCCTACACCCCCTATCTCTGTAACCCCTACACCCCCTCCCTGTATCTGTAACCCCGACACCCCCATGTCTCTGTAACCCCAACACCCCCTGTCTCTGTAACCCCTACACCCCCACTGTCTCTGTAACAACTACACCCCCATCTCTGTAACCCCTACACTCCCCTGTCTCTGTAACCCCTACACCCCCAACTCTGTAACCCCTACAACCCCGTCTCTGTAACCCCTACACCCCCATCTCTGTAACCCCTACACCCCCTGTCTCTGTAACCCCTACACCCCCATCTCTGTAACCCCTACACCCACTGTCTCTGTAACTCCTACACCCCCTCCCTGTCTCTGTAACCCCTACACCCCCATCTCTGTAACACCTACAACCCCGTCTCTGTAACCCCTACACCCCCATCTCTGTAACCCCTACACCCCCTATCTCTGTAACCCCTACACCCGCTATCTCTGCAACCCCTACACCCCCGTCTCTATAACCCAAACACCCCCCTGTCTCTGTAACCCCGACACCCCCTCCCTGTCTCTGTAACCCCGACACCCCCATGTCTCTGTAACCCCTACACTCCCTATCTCTGTAACTCCTACACCCCCAAGTCTCTGTAACCCCGACACCCACACCCTGTCTCTGTAACCCCTACACCCCCCTGTCTCTGTAACCCCTACACCCCCTCCCTGTCTCTGTAACCCCTACATCCCCTGTCTCTGTAACCCCTACACCCCCTATCTCTGTAACCCCGACACACCCTCCCTGTCTCTGTAAACCCTACACCCCCATCTCTGTAACCCCTACACTCCCCTGTCTCTGTAACCCCGACACCCCCCTGTCTCTGTAACCCCGACACCCCCATCTCTGTAACCCCTACAAACCCGTCTCTGTAACCCCTACACCCCCATCTCTGTAACCCCTACACCCCCATCTCTGTAACCCCTACACACCCCTATCTCTGTAACCCCTACACCCCCATGTCTGTAACCCCTACACCCCCCATCTCTGTAACCCCTACACCCCCATCTCTGTAACCCTACACCCCCTGTCTTTGTAACCCCGACACCCCCCTGTCTCTGTAACCCCTACACCCCCCTATTTCTGTAATCCCTACACCCCCGTCTCTGTAACCTCTACACCCCCGTCTCTGTAACCCCCACACCCGCTATCTCTGTAACCCCGACACCCCCCTGTCTCTGTAACCCCGACACCCCCATCTCTGTAACCCCTACAACCCCGTCTATGTAACCCTACACCCCCATCTCTGTAACCCCTACACCCCCTATTTCTGTAACCCCTACACGCCCATTTCTGTAACCCCTACACCCCCGTATCTCTGTAACCCCTACACCCCCATCTCTGTAACCCCTACACCCCCCTGTCTCTGTAACCCCTACACCCCCCTGTCTCTGTAACACCTACACCCCTCTATTTCTGTAACCCCTACACCCCCGTCTCTGTAACCTCTACACCCCAATGTCTCTGTAACCCCTACACCCACTGTCTCTGTAACCTCTACACCCCCCTATTTCTGTAACCCCTACATCCCCTATCTCTGTAACCCCTACACCCCCATCTCTGTAACCCCTACACCCCCTATCTCTGTAACCCCTACACCCCCATCTCTGTAACCCCTACACCCCCTATCTCTGTAACCCCTACACCCCCATCTCTGTAACCCCTACACTCCCCTGTCTCTGTAACCCCTGCACCCCCATCTCTGTAACCCCTACATCCCCTATCTCTGTAACCCCTACACCTCCATCTCTGTAACCCCTACACCCCCTATCTCTGTAACCCCTACACCCCCATCTCTGTAACCCCTACACACCCCTATCTCTGTAACCCCTACAACCCAATCTCTGTAACCCCTACACTCCCCTGTCTCTGTAACCCTTACACCCCCCTGTCTCTGTAACCCCTACAGCCCCCTATTTCTGTAACCCCTACACCCCCGTCTCTGTAACCTCCACACCCCAATGTCTCTGTAACCCCTACACCCCCTGTCTCTGTAACCTCTACACCCCCCTATTTCTGTAACCCCTACATCCCCCTATCTCTGTAACCCCTACACCCCCATCTCTGTAACCCCTACACCCCCTATCTCTGTAACCCCTACACCCCCATCTCTGTAACTCCTACACCCCCCTGTCTCTGTAACCCCTACACCCCCCTATTTCTGTAACCCCTACACCCCCGTCCCTGTAACCCCTACACCCCCATCTCTGTAACACCTACACTCCCCTGTCTCTGTAACCCCGACACCCCCCTGTCTCTGTAACCCTGACACCCCCATCTCTGTAACCCCTACAACCCCGTCTCTGTAACCCCTACACCCCCATCTCTGTAACCCCTACACACCCCTATCTCTGAAACCCCTACACCCCCATCTCTGTAACCCCTACACCCCCCATCTCTGTAACCCCTACACCCCCATCTCTGTAACCCTACACCCCCTGTCTTTGTAACCCCGACACCCCCTGTCTCTGTAACCCCTACACCCCCCTATTTCAGTAATCCCTACACCCCCGTCTCTGTAAGCTCTACACCCCCGTCTCTGTAACCCCCACACCCGCTATCTCTGTAACCCCGACACACCCCTGTCTCTGTAACCCGGACACCCCCATCTCTGTAACCCCTACAACCCCGTCTCTGTAACCCCTACACCCCCATCTCTGTAACCCCTACACCCCCTATTTCTGTAACCCCTACACGCCCATCTCTGTAACCCCTACACCCCCGTATTTCTGTAACCCCTACACCCCCATCTCTGTAACCCCTACACCCCCCTGTCTCTGTAACCCCTACACCCCCCTGTCTCTGTAACCCCTACACCCCTCTATTTCTGTAACCCCTACACCCCCGTCTCTGTAACCTCTACACCCCAATGTCTCTGTAACCCCTACACCCCCTGTCTCTGTAACCTCTACACCCCCCTATTTCTGTAACCCCTACATCCCCTATCTCTGTAACCCCTACACCCCCATCTCTGTAACCCCTACACCCCCTATCTCTGTAACCCCTACACCCCCCTATCTCTGTAACCCCTACACCCCCATCTCTGTAACCCCTACACTCCCCTGTCTCTGTAACCCCTGCACCCCCATCTCTGTAACCCCTACATCCCCTATCTCTGTAACCCCTACACCTCCATCTCTGTAACACCTACACCCCCTATCTCTGTAACCCCTACACCCCCATCTCTGTAACCCCTACACACCCCTATCTCTGTAACCCCTACACCCCCATCTATGTAACCCCTACACTCCCCTGTCTCTGTAACCCCTACACCCCCCTGTGTCTGTAACCCCTACACCCCCCTATTTCTGTAACCCCTACACACACGTCTCTGTAACCTCCACACCCCAATGTCTCTGTAACCCCTACACCCCCCTGTCACTGTAACCTCTACACCCCCTATTTCTGTAACCCCTACATCCCCCTATCTCTGTAACCCCTACACCCCCATCTCTGTAACCCCTACACCCCCTATCTCTGTAACCCCTACACCCCCATCTCTGTAACTCCTACAACCCCCTGTCTCTGTAACCACTACACCCCCCTATTTCTGTAACCCCTACACCCCCATCTCTGTAACCCCTACACCCCCTATCTCTGTAACCCCTACACCCCCCTATCTCTGTAACCCCTACACCCCCATCTCTGTAACCCCTACACTCCCCTGTCTCTGTAACCCCTGCACCCCCATCTCTGTAACCCCTACATCCCCGATCTCTGTAACCCCTACACCTCCATCTCTGTAACACCTACACCCCCTATCTCTGTAACCCCTACACCCCCATCTCTGTAACCCCTACACACCCCTATCTCTGTAACCCCTACACCCCCATCTATGTAACCCCTACACTCCCCTGTCTCTGTAACCCCTACACCCCCCTGTCTCTGTAACCCCTACACCCCCCTATTTCTGTAACCCCTACACCCACGTCTCTGTAACCTCCACACCCCAATGTCTCTGTAACCCCTACACCCCCCTGTCACTGTAACCTCTACACCCCCTATTTCTGTAACCCCTACATCCCCCTATCTCTGTAACCCCTACACCCCCATCTCTGTAACCCCTACACCCCCTATCTCTGTAACCCCTACACCCCCATCTCTGTAACTCCTACAACCCCCTGTCTCTGTAACCACTACACCCCCCTATTTCTGTAACCCCTACACCCCCGTCTCTGTAACCCCTACACCCCCATCTCTGTAACCCCAACACCCCCTATCTCTGTAACCATACACCCCCTATCTCTGTAACCCCTACACTCCCCTGTCTCTGTAACCCCTACAACCCCATCTCTGTAACCCCTACACCCCCGTCTCTGTAACCCCTACACCCCCTATCTCTGTAACCCCTACACCCCCATCTCTGTAACCCCTACACCCCCCTGTCTCTTTAACCCCTACACCCCAATCTCTGTAACCCCTACACCCCCGTCTCTGTAACCCCTACACCCCCCTGTCTCTGTAACCCCGACACCCCCTCCCTGTCTCTGTAACCCCTACACCCCCCGTCTCTGTAACCCCTACACTCCGCTGTCTCTGTAACCCCTACACCCCCTTCTCTGTCTCTGTAACCCCTACACCCCCCTGTCTCTGTAAACCTTACACCCAGTCCCTGTCTCTGTAACCCTTACATCCCCTGTCTCTGTAACCACTACACCCGCTGTCTCTGTAACCCCTAGACCCCGGTCTCTGTAACCCCTACACCGCCATCTCTGTAACCCCTACATCCCCGATCTCTGTAACGCCTACACCCCCATCTCTCTAACCCCTACACCCCTGTCTCTGTAACCCCTACACCCCCCATCTCTGTAACCCTTACACCCCCTATCTCTGTAACCCCTATACACCCCTGTCTCTGTAACCCCTACAACCCCGTCTCTGTAACCCCTACAGTCCCTGTCTCTGTAACCCCTACACCCCCTATCTCTGTAACCCCTACACCCCGTCTCTGTAACCCCTACAGTCCCCTGTCTCCGTAACCCCTACAACCCCTATCTCTGTAACCCCTACACCCCCTCCCTGTATCTGTAACTACTACACCCCCATGTCTCTGTAACCCCTACACCCCCATCTCTGTAATCCCTACACTCCCCTGTCTCTGTAACCCCTACACTCCCCTGTCCCTGTAACCCCTACATCCCCTATCTCTGTAATCCCTGCACTCAACTGTCTCTGTAACCCCTACACCCCCATCTCTGTAACCCCTACACTCCCCTGTCTCTGTAACCCCTACACCCCCATCTCTGTAACCCCTACACCCCCGTCTCTGTAACCCCTACACCCCCATCTCTGTAACCCCTACACCCCCATCTCTGTAACCCCTACACCCCCTGTCTCTGTAACTCCTACAGCCCCGTCTCTATAACCCCTACACCCCCCTGTCTCTGTAACCCCGACACCCCCTCCCTGTCTCTGAAACCCCTACACCCCCCTGTCTCTGTAACCCCTACACCCCCTCCCTGTCTCTGTAACCCCTACACCCCCATGTCTCTGTAACCACTACACCCCCATGTCTCTGTAACCCCTACATCCCCTATCTCTGTAAACCCTACACTCCCCTGTCTCTGTAACCCCTACACCCCCCTGTCTCTGTAACCCCTACATCCCCTATCTCTGTAACTCCTACACTCCCCTGTCTCTGTAACCCCTACACCCCCATCTCTGTAACCCCTACACCCCCATCTCTTTAAACCCTACACCCCCTGTCTCTGTAACCCCTACAGCCCCTCCCTGTCTCTGTAACCCCTACACCCCCCTGTCTCTGTAACCCCTACATCCCCTATCTCTGTAACCCCTACACTCCCTGTCTCTGTAACCCCTACACCCCCATGTCTCTGTAACCCCGACACCCCCTCCATGTCACTGTAACCCCTACACCCCCGTCTCTGTAACCCCTACACCCCCTCCCTGTCTCTGTAACCCCTACACCCCCTCCCTGTCTCTGGAACCCCTACACCCCCCTGCCTCTGTAACCCCTACATCCCCTATCTCTGTAACCCCTACACTCCCCTGTCTCTGTAACCCCTACACCCCCATCTCTGTAACCCCTACACCCCATCTCTGTAACCCCTACACCCCCATGTCTCTGTAACCCCGACACCCCCTCCCTGTCTCTGTAACCCCTACACCCCATCTCTGTAACCCCTACACCCCCATGTCTCTGTAACCTCTACACCCCCGTCTCTGTAACCCCTACACCCCCTATCTCTGTAGCCCCGACACCACCCTGTCTCTGTAACCCCGACACCCCCATCTCTGTAACCCCTACAACCCCGTCTCTGTAACCCCTACACCCCCATCTCTGTAACCCCTACACCCACTATCTCTGTAACCTCTACACCCCCATCTCTGTAACCCCTACACCCCCTATTTCTGTAACCCCTACACCCCCATCTCTGTAAACCCTACACTCCCCTGTCTCTGTAACCCCTACACCCCCTGTCTCTGTAACCCCTACACCCCCCTATTTCTGTAACCCTACACCCCCGTCTCTGTAACCTCTACACCCCAATGTCTCTGTAACCCCTACACCCCCCTATTTCTGTAACCCCTACATCCCCCTATCTCTGTAACCCCTACACCCCCATCTCTGTAACCCCTACACCCCCTATCTCTGTAACCCCTACACCCCCATCTCTGTAACTCCTACACCCCCCTGTCTCTGTAACCCCTACACCCCCCTATTTCTGTAACCCCTACACCCCTGTCTCTGTAACCCCTACACCCCCATCTCTGTAACCCCTACACCACCTATCTCTGTAACCCCTACACCCCCATCTCTGTAACCCCTACACCCCCCTATTTCTGTAACCCCTACACCCCCGTCTCTGTAAACCCTACACCCCCATCTCTGTAACCCCTACACCCCCTATATCTGTAACCCCTACACCCCCTCCCTGTCTCTGTAACCCCTACACCCCCTGTCTCTGTAACCCCTACACCCCCATGTCTCTGTAACCCCTACATCCCCTATCTCTGTAACCCCTACACTCCCCTGTCTCTGTAACCCCTACACCCCCATCTCTGTAACCCCTACACCCCCGTCTCTGTAACCCCTACACCCCCTATCTCTGTAACCCCTACACCCCCTATCTCTGTAACACCTACACCCCCATCTCTGTAACCCCTACACCCCCCTGTCTCTGTAACCCCTACACCCCCATCTCTGTAACCCCTACACCCCCGTCTCTGTAACCCCTACACCCCCTCCCTGTCTCTGTAACCCCTACACCCCCCGTCTCTGTAACCCCTACACTCCCCTGTCTCTGTAACCCCTACACCCCCATCTCTGTCTCTGTAACCCCTACACCCCCATCTCTGTCTCTGTAACCCCTACACCCCCCTGTCTCTGTAACCCCTACACCCCCCATCTCTGTCTCTGTAACCCCTACACCCCCCTGTCTCTTTAACCCCTACAACCCCGTCTCTGTAACCCATACACCCCCGTCTCTGTAACCCCTACACCCCCCATCTCTGTAACCCCTACACCCCCGTCTCTGTAACCCCTACACCCCCATCTCTGTAACCCCTACACCCCCTAACGCTGTAACCCCAACACCCCCTGTCTCTGTAACCCCTACACCCTCTCCCTGTCTCTGTAACCCCTACACCCCCTATCTCTGTAACCCCAACACCCCCAATTCTCTGTAACACCGACACCCCCTCCCTGACTCTGTAACCCCTACACCCCCATCTCTGTAACCCCTACACCCCCTCCCTGTCTCTGTAACCCCGACACCCCCATGTCTCTGTAACCCCAACACCCCCTGTCTCTGTAACCCCTACACCCCCACTGTCTCTGTAACCCCTACACCCCCATCTCTGTAACCCCTACACTCCCCTGTCTCTGTAACCCCTACACCCCCAACTCTGTAACCCCTACAACCCCGTCTCTGTAACCCCTACACCCCCATCTCTGTAACCCCTACACCCCCTGTCTCTGTAACCCCTACACCCCCATCTCTGTAACCCCTACACCCACTGTCTCTGTAACTCCTACACCCCCTCCCTGTCTCTGTAACCCCTACACCCCCTTCTCTGTAACCCCTACAACCCCGTCTCTGTAACCCCTACACCCCCATCTCTGTAACCCCTACACCCCCTATCTCTGTAACCCCTACACCCGCTATCTCTGCAACCCCTACACCCCCGTCTCTATAACCCAAACACCCCCCTGTCTCTGTAACTCCGACACCCCCTCCCTGTCTCTGTAACCCCGACACCCCCATGTCTCTGTAACCCCTACACTCCCTATCTCTGTAACTCCTACACCCCCAAGTCTCTGTAACCCCGACACCCACTCCCTGTCTCTGTAACCCCTACACCCCCCTGTCTCTGTAACCCCTACATCCCCTATCTCTGTAACCCCTACACTCCCCTGTCTCTGTAACCCCTACACCCCCATCTCTGTAACCCCTACACCCCATCTCTGTAACCCCTACACCCCCAAGTCTCTGTAACCCCGACACCCCCTCCCTGTCTCTGTAACCCCTACACCCCATCTCTGTAACCCCTACACCCCCATGTCTCTGTAACCCCGACACCCCCTCCCTGTCTCTGTAACCCCTACACCCCATCTCTGTAACCCCTACACCCCCATGTCTCTGTAACCACTACACCCCCGTCTCTGTAACCCCTACACCCCCTATCTCTGTAGCCCCGACACCACCCTGTCTCTGTAACCCCGACACCCCCATCTCTGTAACCCCTACAACCCCGTCTCTGTAACCCCTACACCCCCATCTCTGTAACCCCTACACCCACTATCTCTGTAACCTCTACACCCCCATCTCTGTAACCCCTACACCCCCTATTTCTGTAACCCCTACACCCCCATCTCTGTAAACCCTACACTCCCCTGTCTCTGTAACCCCTACACCCCCTGTCTCTGTAACCCCTACACCCCCCTATTTCTGTAACCCCTACACCCCCGTCTCTGTAACCTCTACACCCCAATGTCTCTGTAACCCCTACACCCCCCTATTTCTGTAACCCCTACATCCCCCTATCTCTGTAACCCCTACACCCCCATCTCTGTAACCCCTACACCCCCTATCTCTGTAACCCCTACACCCCCATCTCTGTAACTCCTACACCCCCCTGTCTCTGTAACCCCTACACCCCCCTATTTCTGTAACCCCTACACCCCTGTCTCTGTAACCCCTACACCCCCATCTCTGTAACCCCTACACCACCTATCTCTGTAACCCCTACACCCCCATCTCTGTAACCCCTACACCCCCCTATTTCTGTAACCCCTACACCCCCGTCTCTGTAAACCCTACACCCCCATCTCTGTAACCCCTACACCCCCTATATCTGTAACCCCTACACCCCCTCCCTGTCTCTGTAACCCCTACACCCCCTGTCTCTGTAACCCCTACACCCCCATGTCTCTGTAACCCCTACATCCCCTATCTCTGTAACCCCTACACTCCCCTGTCTCTGTAACCCCTAGACCCCCATCTCTGTAACCCCTACACCCCCGTCTCTGTAACCCCTACACCCCCTATCTCTGTAACCCCTACACCCCCTATCTCTGTAACACCTACACCCCCATCTCTGTAACCCCTACACCCCCCTGTCTCTGTAACCCCTACACCCCCATCTCTGTAACCCCTACACCCCCGTCTCTGTAACCCCTACACCCCCTCCCTGTCTCTGTAACCCCTACACCCCCCGTCTCTGTAACCCCTACACTCCCCTGTCTCTGTAACCCCTACACCCCCATCTCTGTCTCTGTAACCCCTACACCCCCATCTCTGTCTCTGTAACCCCTACACCCCCCTGTCTCTGTAACCCCTACACCCCCCATCTCTGTCTCTGTAACCCCTACACCCCCCTGTCTCTTTAACCCCTACAACCCCGTCTCTGTAACCCATACACCCCCGTCTCTGTAACCCCTACACCACCCATCTCTGTAACCCCTACACCCCCGTCTCTGTAACCCCTACACCCCCATCTCTGTAACCCCTACACCCCCTAACGCTGTAACCCCAACACCCCCTGTCTCTGTAACCCCTACACCCTCTCCCTGTCTCTGTAACCCCTACACCCCCTATCTCTGTAACCCCAACACCCCCAATTCTCTGTAACACCGACACCCCCTCCCTGACTCTGTAACCCCTACACCCCCATCTCTGTAACCCCTACACCCCCTCCCTGTCTCTGTAACCCCGACACCCCCATGTCTCTGTAACCCCAACACCCCCTGTCTCTGTAACCCCTACACCCCCACTGTCTCTGTAACCCCTACACCCCCATCTCTGTAACCCCTACACTCCCCTGTCTCTGTAACCCCTACACCCCCAACTCTGTAACCCCTACAACCCCGTCTCTGTAACCCCTACACCCCCATCTCTGTAACCCCTACACCCCCTGTCTCTGTAACCGCTACACCCCCATCTCTGTAACCCCTACACCCACTGTCTCTGTAACTCCTACACCCCCTCCCTGTCTCTGTAACCCCTACACCCCCTTCTCTGTAACCCCTACAACCCCGTCTCTGTAACCCCTACACCCCCATCTCTGTAACCCCTACACCCCCTATCTCTGTAACCCCTACACCCGCTATCTCTGCAACCCCTACACCCCCGTCTCTATAACCCAAACACCCCCCTGTCTCTGTAACCCCGACACCCCCTCCCTGTCTCTGTAACCCCGACACCCCCATGTCTCTGTAACCCCTACACTCCCTATCTCTGTAACTCCTACACCCCCAAGTCTCTGTAACCCCGACACCCACTCCCTGTCTCTGTAACCCCTACACCCCCCTGTCTCTGTAACCCCTACACCCCCTCCCTGTCTCTGTAACCCCTACATCCCCTGTCTCTGTAACCCCTACACCCCCTATCTCTGTAACCCCGACACACCCTCCCTGTCTCTGTAAACCCTACACCCCCATCTCTGTAACCCCTACACTCCCCTGTCTCTGTAACCCCGACACCCCCCTGTCTCTGTAACCCCGACACCCCCATCTCTGTAACCCCTACAAACCCGTCTCTGTAACCCCTACACCCCCATCTCTGTAACCCCTACACCCCCATCTCTGTAACCCCTACACACCCCTATCTCTGTAACCCCTACACCCCCATCTCTGTAACCCCTACACCCCCCATCTCTGTAACCCCTACACCCCCATCTCTGTAACCCTACACCCCCTGTCTTTGTAACCCCGACACCCCCCTGTCTCTGTAACCCCTACACCCCCCTATTTCTGTAATCCCTACACCCCCGTCTCTGTAACCTCTACACCCCCGTCTCTGTAACCCCCACACCCGCTATCTCTGTAACCCCGACACCCCCCTGTCTCTGTAACCCCGACACCCCCATCTCTGTAACCCCTACAACCCCGTCTCTGTAACCCTACACCCCCATCTCTGTAACACCTACACCCCCTATTTCTGTAACCCCTACACGCCCATCTCTGTAACCCCTACACCCCCGTATCTCTGTAACCCCTACACCCCCATCTCTGTAACCCCTACACCCCCCTGTCTCTGTAACCCCTACACCCCCCTGTCTCTGTAACCCCTACACCCCTCTATTTCTGTAACCCCTACACCCCCGTCTCTGTAACCTCTACACCCCAATGTCTCTGTAACCCCTACACCCCCTGTCTCTGTAACCTCTACACCCCCCTATTTCTGTAACCCCTACATCCCCTATCTCTGTAACCCCTACACCCCCATCTCTGTAACCCCTACACCCCCTATCTCTGTAACCCCTACACCCCCATCTCTGTAACCCCTACACCCCCTATCTCTGTAACCCCTACACCCCCATCTCTGTAACCCCTACACTCCCCTGTCTCTGTAACCCCTGCACCCCCATCTCTGTAACCCCTACATCCCCTATCTCTGTAACCCCTACACCTCCATCTCTGTAACCCCTACACCCCCTATCTCTGTAACCCCTACACCCCCATCTCTGTAACCCCTACACACCCCTATCTCTGTAACCCCTACAACCCAATCTCTGTAACCCCTACACTCCCCTGTCTCTGTAACCCTTACACCCCCCTTTCTCTGTAACCCCTACAGCCCCCTATTTCTGTAACCCCTACACCCCCGTCTCTGTAACCTCCACACCCCAATGTCTCTGTAACCCCTACACCCCCTGTCTCTGTAACCTCTACACCCCCCTATTTCTGTAACCCCTACATCCCCCTATCTCTGTAACCCCTACACCCCCATCTCTGTAACCCCTACACCCCCTATCTCTGTAACCCCTACACCCCCATCTCTGTAACTCCTACACCCCCCTGTCTCTGTAACCCCTACACCCCCCTATTTCTGTAACCCCTACACCCCCGTCCCTGTAACCCCTACACCCCCATCTCTGTAACACCTACACTCCCCTGTCTCTGTAACCCCGACACCCCCCTGTCTCTGTAACCCTGACACCCCCATCTCTGTAACCCCTACAACCCCGTCTCTGTAACCCCTACACCCCCATCTCTGTAACCCCTACACACCCCTATCTCTGAAACCCCTACACCCCCATCTCTGTAACCCCTACACCCCCCATCTCTGTAACCCCTACACCCCCATCTCTGTAACCCTACACCCCCTGTCTTTGTAACCCCGACACCCCCCTGTCTCTGTAACCCCTACACCCCCCTATTTCTGTAATCCCTACACCCCCGTCTCTGTAACCTCTACACCCCCGTCTCTGTAACCCCCACACCCGCTATCTCTGTAACCCCGACACCCCCCTGTCTCTGTAACCCCGACACCCCCATCTCTGTAACCCCTACAACCCCGTCTCTGTAATCCCTACACCCCCAACTCTGTAACCCCTACACCCCCTATTTCTGTAACCCCTACACGCCCATCTCTGTAACCCCTACACCCCCGTATTTCTGTAACCCCTACACCCCCATCTCTGTAACCCCTACACCCCCCTGTCTCTGTAACCCCTACACCCCCCTGTCTCTGTAACCCCTACACCCCTCTATTTCTGTAACCCCTACACCCCCGTCTCTGTAACCTCCACACCCCAATGTCTCTGTAACCCCTACACCCCACTGTCACTGTAACCTCTACACCCCCCTATTTCTGTAACCCCTACATCCCCCTATCTCTGTAACCCCTACACCCCCATCTCTGTAACCCCTACACCCCCTATCTCTGTAACCCCTACACCCCCATCTCTGTAACTCCTACAACCCCCTGTCTCTGTAACCACTACACCCCCCTATTTCTGTAACCCCTACACCCCCGTCTCTGTAACCCCTACACCCCCATCTCTGTCACCCCAACACCCCCTATCTCTGTAACCCTACACCCCCTATCTCTGTAACCCCTACACTCCCCTGTCTCTGTAACCCCTACAACCCCATCTCTGTAACCCCTACACCCCCGGCTCTGTAACCCCTACACCCCCTATCTCTGTAACCCCTACACCCCCATCTCTGTAACCCCTACACCCCCCTGTCTTTTTAACCCCTACACCCCCATCTCTGTAACCCCTACACTCCCCTGTCTCTGTAACCCCTACACCCCCAACTCTGTAACCCCTACAACCCCGTCTCTGTAACCCCTACACCCCCATCTCTGTAACCCCTACACCCCCTGTCTCTGTAACCCCTACACCCCCATCTCTGTAACCCCTACACCCACTGTCTCTGTAACTCCTACACCCCCTCCCTGTCTCTGTAACCCCTACACCCCCTTCTCTGTAACCCCTACAACCCCGTCTCTGTAACCCCTACACCCCCATCTCTGTAACCCCTACACCCCCTATCTCTGTAACCCCTACACCCGCTATCTCTGCAACCCCTACACCCCCGTCTCTATAACCCAAACACCCCCCTGTCTCTGTAACTCCGACACCCCCTCCCTGTCTCTGTAACCCCGACACCCCCATGTCTCTGTAACCCCTACACTCCCTATCTCTGTAACTCCTACACCCCCAAGTCTCTGTAACCCCGACACCCACTCCCTGTCTCTGTAACCCCTACACCCCCCTGTCTCTGTAACCCCTACATCCCCTATCTCTGTAACCCCTACACTCCCCTGTCTCTGTAACCCCTACACCCCCATCTCTGTAACCCCTACACCCCATCTCTGTAACCCCTACACCCCCAAGTCTCTGTAACCCCGACACCCCCTCCCTGTCTCTGTAACCCCTACACCCCATCTCTGTAACCCCTACACCCCCATGTCTCTGTAACCCCGACACCCCCTCCCTGTCTCTGTAACCCCTACACCCCATCTCTGTAACCCCTACACCCCCATGTCTCTGTAACCACTACACCCCCGTCTCTGTAACCCCTACACCCCCTATCTCTGTAGCCCCGACACCACCCTGTCTCTGTAACCCCGACACCCCCATCTCTGTAACCCCTACAACCCCGTCTCTGTAACCCCTACACCCCCATCTCTGTAACCCCTACACCCACTATCTCTGTAACCTCTACACCCCCATCTCTGTAACCCCTACACCCCCTATTTCTGTAACCCCTACACCCCCATCTCTGTAAACCCTACACTCCCCTGTCTCTGTAACCCCTACACCCCCTGTCTCTGTAACCCCTACACCCCCCTATTTCTGTAACCCCTACACCCCCGTCTCTGTAACCTCTACACCCCAATGTCTCTGTAACCCCTACACCCCCCTATTTCTGTAACCCCTACATCCCCCTATCTCTGTAACCCCTACACCCCCATCTCTGTAACCCCTACACCCCCTATCTCTGTAACCCCTACACCCCCATCTCTGTAACTCCTACACCCCCCTGTCTCTGTAACCCCTACACCCCCCTATTTCTGTAACCCCTACACCCCTGTCTCTGTAACCCCTACACCCCCATCTCTGTAACCCCTACACCACCTATCTCTGTAACCCCTACACCCCCATCTCTGTAACCCCTACACCCCCCTATTTCTGTAACCCCTACACCCCCGTCTCTGTAAACCCTACACCCCCATCTCTGTAACCCCTACACCCCCTATATCTGTAACCCCTACACCCCCTCCCTGTCTCTGTAACCCCTACACCCCCTGTCTCTGTAACCCCTACACCCCCATGTCTCTGTAACCCCTACATCCCCTATCTCTGTAACCCCTACACTCCCCTGTCTCTGTAACCCCTAGACCCCCATCTCTGTAACCCCTACACCCCCGTCTCTGTAACCCCTACACCCCCTATCTCTGTAACCCCTACACCCCCTATCTCTGTAACACCTACACCCCCATCTCTGTAACCCCTACACCCCCCTGTCTCTGTAACCCCTACACCCCCATCTCTGTAACCCCTACACCCCCGTCTCTGTAACCCCTACACCCCCTCCCTGTCTCTGTAACCCCTACACCCCCCGTCTCTGTAACCCCTACACTCCCCTGTCTCTGTAACCCCTACACCCCCATCTCTGTCTCTGTAACCCCTACACCCCCATCTCTGTCTCTGTAACCCCTACACCCCCCTGTCTCTGTAACCCCTACACCACCCATCTCTGTCTCTGTAACCCCTACACCCCCCTGTCTCTTTAACCCCTACAACCCCGTCTCTGTAACCCATACACCCCCGTCTCTGTAACCCCTACACCACCCATCTCTGTAACCCCTACACCCCCGTCTCTGTAACCCCTACACCCCCATCTCTGTAACCCCTACACCCCCTAACGCTGTAACCCCAACACCCCCTGTCTCTGTAACCCCTACACCCTCTCCCTGTCTCTGTAACCCCTACACCCCCTATCTCTGTAACCCCAACACCCCCAATTCTCTGTAACACCGACACCCCCTCCCTGACTCTGTAACCCCTACACCCCCATCTCTGTAACCCCTACACCCCCTCCCTGTCTCTGTAACCCCGACACCCCCATGTCTCTGTAACCCCAACACCCCCTGTCTCTGTAACCCCTACACCCCCACTGTCTCTGTAACCCCTACACCCCCATCTCTGTAACCCCTACACTCCCCTGTCTCTGTAACCCCTACACCCCCAACTCTGTAACCCCTACAACCCCGTCTCTGTAACCCCTACACCCCCATCTCTGTAACCCCTACACCCCCTGTCTCTGTAACCGCTACACCCCCATCTCTGTAACCCCTACACCCACTGTCTCTGTAACTCCTACACCCCCTCCCTGTCTCTGTAACCCCTACACCCCCTTCTCTGTAACCCCTACAACCCCGTCTCTGTAACCCCTACACCCCCATCTCTGTAACCCCTACACCCCCTATCTCTGTAACCCCTACACCCGCTATCTCTGCAACCCCTACACCCCCGTCTCTATAACCCAAACACCCCCCTGTCTCTGTAACCCCGACACCCCCTCCCTGTCTCTGTAACCCCGACACCCCCATGTCTCTGTAACCCCTACACTCCCTATCTCTGTAACTCCTACACCCCCAAGTCTCTGTAACCCCGACACCCACTCCCTGTCTCTGTAACCCCTACACCCCCCTGTCTCTGTAACCCCTACACCCCCTCCCTGTCTCTGTAACCCCTACATCCCCTGTCTCTGTAACCCCTACACCCCCTATCTCTGTAACCCCGACACACCCTCCCTGTCTCTGTAAACCCTACACCCCCATCTCTGTAACCCCTACACTCCCCTGTCTCTGTAACCCCGACACCCCCCTGTCTCTGTAACCCCGACACCCCCATCTCTGTAACCCCTACAAACCCGTCTCTGTAACCCCTACACCCCCATCTCTGTAACCCCTACACCCCCATCTCTGTAACCCCTACACACCCCTATCTCTGTAACCCCTACACCCCCATCTCTGTAACCCCTACACCCCCCATCTCTGTAACCCCTACACCCCCATCTCTGTAACCCTACACCCCCTGTCTTTGTAACCCCGACACCCCCCTGTCTCTGTAACCCCTACACCCCCCTATTTCTGTAATCCCTACACCCCCGTCTCTGTAACCTCTACACCCCCGTCTCTGTAACCCCCACACCCGCTATCTCTGTAACCCCGACACCCCCCTGTCTCTGTAACCCCGACACCCCCATCTCTGTAACCCCTACAACCCCGTCTCTGTAACCCTACACCCCCATCTCTGTAACACCTACACCCCCTATTTCTGTAACCCCTACACGCCCATCTCTGTAACCCCTACACCCCCGTATCTCTGTAACCCCTACACCCCCATCTCTGTAACCCCTACACCCCCCTGTCTCTGTAACCCCTACACCCCCCTGTCTCTGTAACCCCTACACCCCTCTATTTCTGTAACCCCTACACCCCCGTCTCTGTAACCTCTACACCCCAATGTCTCTGTAACCCCTACACCCCCTGTCTCTGTAACCTCTACACCCCCCTATTTCTGTAACCCCTACATCCCCTATCTCTGTAACCCCTACACCCCCATCTCTGTAACCCCTACACCCCCTATCTCTGTAACCCCTACACCCCCATCTCTGTAACCCCTACACCCCCTATCTCTGTAACCCCTACACCCCCATCTCTGTAACCCCTACACTCCCCTGTCTCTGTAACCCCTGCACCCCCATCTCTGTAACCCCTACATCCCCTATCTCTGTAACCCCTACACCTCCATCTCTGTAACCCCTACACCCCCTATCTCTGTAACCCCTACACCCCCATCTCTGTAACCCCTACACACCCCTATCTCTGTAACCCCTACAACCCAATCTCTGTAACCCCTACACTCCCCTGTCTCTGTAACCCTTACACCCCCCTTTCTCTGTAACCCCTACAGCCCCCTATTTCTGTAACCCCTACACCCCCGTCTCTGTAACCTCCACACCCCAATGTCTCTGTAACCCCTACACCCCCTGTCTCTGTAACCTCTACACCCCCCTATTTCTGTAACCCCTACATCCCCCTATCTCTGTAACCCCTACACCCCCATCTCTGTAACCCCTACACCCCCTATCTCTGTAACCCCTACACCCCCATCTCTGTAACTCCTACACCCCCCTGTCTCTGTAACCCCTACACCCCCCTATTTCTGTAACCCCTACACCCCCGTCCCTGTAACCCCTACACCCCCATCTCTGTAACACCTACACTCCCCTGTCTCTGTAACCCCGACACCCCCCTGTCTCTGTAACCCTGACACCCCCATCTCTGTAACCCCTACAACCCCGTCTCTGTAACCCCTACACCCCCATCTCTGTAACCCCTACACACCCCTATCTCTGAAACCCCTACACCCCCATCTCTGTAACCCCTACACCCCCCATCTCTGTAACCCCTACACCCCCATCTCTGTAACCCTACACCCCCTGTCTTTGTAACCCCGACACCCCCCTGTCTCTGTAACCCCTACACCCCCCTATTTCTGTAATCCCTACACCCCCGTCTCTGTAACCTCTACACCCCCGTCTCTGTAACCCCCACACCCGCTATCTCTGTAACCCCGACACCCCCCTGTCTCTGTAACCCCGACACCCCCATCTCTGTAACCCCTACAACCCCGTCTCTGTAATCCCTACACCCCCAACTCTGTAACCCCTACACCCCCTATTTCTGTAACCCCTACACGCCCATCTCTGTAACCCCTACACCCCCGTATTTCTGTAACCCCTACACCCCCATCTCTGTAACCCCTACACCCCCCTGTCTCTGTAACCCCTACACCCCCCTGTCTCTGTAACCCCTACACCCCTCTATTTCTGTAACCCCTACACCCCCGTCTCTGTAACCTCCACACCCCAATGTCTCTGTAACCCCTACACCCCACTGTCACTGTAACCTCTACACCCCCCTATTTCTGTAACCCCTACATCCCCCTATCTCTGTAACCCCTACACCCCCATCTCTGTAACCCCTACACCCCCTATCTCTGTAACCCCTACACCCCCATCTCTGTAACTCCTACAACCCCCTGTCTCTGTAACCACTACACCCCCCTATTTCTGTAACCCCTACACCCCCGTCTCTGTAACCCCTACACCCCCATCTCTGTCACCCCAACACCCCCTATCTCTGTAACCCTACACCCCCTATCTCTGTAACCCCTACACTCCCCTGTCTCTGTAACCCCTACAACCCCATCTCTGTAACCCCTACACCCCCGGCTCTGTAACCCCTACACCCCCTATCTCTGTAACCCCTACACCCCCATCTCTGTAACCCCTACACCCCCCTGTCTTTTTAACCCCTACACCCCAATCTCTGTAACCCCTACACCCCCGTCTCTGTAACCCCTACACCCCCCTGTCTCTGTAACCCCGACACCCCCTCCCTGTCTCTGTAACCCCTACACCCCCCGTCTCTGTAACCCCTACACTCCGCTGTCTCTGTAACCCCTACACCCCCTTCTCTGTCTCTGTAACCCCTACACCCCCCTGTCTCTGTAAACCCTACACCCACTCCCTGTCTCTGTAACCCTTACATCCCCTGTCTCTGTAACCACTACACCCGCTGTCTCTGTAACCCCTAGACCCCGGTCTCTGTAACCCCTACACCGCCATCTCTGTAACCCCTACATCCCCGATCTCTGTAACGCCTACACCCCCATCTCTCTAACCCCTACACCCCTGTCTCTGTAACCCCTACACCCCCCATCTCTGTAACCCCTACACCCCCTATCTCTGTAACCCCTATACACCCCTGTCTCTGTAACCCCTACAACCCCGTCTCTGTAACCCCTACAGTCCCTGTCTCTGTAACCCCTACACCCCCTATCTCTGTAACCCCTACACCCCGTCTCTGTAACCCCTACAGTCCCCTGTCTCTGTAACCCCTACACCCCCTATCTCTGTAACCCCTACACCCCCTCCCTGTATCTGTAACTACTACACCCCCATGTCTCTGTAACCCCTACACCCCCATCTCTGTAATCCCTACACTCCCCTGTCTCTGTAACCCCTACAATCCCCTGTCCCTGTAACCCCTACACCCCCTATCTCTGTAACCCCTACACCCCCTCCCTGTATCTGTAACTACTACACCCCCATGTCTCTGTAACCCCTACACCCCCATCTCTGTAATCCCTACACTCCCCTGTCTCTGTAACCCCTACACTCCCCTATCTCTGTAACCCCTACACCCCCATCTCTGTAACCCCTACACCCCCTATCTCTGTAACCCCTACACCCCCATCTCTGTAACTCCTACAACCCCCTGTCTCTGTAACCACTACACCCCCCTATTTCTGTAACCCCTACACCCCCGTCTCTGTAACCCCTACACCCCCATCTCTGTAACCCCAACACCCCCTATCTCTGTAACCCTACACCCCCTATCTCTGTAACCCCTACACTCCCCTGTCTCTGAAACCCCTACAACCCCATCTCTGTAACCCCTACACCCCCGTCTCTGTAACCCCTACACCCCCTATCTCTGTAAACCCTACACCCCCATCTCTGTAACCCCTACACCCCCCTGTCTTTTTAACCCCTACACCCCAATCTCTGTAACCCCTACACCCCCGTCTCTGTAACCCCTACACCCCCCTGTCTCTGTAACCCCGACACCCCCTCCCTGTCTCTGTAACCCCTACACCCCCCGTCTCTGTAACCCCTACACTCCGCTGTCTCTGTAACCCCTACACCCCCTTCTCTGTCTCTGTAACCCCTACACCCCCCTGTCTCTGTAAACCCTACACCCACTCCCTGTCTCTGTAACCCTTACATCCCCTGTCTCTGTAACCACTACACCCGCTGTCTCTGTAACCCCTAGACCCCGGTCTCTGTAACCCCTACACCGCCATCTCTGTAACCCCTACATCCCCGATCTCTGTAACGCCTACACCCCCATCTCTCTAACCCCTACACCCCTGTCTCTGTAACCCCTACACCCCCCATCTCTGTAACCCCTACACCCCCTATCTCTGTAACCCCTATACACCCCTGTCTCTGTAACCCCTACAACCCCGTCTCTGTAACCCCTACAGTCCCTGTCTCTGTAACCCCTACACCCCCTATCTCTGTAACCCCTACACCCCGTCTCTGTAACCCCTACAGTCCCCTGTCTCTGTAACCCCTACACCCCCTATCTCTGTAACCCCTACACCCCCTCCCTGTATCTGTAACTACTACACCCCCATGTCTCTGTAACCCCTACACCCCCATCTCTGTAATCCCTACACTCCCCTGTCTCTGTAACCCCTACACTCCCCTGTCCCTGTAACCCCTACATCCCCTATCTCTGTAATCCCAGCACTCACCTGTCTCTGTAACCCCTACACCCCCATCTCTGTAAACCCTACACTCCCCTGTCTCTGTAACCCCTACACCCCCATCTCTGTAACCCCTACACCCCCGTCTCTGTAACCCCTACACCCCCATCTCTGTAACCCCTACACCCCCATCTCTGTAACCCCTACACCCCCTGTCTCTGTAACTCCTACAGCCCCGTCTCTATAACCCCTACACCCCCCTGTCTCTGTAACCCCGACACCCCCTCCCTGTCTCTGAAACCCCTACACCCCCCTGTCTCTGTAACCCCTACACCCCCTCCCTGTCTCTGTAACCCCTACACCCCCATGTCTCTGTAACCACTACACCCCCATGTCTCTGTAACCCCTACATCCCCTATCTCTGTAAACCCTACACTCCCCTGTCTCTGTAACCCCTACACCCCCCTGTCTCTGTAACCCCTACATCCCCTATCTCTGTAACCCCTACACTCCCCTGTCTCTGTAACCCCTACACCCCCATCTCTGTAACCCCTACACCCCCATCTCTGTAAACCCTACACCCCCTGTCTCTGTAACCCCTACAGCCCCTCCCTGTCTCTGTAACCCCTACACCCCCCTGTCTCTGTAACCCCTACATCCCCTATCTCTGTAACCCATACACTCCCTGTCTCTGTAACCCCTACACCCCCATGTCTCTGTAACCCCGACACCCCCTCCATGTCACTGTAACCCCTACACCCCCGTCTCTGTAACCCCTACACCCCCTCCCTGTCTCTGTAACCCCTACACCCCCTCCCTGTCTCTGTAACCCCTACACCCCCCTGTCTCTGTAACCCCTACATCCCCTATCTCTGTAACCCCTACACTCCCCTATCTCTGTAACCCCTACACCCCCATCTCTGTAACCCCTACACCCCATCTCTGTAACACCTACACCCCCATGTCTCTGTAACCCCGACACCCCCTCCCTGTCTCTGTAACCCCTACACCCCATCTCTGTAACCCCTACACCCCCATGTCTCTGTAACCTCTACACCCCCGTCTCTGTAACCCCTACACCCCCTATCTCTGTAGCCCCGACACCACCCTGTCTCTGTAACCCCGACACCCCCATCTCTGTAACCCCTACAACCCCGTCTCTGTAACCCCTACACCCCCATCTCTGTAACCCCTACACCCACTATCTCTGTAACCTCTACACCCCCATCTCTGTAACCCCTACACCCCCTATTTCTGTAACCCCTACACCCCCATCTCTGTAACCCCTACACTCCCCTGTCTCTGTAACCCCTACACCCCCTGTCTCTGTAACCCCTACACCCCCCTATTTCTGTAACCCCTACACCCCCGTCTCGGTAACCTCTACACCCCAATGTCTCTGTAACCCCTACACCCCCCTATTTCTGTAACCCCTACATCCCCCTATCTCTGTAACCCCTACACCCCCATCTCTGTAACCCCTACACCCCCTATCTCTGTAACCCCTACACCCCCATCTCTGTAACTCCTACACCCCCCTGTCTCTGTAACCCCTACACCCCCCTATTTCTGTAACCCCTACACCCCTGTCTCTGTAACCACTACACCCCCATCTCTGTAACCCCTACACCCCCTATCTCTGTAACCCCTACACCCCCATCTCTGTAACCCTTACACCCCCCTGTCTCTGTAACCCCTACACCCCCCTATTTCTGTAACCCCTACACCCCCGTCTCTGTAAACACTACACCCCCATCTCTGTAACCCCTACACCCCCTATATCTGTAACCCCTACACCCCCTCCCTGTCTCTGTAACCCCTACACCCCCTGTCTCTGTAACCCCTACACCCCCATGTCTTTGTAACCCCTACATCCCCTATCTCTGAAACCCCTACACTCCCCTGTCTCTGTAACCCCTACACCCCCATCTCTGTAACCCCTACACCCCCGTCTCTGTAACCCCTACACCCCCTATCTCTGTAACCCCTACACCCCCTATCTCTGTAACACCTACACCCCCATCTCTGTAACCCCGACACCCCCCTGTCTCTGTAACCCCTACACCCCCATCTCTGTAACCCCTACACCCCCGTCTCTGTAACCCCTACACCCCCTCCCTGTCTCTGTAACCCCTACACCCCCCGTCTCTGTAACCCCTACACTCCCCTGTCTCTGTGACCCCTACAACCCCATCTCTGTCTCTGTAACCCCTACACCCAACTGTCTCTGTAACCCCTACACCCCCTCACTGTCTCTGTAACCCCTACATCCCCTGTCTCTGTAACCCCTACACCCCCTGTCTCTGTAACCCCTAGACCCCGGTCTCTGTAACCCCTACACCCCCATCTCTGTAACCCCTACACCCCCTATCTCTGTAATGCCTACACCCCCATCTCTCTAACCCCTACACCCCTGTCTCTGTAACCCCTACACCCCCCATCTCTGTAACCCCTACACCCCCTATCTCTGTAACCCCTATACACCCCTGTCTCTGTAACCCCTACAACCCCGTCTCTGTAACCCCTACAGTCCCTGTCTCTGTAACCCCTACACCCCCTATCTCTGCAAACCCTACACTCCCCTGTCTCTGTAACCCCTACATCCCCTATCTCTGTAACCCCTACATCCCCTGTCTCTGTAACCCCTACACCCCCTGTCTCTGTAACCCCTAGACCCCGGTCTCTGTAACCCCTACACCCCCATCTCTGTAACCCCTACACCCCCTATCTCTGTAATGCCTACACCCCCATCTCTCTAACCCCTACACCCCTGTCTCTGTAACCCCTACACCCCCCATCTCTGTAACCCCTACACCCCCTATCTCTGTAACCCCTATACACCCCTGTCTCTGTAACCCCTACAACCCCGTCTCTGTAACCCCTACAGTCCCTGTCTCTGTAACCCCTACACCCCCTATCTCGGTAACCCCTACACCCCGTCTCTGTAACCCCTACAGTCCCCTGTCTCTGTAACCCCAACACCCCCTATCTCTGTAACCCCTACATCCCCTATCTCTGCAAACCCTACACTCCCCTGTCTCTGTAACCCCTACATCCCCTATCTCTGTAACCCCTACACCCCTGTCTCTGTAACCCCTACACCCCCATCTCTGTAACCCCTACACTCCCCTGTCTCTGTAAACCCTACACCCCCATCTCTGTAACCCCTACATCCCCATCTCTGTAACCCCTACACCCACTGTCTCTGTAACTCCTACAGCCCCGTCTCTATAACCCCTACACCCCCCTGTCTCTGTAACCTGGACACCCCCTCCCTGTCTCTGTAACCCCTACACCCCCCTTTCTCAGTAACCCCTACACCCCATCCCTGTCTCTGTAACCCCTACACCCCCATGTCTCTGTAACCCCTACACCCCCATGTCTCTGTAAACCCTACATCCCCTATCTCTGTAAACCCTACACTCCCCTGTCTCTGTAACCCCTACACCCCCATCTCTGTAACCCCTACACCCACGTCTCTGTAACCCCTACACCCCAATCTCTGTAACCCCTACACCCCCTGTCTCTGTAAACTCTAAACCCCCATCTCTGTAACCCCTACACCCCCCTGTCTCTGTAACCCCTACACCCCCCTATTTCTGTAACCCCTACTCCCCCGTCTCTGTAACCCCTACACCCCCATCTCTGTAACCCCTACACCCCCTATATCTGTAACCCCTACACCCCCTCCCTGTCTCTGTAACCCCTACACCCCCTCCCTGTCTCGGTAACCCTTACACCCCCTGTCTCTGTAACACCTACACCCCCATGTCACTGTAACCCCTACATCCCCTATCTCTGTAACCCCAACACTCCCCTGTCTCTGTAACCCCTACACCCCCATCTCTGTAACCCCTACACCCCCGTCTCTGTAACCCCTACACCCCCATTCTGTAACCCCTACACCCCCTATCTCTGTAACACCTACACACCCATCTCTGTAACCCCTACACCCCCCTGTCTCTGTAACCCCTACACCCCCATCTCTGTAACCCCTACAACACCGTCTCTGTAACCCATACACCCCCTCCCTGTCTCTGTAACCCCTACACCCCCTATCTCTGTAACCCCTACACCCCCATGTCTCTGTAACCCTGACACCCCCTCCCTGTCACTGTAAACCCTACACCGCCTCCCTGTCTCTGTAACTCCTGCACTCCCCTGTCTCTGTAACCCCTACATCCCCTATCTCTGTAACTCCTGCACTCCCCTGTCTCTGTAAACCCTACACCCCCATCTCTGTAACCCCTACACCCCCGTCTCTGTAACCCCTACACCCCGATCTCTGTAACCCCTACACCCCCTGTCTCTGTAACCCCTACACTCCCCTGTCTCTGTAACCCCTACACCCTCATCTCTGTAACCCCTACACCCCCTATCTCTGTAACCCCTACACCCCCTGTCTCTGTAACTCCTACAGCCCCGTCTCTATAACCCCTACACCCCCCTGTCTCTGTAACCCCGACACCCCCTCCCTGTCTCTGAAACCCCTACACCCCCCTGTCTCTGTAACCCCTACACCCCCTCCCTGTCTCTGTAACCCCTACACCCCCATGTCTCTGTAACCACTACACCCCCATGTCTCTGTAACCCCTACATCCCCTATCTCTGTAAAACCTACACTCCCCTGTCTCTGTAACCCCTACACCCCCCTGTCTCTGTAACCCCTACATCCCCTATCTCTGTAACCCCTACACTCCCCTGTCTCTGTAACCCCTACACCCCCATCTCTGTAACCCCTACACCCCCATCTCTGTAAACCCTACACCCCCTGTCTCTGTAACCCCTACAGCCCCTCCCTGTCTCTGTAACCCCTACACCCCCCTGTCTCTGTAACCCCTACATCCCCTATCTCTGTAACCCCTACACTCCCTGTCTCTGTAACCCCTACACCCCCATGTCTCTGTAACCCCGACACCCCCTCCATGTCACTGTAACCCCTACACCCCCGTCTCTGTAACCCCTACACCCCCTCCCTGTCTCTGTAACCCCTACACCCCCTCCCTGTCTCTGTAACCCCTACACCCCCCTGTCTCTGTAACCCCTACATCCCCTATCTCTGTAACCCCTACACTCCCCTATCTCTGTAACCCCTACACCCCCATCTCTGTAACCCCTACACCCCATCTCTGTAACACCTACACCCCCATGTCTCTGTAACCCCGACACCCCCTCCCTGTCTCTGTAACCCCTACACCCCATCTCTGTAACCCCTACACCCCCATGTCTCTGTAACCTCTACACCCCCGTCTCTGTAACCCCTACACCCCCTATCTCTGTAGCCCCGACACCACCCTGTCTCTGTAACCCCGACACCCCCATCTCTGTAACCCCTACAACCCCGTCTCTGTAACCCCTACACCCCCATCTCTGTAACCCCTACACCCACTATCTCTGTAACCTCTACACCCCCATCTCTGTAACCCCTACACCCCCTATCTCTGTAACCCCTACACCCCCATGTCTCTGTAACCCTGACACCCCCTCCCTGTCACTGTAAACCCTACACCGCCTCCCTGTCTCTGTAACTCCTACACTCCCCTGTCTCTGTAACCCCTACATCCCCTATCTCTGTAACTCCTGCACTCCCCTGTCTCTGTAAACCCTACACCCCCATCTCTGTAACCCCTACACCCCCGTCTCTGTAACCCCTACACCCCGATCTCTGTAACCCCTACACCCCCTGTCTCTGTAACCCCTACACTCCCCTGTCTCTGTAACCCCTACACCCTCATCTCTGTAACCCCTACACCCCCTATCTCTGTAACCCCTACACCCCCTGTCTCTGTAACTCCTACAGCCCCGTCTCTATAACCCCTACACCCCCCTGTCTCTGTAACCCCGACACCCCCTCCCTGTCTCTGAAACCCCTACACCCCCCTGTCTCTGTAACCCCTACACCCCCTCCCTGTCTCTGTAACCCCTACACCCCCATGTCTCTGTAACCACTACACCCCCATGTCTCTGTAACCCCTACATCCCCTATCTCTGTAAAACCTACACTCCCCTGTCTCTGTAACCCCTACACCCCCCTGTCTCTGTAACCCCTACATCCCCTATCTCTGTAACCCCTACACTCCCCTGTCTCTGTAACCCCTACACCCCCATCTCTGTAACCCCTACACCCCCATCTCTGTAAACCCTACACCCCCTGTCTCTGTAACCCCTACAGCCCCTCCCTGTCTCTGTAACCCCTACACCCCCCTGTCTCTGTAACCCCTACATCCCCTATCTCTGTAACCCCTACACTCCCTGTCTCTGTAACCCCTACACCCCCATGTCTCTGTAACCCCGACACCCCCTCCATGTCACTGTAACCCCTACACCCCCGTCTCTGTAACCCCTACACCCCCTCCCTGTCTCTGTAACCCCTACACCCCCTCCCTGTCTCTGTAACCCCTACACCCCCCTGTCTCTGTAACCCCTACATCCCCTATCTCTGTAACCCCTACACTCCCCTATCTCTGTAACCCCTACACCCCCATCTCTGTAACCCCTACACCCCATCTCAGTAACACCTACACCCCCATGTCTCTGTAACCCCGACACCCCCTCCCTGTCTCTGTAACCCCTACACCCCATCTCTGTAACCCCTACACCCCCATGTCTCTGTAACCTCTACACCCCCGTCTCTGTAACCCCTACACCCCCTATCTCTGTAGCCCCGACACCACCCTGTCTCTGTAACCCCGACACCCCCATCTCTGTAACCCCTACAACCCCGTCTCTGTAACCCCTACACCCCCATCTCTGTAACCCCTACACCCACTATCTCTGTAACCTCTACACCCCCATCTCTGTAACCCCTACACCCCCTATTTCTGTAACCCCTACACCCCCATCTCTGTAACCCCTACACTCCCCTGTCTCTGTAACCCCTACACCCCCTGTCTCTGTAACCCCTACACCCCCCTATTTCTGTAACACCTACACCCCCGTCTCGGTAACCTCTACACACCAATGTCTCTGTAACCCCTACACCCCCCTATTTCTGTAACCCCTACATCCCCCTATCTCTGTAACCCCTACACCCCCATCTCTGTAACCCCTACACCCCCTATCTCTGTAACCCCTACACCCCCATCTCTGTAACCCCTACACCCCCCTGTCTCTGTAACCCCTACACCCCCCTATTTCTGTAACCCCTACTCCCCCGTCTCTGTAACCCCTACACCCCCATCTCTGTAACCCCTACACCCCCTATATCTGTAACCCCTACACCCCCTCCCTGTCTCTGTAACCCCTACACCCCCTCCCTGTCTCGGTAACCCTTACACCCCCTGTCTCTGTAACCCCTACACCCCCTCCCTGTCTCGGTAACCCCTACACCCCCTGTCTCTGTAACCTCTACACCCCCGTCTCTGTAACCCCTACACCCCCTATCTCTGTAGCCCCGACACCACCCTGTCTCTGTAACCCCGACACCCCCATCTCTGTAACCCCTACAACCCCGTCTCTGTAACCCCTACACCCCCATCTCTGTAACCCCTACACCCACTATCTCTGTAACCTCTACACCCCCATCTCTGTAACCCCTACACCCCCTATTTCTGTAACCCCTACACCCCCATCTCTGTAACCCCTACACTCCCCTGTCTCTGTAACCCCTACACCCCCTGTCTCTGTAACCCCTACACCCCCATATTTCTGTAACCCCTACACCCCCGTCTCGGTAACCTCTACACCCCAATGTCTCTGTAACCCCTACACCCCCCTATTTCTGTAACCCCTACATCCCCCTATCTCTGTAACCCCTACACCCCCATCTCTGTAACCCCTACACCCCCTATCTCTGTAACCCCTACACCCCCATCTCTGTAACTCCTACACCCCCCTGTCTCTGTAACCCCTACACCCCCCTATTTCTGTAACCCCTACTCCCCCGTCTCTGTAACCCCTACACCCCCATCTCTGTAACCCCTACACCCCCTATATCTGTAACCCCTACACCCCCTCCCTGTCTCTGTAACCCCTACACCCCCTCCCTGTCTCGGTAACCCTTACACCCCCTGTCTCTGTAACCCCTACACCCCCTCCCTGTCTCGGTAACCCCTACACCCCCTGTCTCTGTAAACTCTAAACCCCCATCTCTGTAACCCCTACACCCCCCTGTCTCTGTAACCCCTACATCCCCTATCTCTGTAACCCCTACACTCCCCTATCTCTGTAACCCCTACACCCCCATCTCTGTAACCCCTACACCCCATCTCTGTAACACCTACACCCCCATGTCTCTGTAACCCCGACACCCCCTCCCTGTCTCTGTAACCCCTACACCCCATCTCTGTAACCCCTACACCCCCATGTCTCTGTAACCTCTACACCCCCGTCTCTGTAACCCCTACACCCCCTATCTCTGTAGCCCCGACACCACCCTGTCTCTGTAACCCCGACACCCCCATCTCTGTAACCCCTACAACCCCGTCTCTGTAACCCCTACACCCCCATCTCTGTAACCCCTACACCCACTATCTCTGTAACCTCTACACCCCCATCTCTGTAACCCCTACACCCCCTATTTCTGTAACCCCTACACCCCCATCTCTGTAACCCCTACACTCCCCTGTCTCTGTAACCCCTACACCCCCTGTCTCTGTAACCCCTACACCCCCCTATTTCTGTAACCCCTACACCCCCGTCTCGGTAACCTCTACACCCCAATGTCTCTGTAACCCCTACACCCCCCTATTTCTGTAACCCCTACACCCCCCTGTCTCTGTAACCCCTACATCCCCTATCTCTGTAACCCCTACACTCCCCTATCTCTGTAACCCCTACACCCCCATCTCTGTAACCCCTACACCCCATCTCTGTAACACCTACACCCCCATGTCTCTGTAACCCCGACACCCCCTCCCTGTCTCTGTAACCCCTACACCCCATCTCTGTAACCCCTACACCCCCATGTCTCTGTAACCTCTACACCCCCGTCTCTGTAACCCCTACACCCCCTATCTCTGTAGCCCCGACACCACCCTGTCTCTGTAACCCCGACACCCCCATCTCTGTAACCCCTACAACCCCGTCTCTGTAACCCCTACACCCCCATCTCTGTAACCCCTACACCCACTATCTCTGTAACCTCTACACCCCCATCTCTGTAACCCCTACACCCCCTATTTCTGTAACCCCTACACCCCCATCTCTGTAACCCCTACACTCCCCTGTCTCTGTAACCCCTACACCCACTATCTCTGTAACCTCTACACCCCCATCTCTGTAACCCCTACACCCCCTATTTCTGTAACCCCTACACCCCCATCTCTGTAACCCCTACACTCCCCTGTCTCTGTAACCCCTACACCCCCTGTCTCTGTAACCCCTACACCCCCCTATTTCTGTAACCCCTACACCCCCGTCTCGGTAACCTCTACACCCCAATGTCTCTGTAACCCCTACACCCCCCTATTTCTGTAACCCCTACATCCCCCTATCTCTGTAACCCCTACACCCCCATCTCTGTAACCCCTACACCCCCTATCTCTGTAACCCCTACACCCCCATCTCTGTAACTCCTACACCCCCCTGTCTCTGTAACCCCTACACCCCCCTATTTCTGTAACCCCTACTCCCCCGTCTCTGTAACCCCTACACCCCCATCTCTGTAACCCCTACACCCCCTATCTCTGTAACCCCTACACCCCCATCTCTGTAACCCCTACACCCCCCTCTCTCTGTAACCCCTACACCCCCCTATTTCTGTAACCCCTACACCCCCGTCTCTGTAAACCCTACACCCCCATCTCTGTAACCCCTACACCCCCTATATCTGTAACCCCTACACCCCCTCCCTGTCTCTGTAACCCCTACACCCCCTGTCTCTGTAACCCCTACACCCCCATGTCTCTGTAACCCCTACATCCCCTATCTCTGAAACCCCTACATTCCCCTGTCTCTGTAACCCCTACACCCCCATCTCTGTAACCCCTACAACCCCGTCTCTGTAACCCCTACACCCCCATCTCTGTAACCCCTACACCCACTATCTCTGTAACCTCTACACCCCCATCTCTGTAACCCCTACACCCCCTATTTCTGTAACCCCTACACCCCCATCTCTGTAACCCCTACACTCCCCTGTCTCTGTAACCCCTACACCCACTATCTCTGTAACCTCTACACCCCCATCTCTGTAACCCCTACACCCCCTATTTCTGTAACCCCTACACCCCCATCTCTGTAACCCCTACACTCCCCTGTCTCTGTAACCCCTACACCCCCTGTCTCTGTAACCCCTACACCCCCCTATTTCTGTAACCCCTACACCCCCGTCTCGGTAACCTCTACACCCCAATGTCTCTGTAACCCCTACACCCCCCTATTTCTGTAACCCCTACATCCCCCTATCTCTGTAACCCCTACACCCCCATCTCTGTAACCCCTACACCCCCTATCTCTGTAACCCCTACACCCCCATCTCTGTAACTCCTACACCCCCCTGTCTCTGTAACCCCTACACCCCCCTATTTCTGTAACCCCTACTCCCCCGTCTCTGTAACCCCTACACCCCCATCTCTGTAACCCCTACACCCCCTATCTCTGTAACCCCTACACCCCCATCTCTGTAACCCCTACACCCCCCTCTCTCTGTAACCCCTACACCCCCCTATTTCTGTAACCCCTACACCCCCGTCTCTGTAAACCCTACACCCCCATCTCTGTAACCCCTACACCCCCTATATCTGTAACCCCTACACCCCCTCCCTGTCTCTGTAACCCCTACACCCCCTGTCTCTGTAACCCATACACCCCCATGTCTCTGTAACCCCTACATCCCCTATCTCTGAAACCCCTACATTCCCCTGTCTCTGTAACCCCTACACCCCCATCTCTGTAACCCCTACACCCCCGTCTCTGTAACCCCTACACCCCCTATCTCTGTAACCCCTACACCCCCTATCTCTGTAACACCTACACCCCCATCTCTGTAACCCCGACACCCCCCTGTCTCTGTAACCCCTACACCCCCATCTCTGTAACCCCTACATCCCCGTCTCTGTAACCCCTACACCCCCTCCCTGTCTCTGTAACCCCTACACCCCCCGTCTCTGTAACCCCTACACTCCCCTGTCTCTGTGACCCCTACAACCCCATCTCTGTCTCTGTAACCCCTACACCCAACTGTCTCTGTAACCCCTACACCCCCTCACTGTCTCTGTAACCCCTACATCCCCTGTCTCTGTAACCCCTACACCCCCTGTCTCTGTAACCCCTAGACCCCGGTCTCTGTAACCCCTACACCCCCATCTCTGTAACCCCTACACCCCCTATCTCTGTAATGCCTACACCCCCATCTCTCTAACCCCTACACCCCTGTCTCTGTAACCCCTACACCCCCCATCTCTGTAACACCTACACCCCCTATCTCTGTAACCCCTATACACCCCTGTCTCTGTAACCCCTACAACCCCGTCTCTGTAACCCCTACACTCCCCTGTCTCTGTAACCCCTACATCCCCTATCTCTGTAACCCCTACATCCCCTGTCTCTGTAACCCCTACACCCCCCTATTTCTGTAACCCCTACTCCCCCGTCTCTGTAACCCCTACACCCCCATCTCTGTAACCCCTACACCCCCTATCTCTGTAACCCCTACACCCCCATCTCTGTAACCCCTACACCCCCCTCTCTCTGTAACCCCTACACCCCCCTATTTCTGTAACCCCTACACCCCCGTCTCTGTAAACCCTACACCCCCATCTCTGTAACCCCTACACCCCCTATATCTGTAACCCCTACACCCCCTCCCTGTCTCTGTAACCCCTACACCCCCTGTCTCTGTAACCCCTACACCCCCATGTCTCTGTAACCCCTACATCCCCTATCTCTGAAACCCCTACATTCCCCTGTCTCTGTAACCCCTACACCCCCATCTCTGTAACCCCTACACCCCCGTCTCTGTAACCCCTACACCCCCTATCTCTGTAACCCCTACACCCCCTATCTCTGTAACACCTACACCCCCATCTCTGTAACCCCGACACCCCCCTGTCTCTGTAACCCCTACACCCCCATCTCTGTAACCCCTACACCCCCGTCTCTGTAACCCCTACACCCCCTCCCTGTCTCTGTAACCCCTACACCCCCCGTCTCTGTAACCCCTACACTCCCCTGTCTCTGTGACCCCTACAACCCCATCTCTGTCTCTGTAACCCCTACACCCAACTGTCTCTGTAACCCCTACACCCCCTCACTGTCTCTGTAACCCCTACATCCCCTGTCTCTGTAACCCCTACACCCCCATCTCTGTAACCCCTACACCCCCTATCTCTGTAATGCCTACACCCCCATCTCTCTAACCCCTACACCCCTGTCTCTGTAACCCCTACACCCCCCATCTCTGTAACCCCTACACCCCCTATCTCTGTAACCCCTATACACCCCTGTCTCTGTAACCCCTACAACCCCGTCTCTGTAACCCCTACACTCCCCTGTCTCTGTAACCCCTACATCCCCTATCTCTGTAACCCCTACATCCCCTGTCTCTGTAACCCCTACACCCCCCTATTTCTGTAACCCCTACTCCCCCGTCTCTGTAACCCCTACACCCCCATCTCTGTAACCCCTACACCCCCTATCTCTGTAACCCCTACACCCCCATCTCTGTAACCCCTACACCCCCCTCTCTCTGTAACCCCTACACCCCCCTATTTCTGTAACCCCTACACCCCCGTCTCTGTAAACCCTACACCCCCATCTCTGTAACCCCTACACCCCCTATATCTGTAACCCCTACACCCCCTCCCTGTCTCTGTAACCCCTACACCCCCTGTCTCTGTAACCCCTACACCCCCATGTCTCTGTAACCCCTACATCCCCTATCTCTGAAACCCCTACATTCCCCTGTCTCTGTAACCCCTACACCCCCATCTCTGTAACCCCTACACCCCCGTCTCTGTAACCCCTACACCCCCTATCTCTGTAACCCCTACACCCCCTATCTCTGTAACACCTACACCCCCATCTCTGTAACCCCGACACCCCCCTGTCTCTGTAACCCCTACACCCCCATCTCTGTAACCCCTACACCCCCGTCTCTGTAACCCCTACACCCCCTCCCTGTCTCTGTAACCCCTACACCCCCCGTCTCTGTAACCCCTACACTCCCCTGTCTCTGTGACCCCTACAACCCCATCTCTGTCTCTGTAACCCCTACACCCAACTGTCTCTGTAACCCCTACACCCCCTCACTGTCTCTGTAACCCCTACATCCCCTGTCTCTGTAACCCCTACACCCCCTGTCTCTGTAACCCCTAGACCCCGGTCTCTGTAACCCCTACACCCCCATCTCTGTAACCCCTACACCCCCTATCTCTGTAATGCCTACACCCCCATCTCTCTAACCCCTACACCCCTGTCTCTGTAACCCCTACACCCCCCATCTCTGTAACCCCTACACCCCCTATATCTGTAACCCCTATACACCCCTGTCTCTGTAACCCCTACAACCCCGTCTCTGTAACCCCTACACTCCCCTGTCTCTGTAACCCCTACATCCCCTATCTCTGTAACCCCTACATCCCCTGTCTCTGTAACCCCTACACCCCCTGTCTCTGTAACCCCTAGACCCCGGTCTCTGTAACCCCTACACCCCCATCTCTGTAACCCCTACACCCCCTATCTCTGTAATGCCTACACCCCCCGTCTCTGTAACTCCTACACCCCCTCCCTGTCTCTGTAACCCCTACACTCCCTGTCTCTGTAACCCCTACACCCCCATGTCTCTGTAACCCCGACACCCCCTCCATGTCTCTGTAACCCCTACACCCCCTTCTCTGTAACCCCTACACCCCCTCCCTGTCTCTGTAACCCCTACACTCCCTCCCTGTCTCTGTAACCCCTACACCCCCCTGTCTCTGTAACCCCTACATACCCTATCTCTGTAACCCCTACACTCCCCTGTCTCTGTAACCCCTACACCCCCATCTCTGTAACCCCTACACCCCCATCTCTGTAACCCCTACACCCCCATGTCTCTGTAACCCCGACACCCCCTCCATGTCTCTGTAACCCCTACACCCCCTTCTCTGTAACCCCTACACCCCCTCCCTGTCTCTGTAACCCCTACACTCCCTCCCTGTCTCTGTAACCCCTACACCCCCCTGTCTCTGTAACCCCTACATACCCTATCTCTGTAACCCCTACACTCCCCTGTCTCTGTAACCCCTACACCCCCATCTCTGTAACCCCTACACCCCCATCTCTGTAACCCCTACACCCCCTGTCTCTGTAAACCCTACAGCCCCCTATTTCTGTAACCCCTACACCCCATCTCTGTAACCCCTACACCCCCATGTCTCTGTAACCCCGACACCCCCTCCCTGTCTCTGTAACCCCTAAACCCCCCTATTTCTGTAACCCCTACACCCCCATCTCTGTAACCCCTACACCCGCATGTCTCTGTAACCCCGACACCCCCTCCCTGTCTCTGTAACCCCTACAGCCCCCTGTCTCTGTAACTCCTACACCGCCTCCCTGTCTCTGTAACACCTACACCCCCATGTCTCTGTAACCCCTACACCCCCATGTCTCTGTAACCCCTACATACCCTATCTCTGTAAACCCTACACTCCCCTGTCTCTGTAACCCCTACACCCACATCTCTGTAACCCCTACACCCCCGTCTCTGTAACCCCTACACCCCCATCTCTGTAACCCCTACACCCCCTATCTCTGTAACCCCTACACCCCCATCTCTGTAACTCCTACACCCCCCTGTCTCTGTAACCCTGACACCCCGTCCCTGTCTCTGTAACCCCTACACCCCCATGTCTCTGTAACCCCGAAACCCCCTCCCTGTCTCTGTAACCCCTACACCCCCTCCCTGTCTCTGTAACCCCTACACTCCCCTGTCTCTGTAACCCCTACATCCACTATCTCTGTAACTCCTGCACTCCCCTGTCTCTGTAACCCCTACACCCCCATCTCTGTAACCCCTACACCCCCGTCTCTGTAACCCCTACACCCCCATCTCTGTAACCCCTACACCCCCTGTCTCTGTAACCCCTACACTCCCCTGTCTCTGTAACCCCTACACCCTCATCTCTGTAACCCCTACACCCCCTATCTCTGTAACCTCTACACTCCGTCCCTGTAACCCCTACACCCCCATCTCTGTAACCCTTACACCCCCATCTCTGTAACCCCTACACCCCCTATCTCTGTAAACCCTACACCCCCATCTCTGTAACCCCTACAACCGCCTGTCTCTGTAACCCCTACACTACCCTGTTTCTGTAACCCCTACACCCCCGTCTCTGTAACCCCTACACCCCCATCACTGTAACCCCTTCACCCCCTATCTCTGTAACCCCTACACCCCCCGTCTCTGTAACTCCTACACCCCCTCCCTGTCTCTGTAACCCCTACACTTCCTGTCTCTGTAACCCCTACACCCCCATGTCTCTGTAACCCCGACACCCCCTCCATGTCTCTGTAACCACTACACCCCCTTCTCTGTAACCCCTACACCCCCTCCCTGTCTCTGTAACCCCTACACTCCCTCCCTGTCTCTGTAACCCCTACACCCCCCTGTCTCTGTAACCCCTACATACCCTATCTCTGTAACCCCTACACTCCCCTGTCTCTGTAACCCCTACACCCCCATCTCTGTAACCCCTACACCCCCATCTCTGTAACCCCTACACCCCCTGTCTCTGTAAACCCTACAGCCCCCTATTTCTGTAACCCCTACACCCCATCTCTGTAACCCCTACACCCCCATGTCTCTGTAATCCCGACACCCCCTCCCTGTCTCTGTAACCCCTAAACCCCCCTATTTCTGTAACCCCTACACCCCCATCTCTGTAACCCCTACACCCCCTATCTCTGTAAACCCTACACCCCCATCTCTGTAACCCCTACAACCGCCTGTCTCTGTAACCCCTACACCACCCTGTTTCTGTAACCCCTACACCCCCGTCTCTGTAACCCCTACACCCCCATCACTGTAACCCCTTCACCCCCTATCTCTGTAACCCCTACACCCCCCGTCTCTGTAACTCCTACACCCCCTCCCTGTCTCTGTAACCCCTACACTCCCTGTCTCTGTAACCCCTACACCCCCATGTCTCTGTAACCCCGACACCCCCTCCATGTCTCTGTAACCCCTACACCCCCTTCTCTGTAACCCCTACACCCCCTCCCTGTCTCTGTAACCCCTACACTCCCTCCCTGTCTCTGTAACCCCTACACCCCCCTGTCTCTGTAACCCCTACATACCCTATCTCTGTAACCCCTACACTCCCCTGTCTCTGTAACCCCTACACCCCCATCTCTGTAACCCCTACACCCCCATCTCTGTAACCCCTACACCCCCTGTCTCTGTAAACTCTACAGCCCCCTATTTCTGTAACCCCTACACCCCATCTCTGTAACCCCTACAACCCCATGTCTCTGTAACCCCGACAACCCCTCCCTGTCTCTGTAACCCCTAAACCCCCCTATTTCTGTAACCCCTACACCCCCATCTCTGTAACCCCTACACCCGCATGTCTCTGTAACCCCGACACCCCCTCCCTGTCTCTGTAACCCCTACAGCCCCCTGTCTCTGTAACTCCTACACCGCCTCCCTGTCTCTGTAACACCTACACCCCCATGTCTCTGTAACCCCTACACCCCCATGTCTCTGTAACCCCTACATACCCTATCTCTGTAAACCCTACACTCCCCTCTCTGTAACCCCTACACCCACATCTCTGTAACCCCTACACCCCCGTCTATGTAACCCCTACACCCCCATCTCTGTAACCCCTACACCCCCTATCTCTGTAACCCCTACACCCCCATCTCTGTAACTCCTACACCCCCCTGTCTCTGTAACCCTGACACCCCGTCCCTGTCTCTGTAACCCCTACACCCCCATGTCTCTGTAACCCCGACACCCCCTCCCTGTCTCTGTAACCCCTACACCCCCTCCCTGTCTCTGTAACCCCTACACTCCCCTGTCTCTGTAACCCCTACATCCCCTATCTCTGTAACTCCTGCACTCCCCTGTCTCTGTAACCCCTACACCCCCATCTCTGTAACCCCTACACCCCCGTCTCTGTAACCCCTACACCCCCATCTCTGTAACCCCTACACCCCCTATCTCTGTAACCCCTACACCCCCGTCTCTGTAACCCCTACACCCCCATCTCTGTAACCCCTACACCCCCTATCTCTGTAACCCCTACACCCCCATCTCTGTAACTCCTACACCCCCCTGTCTCTGTAACCCTGACACCCCGTCCCTGTCTCTGTAACCCCTACACCCCCATGTCTCTGTAACCCCGACACCCCCTCCCTGTCTCTGTAACCCCTACACCCCCTCCCTGTCTCTGTAACCCCTACACTCCCCTGTCTCTGTAACCCCTACATCCCCTATCTCTGTAACTCCTGCACTCCCCTGTCTCTGTAACCCCTACACCCCCATCTCTGTAACCCCTACACCCCCGTCTCTGTAACCCCTACACCCCCATCTCTGTAACCCCTACACCCCCTGTCTCTGTAACCCCTACACTCCCCTGTCTCTGTAACCCCTACACCCTCATCTCTGTAACCCCTACACCCCCTATCTCTGTAACCTCTACACTCCGTCCCTGTAACCCCTACACCCCCATCTCTGTAACCCTTACACCCCCATCTCTGTAACCCCTACACCCCCTATCTCTGTAAACCCTACACCCCCATCTCTGTAACCCCTACAACCGCCTGTCTCTGTAACCCCTACACCACCCTGTTTCTGTAACCCCTACACCCCCGTCTCTGTAACCCCTACACCCCCATCACTGTAACCCCTTCACCCCCTATCTCTGTAACCCCTACACCCCCCGTCTCTGTAACTCCTACACCCCCTCCCTGTCTCTGTAACCCCTACACTCCCTGTCTCTGTAACCCCTACACCCCCATGTCTCTGTAACCCCGACACCCCCTCCATGTCTCTGTAACCCCTACAACCCCTTCTCTGTAACCCCTACACCCCCTCCCTGTCTCTGTAACCCCTACACTCCCTCCCTGTCTCTGTAACCCCTACACCCCCCTGTCTCTGTAACCCCTACATACCCTATCTCTGTAACCCCTACACTCCCCTGTCTCTGTAACCCCTACACCCCCATCTCTGTAACCCCTACACCCCCATCTCTGTAACCCCTACACCCCCTGTCTCTGTAAACCCTACAGCCCCCTATTTCTGTAACCCCTACACCCCATCTCTGTAACCCCTACACCCCCATGTCTCTGTAACCCCGACACCCCCTCCCTGTCTCTGTAACCCCTAAACCCCCCTATTTCTGTAACCCCTACACCCCCATCTCTGTAACCCCTACACCCCCTATCTCTGTAAACCCTACACCCCCATCTCTGTAACCCCTACAACCGCCTGTCTCTGTAACCCCTACACCACCCTGTTTCTGTAACCCCTACACCCCCGTCTCTGTAACCCCTACACCCCCATCACTGTAACCCCTTCACCCCCTATCTCTGTAACCCCTACACCCCCCGTCTCTGTAACTCCTACACCCCCTCCCTGTCTCTGTAACCCCTACACTCCCTGTCTCTGTAACCCCTACACCCCCATGTCTCTGTAACCCCGACACCCCCTCCATGTCTCTGTAACCCCTACACCCCCTTCTCTGTAACCCCTACACCCCCTCCCTGTCTCTGTAACCCCTACACTCCCTCCCTGTCTCTGTAACCCCTACACCCCCTGTCTCTGTAACCCCTACATACCCTATCTCTGTAACCCCTACACTCCCCTGTCTCTGTAACCCCTACACCCCCATCTCTGTAACCCCTACACCCCCATCTCTGTAACCCCTACACCCCCTGTCTCTGTAAACCCTACAGCCCCCTATTTCTGTAACCCCTACACCCCATCTCTGTAACCCCTACATCCCCTATCTCTGTAACTCCTGCACCCCCCTGTCTCTGTAACCCCTACACCCCCGTCTCTGTAACCCCTACAACCCCATCTCTGTAACCCCTACACCCCCTGTCTCTGTAACCCCTACACTCCCCTGTCTCTGTAACCCCTACACCCTCATCTCTGTAACCCCTACACCCCCTATCTCTGTAACCTCTACACTCCGTCCCTGTAACCCCTACACCCCCATCTCTGTAACCCTTACACCCCCATCTCTGTAACCCCTACACCCCCTATCTCTGTAAACCCTACACCCCCATCTCTGTAACCCCTACAACCGCCTGTCTCTGTAACCCCTACACCACCCTGTTTCTGTAACCCCTACACCCCCGTCTCTGTAACCCCTACACCCCCATCACTGTAACCCCTTCACCCCCTATCTCTGTAACCCCTACACCCCCCGTCTCTGTAACTCCTACACCCCCTCCCTGTCTCTGTAACCCCTACACTCCCTGTCTCTGTAACCCCTACACCCCCATGTCTCTGTAACCCCGACACCCCCTCCATGTCTCTGTAACCCCTACAACCCCTTCTCTGTAACCCCTACACCCCCTCCCTGTCTCTGTAACCCCTACACTCCCTCCCTGTCTCTGTAACCCCTACACCCCCCTGTCTCTGTAACTCCTACACCGCCTCCCTGTCTCTGTAACACCTACACCCCCATGTCTCTGTAACCCCTACACCCCCATGTCTCTGTAACCCCTACATACCCTATCTCTGTAAACCCTACACTCCCCTGTCTCTGTAACCCCTACACCCACATCTCTGTAACCCCTACACCCCCGTCTCTGTAACCCCTACACCCCCATCTCTGTAACCCCTACACCCCCTATCTCTGTAACCCCTACACCCCCATCTCTGTAACTCCTACACCCCCCTGTCTCTGTAACCCTGACACCCCGTCCCTGTCTCTGTAACCCCTACACCCCCATGTCTCTGTAACCCCGACACCCCCTCCCTGTCTCTGTAACCCCTACACCCCCTCCCTGTCTCTGTAACCCCTACACTCCCCTGTCTCTGTAACCCCTACATCCCCTATCTCTGTAACTCCTGCACTCCCCTGTCTCTGTAACCCCTACACCCCCATGTCTCTGTAACCCCGAAACCCCCTCCCTGTCTCTGTAACCCCTACACCCCCTCCCTGTCTCTGTAACCCCTACACTCCCCTGTCTCTGTAACCCCTACATCCACTATCTCTGTAACTCCTGCACTCCCCTGTCTCTGTAACCCCTACACCCCCATCTCTGTAACCCCTACACCCCCGTCTCTGTAACCCCTACACCCCCATCTCTGTAACCCCTACACCCCCTATCTCTGTAACCTCTACACTCCGTCCCTGTAACCCCTACACCCCCATCTCTGTAACCCTTACACCCCCATCTCTGTAACCCCTACACCCCCTATCTCTGTAAACCCTACACCCCCATCTCTGTAACCCCTACAACCGCCTGTCTCTGTAACCCCTACACTACCCTGTTTCTGTAACCCCTACACCCCCGTCTCTGTAACCCCTACACCCCCATCACTGTAACCCCTTCACCCCCTATCTCTGTAACCCCTACACCCCCCGTCTCTGTAACTCCTACACCCCCTCCCTGTCTCTGTAACCCCTACACTTCCTGTCTCTGTAACCCCTACACCCCCATGTCTCTGTAACCCCGACACCCCCTCCATGTCTCTGTAACCACTACACCCCCTTCTCTGTAACCCCTACACCCCCTCCCTGTCTCTGTAACCCCTACACTCCCTCCCTGTCTCTGTAACCCCTACACCCCCCTGTCTCTGTAACCCCTACATACCCTATCTCTGTAACCCCTACACTCCCCTGTCTCTGTAACCCCTACACCCCCATCTCTGTAACCCCTACACCCCCATCTCTGTAACCCCTACACCCCCTGTCTCTGTAAACCCTACAGCCCCCTATTTCTGTAACCCCTACACCCCATCTCTGTAACCCCTACACCCCCATGTCTCTGTAATCCCGACACCCCCTCCCTGTCTCTGTAACCCCTAAACCCCCCTATTTCTGTAACCCCTACACCCCCATCTCTGTAACCCCTACACCCCCTATCTCTGTAAACCCTACACCCCCATCTCTGTAACCCCTACAACCGCCTGTCTCTGTAACCCCTACACCACCCTGTTTCTGTAACCCCTACACCCCCGTCTCTGTAACCCCTACACCCCCATCACTGTAACCCCTTCACCCCCTATCTCTGTAACCCCTACACCCCCCGTCTCTGTAACTCCTACACCCCCTCCCTGTCTCTGTAACCCCTACACTCCCTGTCTCTGTAACCCCTACACCCCCATGTCTCTGTAACCCCGACACCCCCTCCATGTCTCTGTAACCCCTACACCCCCTTCTCTGTAACCCCTACACCCCCTCCCTGTCTCTGTAACCCCTACACTCCCTCCCTGTCTCTGTAACCCCTACACCCCCCTGTCTCTGTAACCCCTACATACCCTATCTCTGTAACCCCTACACTCCCCTGTCTCTGTAACCCCTACACCCCCATCTCTGTAACCCCTACACCCCCATCTCTGTAACCCCTACACCCCCTGTCTCTGTAAACTCTACAGCCCCCTATTTCTGTAACCCCTACACCCCATCTCTGTAACCCCTACAACCCCATGTCTCTGTAACCCCGACAACCCCTCCCTGTCTCTGTAACCCCTAAACCCCCCTATTTCTGTAACCCCTACACCCCCATCTCTGTAACCCCTACACCCGCATGTCTCTGTAACCCCGACACCCCCTCCCTGTCTCTGTAACCCCTACAGCCCCCTGTCTCTGTAACTCCTACACCGCCTCCCTGTCTCTGTAACACCTACACCCCCATGTCTCTGTAACCCCTACACCCCCATGTCTCTGTAACCCCTACATACCCTATCTCTGTAAACCCTACACTCCCCTCTCTGTAACCCCTACACCCACATCTCTGTAACCCCTACACCCCCGTCTATGTAACCCCTACACCCCCATCTCTGTAACCCCTACACCCCCTATCTCTGTAACCCCTACACCCCCATCTCTGTAACTCCTACACCCCCCTGTCTCTGTAACCCTGACACCCCGTCCCTGTCTCTGTAACCCCTACACCCCCATGTCTCTGTAACCCCGACACCCCCTCCCTGTCTCTGTAACCCCTACACCCCCTCCCTGTCTCTGTAACCCCTACACTCCCCTGTCTCTGTAACCCCTACATCCCCTATCTCTGTAACTCCTGCACTCCCCTGTCTCTGTAACCCCTACACCCCCATCTCTGTAACCCCTACACCCCCGTCTCTGTAACCCCTACACCCCCATCTCTGTAACCCCTACACCCCCTATCTCTGTAACCCCTACACCCCCGTCTCTGTAACCCCTACACCCCCATCTCTGTAACCCCTACACCCCCTATCTCTGTAACCCCTACACCCCCATCTCTGTAACTCCTACACCCCCCTGTCTCTGTAACCCTGACACCCCGTCCCTGTCTCTGTAACCCCTACACCCCCATGTCTCTGTAACCCCGACACCCCCTCCCTGTCTCTGTAACCCCTACACCCCCTCCCTGTCTCTGTAACCCCTACACTCCCCTGTCTCTGTAACCCCTACATCCCCTATCTCTGTAACTCCTGCACTCCCCTGTCTCTGTAACCCCTACACCCCCATCTCTGTAACCCCTACACCCCCGTCTCTGTAACCCCTACACCCCCATCTCTGTAACCCCTACACCCCCTGTCTCTGTAACCCCTACACTCCCCTGTCTCTGTAACCCCTACACCCTCATCTCTGTAACCCCTACACCCCCTATCTCTGTAACCTCTACACTCCGTCCCTGTAACCCCTACACCCCCATCTCTGTAACCCTTACACCCCCATCTCTGTAACCCCTACACCCCCTATCTCTGTAAACCCTACACCCCCATCTCTGTAACCCCTACAACCGCCTGTCTCTGTAACCCCTACACCACCCTGTTTCTGTAACCCCTACACCCCCGTCTCTGTAACCCCTACACCCCCATCACTGTAACCCCTTCACCCCCTATCTCTGTAACCCCTACACCCCCCGTCTCTGTAACTCCTACACCCCCTCCCTGTCTCTGTAACCCCTACACTCCCTGTCTCTGTAACCCCTACACCCCCATGTCTCTGTAACCCCGACACCCCCTCCATGTCTCTGTAACCCCTACAACCCCTTCTCTGTAACCCCTACACCCCCTCCCTGTCTCTGTAACCCCTACACTCCCTCCCTGTCTCTGTAACCCCTACACCCCCCTGTCTCTGTAACCCCTACATACCCTATCTCTGTAACCCCTACACTCCCCTGTCTCTGTAACCCCTACACCCCCATCTCTGTAACCCCTACACCCCCATCTCTGTAACCCCTACACCCCCTGTCTCTGTAAACCCTACAGCCCCCTATTTCTGTAACCCCTACACCCCATCTCTGTAACCCCTACACCCCCATGTCTCTGTAACCCCGACACCCCCTCCCTGTCTCTGTAACCCCTAAACCCCCCTATTTCTGTAACCCCTACACCCCCATCTCTGTAACCCCTACACCCCCTATCTCTGTAAACCCTACACCCCCATCTCTGTAACCCCTACAACCGCCTGTCTCTGTAACCCCTACACCACCCTGTTTCTGTAACCCCTACACCCCCGTCTCTGTAACCCCTACACCCCCATCACTGTAACCCCTTCACCCCCTATCTCTGTAACCCCTACACCCCCCGTCTCTGTAACTCCTACACCCCCTCCCTGTCTCTGTAACCCCTACACTCCCTGTCTCTGTAACCCCTACACCCCCATGTCTCTGTAACCCCGACACCCCCTCCATGTCTCTGTAACCCCTACACCCCCTTCTCTGTAACCCCTACACCCCCTCCCTGTCTCTGTAACCCCTACACTCCCTCCCTGTCTCTGTAACCCCTACACCCCCTGTCTCTGTAACCCCTACATACCCTATCTCTGTAACCCCTACACTCCCCTGTCTCTGTAACCCCTACACCCCCATCTCTGTAACCCCTACACCCCCATCTCTGTAACCCCTACACCCCCTGTCTCTGTAAACCCTACAGCCCCCTATTTCTGTAACCCCTACACCCCATCTCTGTAACCCCTACATCCCCTATCTCTGTAACTCCTGCACCCCCCTGTCTCTGTAACCCCTACACCCCCGTCTCTGTAACCCCTACAACCCCATCTCTGTAACCCCTACACCCCCTGTCTCTGTAACCCCTACACTCCCCTGTCTCTGTAGCCCCTACACCCTCATCTCTGTAACCCCTACACCCCCTATCTCTGTAACCTCTACACTCCGTCCCTGTAACCCCTACACCCCCATCTCTGTAACCCTTACACCCCCATCTCTGTAACCCCTACACCCCCTATCTCTGTAAACCCTACACCCCCATCTCTGTAACCCCTACAACCGCCTGTCTCTGTAACCCCTACACCACCCTGTTTCTGTAACCCCTACACCCCCGTCTCTGTAACCCCTACACCCCCATCACTGTAACCCCTTCACCCCCTATCTCTGTAACCCCTACACCCCCCGTCTCTGTAACTCCTACACCCCCTCCCTGTCTCTGTAACCCCTACACTCCCTGTCTCTGTAACCCCTACACCCCCATGTCTCTGTAACCCCGACACCCCCTCCATGTCTCTGTAACCCCTACAACCCCTTCTCTGTAACCCCTACACCCCCTCCCTGTCTCTGTAACCCCTACACTCCCTCCCTGTCTCTGTAACCCCTACACCCCCCTGTCTCTGTAACCCCTACATACCCTATCTCTGTAACCCCTACACTCCCCTGTCTCTGTAACCCCTACACCCCCATCTCTGTAACCCCTACACCCCCATCTCTGTAACCCCTACACCCCCTGTCTCTGTAAACCCTACAGCCCCCTATTTCTGTAACCCCTACACCCCATCTCTGTAACCCCTACACCCCCATGTCTCTGTAACCCCGACACCCCCTCCCTGTCTCTGTAACCCCTAAACCCCCCTATTTCTGTAACCCCTACACCCCCATCTCTGTAACCCCTACACCCCCTATCTCTGTAAACCCTACACCCCCATCTCTGTAACCCCTACAACCGCCTGTCTCTGTAACCCCTACACCACCCTGTTTCTGTAACCCCTACACCCCCGTCTCTGTAACCCCTACACCCCCATCACTGTAACCCCTTCACCCCCTATCTCTGTAACCCCTACACCCCCCGTCTCTGTAACTCCTACACCCCCTCCCTGTCTCTGTAACCCCTACACTCCCTGTCTCTGTAACCCCTACACCCCCATGTCTCTGTAACCCCGACACCCCCTCCATGTCTCTGTAACCCCTACACCCCCTTCTCTGTAACCCCTACACCCCCTCCCTGTCTCTGTAACCCCTACACTCCCTCCCTGTCTCTGTAACCCCTACACCCCTTGTCTCTGTAACCCCTACATACCCTATCTCTGTAACCCCTACACTCCCCTGTCTCTGTAACCCCTACACCCCCATCTCTGTAACCCCTACACCCCCATCTCTGTAACCCCTACACCCCCTGTCTCTGTAAACCCTACAGCCCCCTATTTCTGTAACCCCTACACCCCATCTCTGTAACCCCTACAACCCCATGTCTCTGTAACCCCGACACCCCCTCCCTGTCTCTGTAACCCCTAAACCCCCCTATTTCTGTAACCCCTACACCCCCATCTCTGTAACCCCTACACCCGCATGTCTCTGTAACCCCGACACCCCCTCCCTGTCTCTGTAACCCCTACAGCCCCCTGTCTCTGTAACTCCTACACCGCCTCCCTGTCTCTGTAACACCTACACCCCCATGTCTCTGTAACCCCTACACCCCCATGTCTCTGTAACCCCTACATACCCTATCTCTGTAAACCCTACACTCCCCTGTCTCTGTAACCCCTACACCCACATCTCTGTAACCCCTACACCCCCGTCTATGTAACCCCTACACCCCCATCTCTGTAACCCCTACACCCCCTATCTCTGTAACCCCTACATCCCCATCTCTGTAACTCCTACACCCCCCTGTCTCTGTAACCCTGACACCCCGTCCCTGTCTCTGTAACCCCTACACCCCCATGTCTCTGTAACCCCGACACCCCCTCCCTGTCTCTGTAACCCCTACACCCCCTCCCTGTCTCTGTAACCCCTACACTCCCCTGTCTCTGTAACCCCTACATCCCCTATCTCTGTAACTCCTGCACTCCCCTGTCTCTGTAACCCCTACACCCCCATCTCTGTAACCCCTACACCCCCGTCTCTGTAACCCCTACACCCCCATCTCTGTAACCCCTACACCCCCTGTCTCTGTAACTCCTACACTCCCCTGTCTCTGTAACCCCTACACCCTCATCTCTGTAACCCCTACACCCCCTATCTCTGTAACCTCTACACTCCGTCCCTGTAACCCCTACACCCCCATCTCTGTAACCCTTACACCCCCATCTCTGTAACCCCTACACCCCCTATCTCTGTAAACCCTACACCCGCATCTCTGTAACCCCTACAACCGCCTGTCTCTGTAACCCCTGCACCACCCTGTTTCTGTAACCCCTACACCCCCGTCTCTGTAACCCCTACACCCCCATCACTGTAACCCCTTCACCCCCTATCTCTGTAACCCCTACACCCCCCGTCTCTGTAACTCCTACACCCCCTCCCTGTCTCTGTAACCCCTACACTCCCTGTCTCTGTAACCCCTACACCCCCATGTCTCTGTAACACCGACACCCCCTCCATGTCTCTGTAACCCCTACACCCCCTTCTCTGTAACCCCTACACCCCCTCCCTGTCTCTGTAACCCCTACACTCCCTCCCTGTCTCTGTAACCCCTACACCCCCCCGTCTCTGTAACCCCTACATACCCTATCTCTGTAACCCCTACACTCCCCTGTCTCTGTAACCCCTACACCCCCATCTCTGTAACCCCTACACCCCCATCTCTGTAACCCCTACACCCCCTGTCTCTGTAAACCCTACAGCCCCCTATTTCTGTAACCCCTACACCCCATCTCTGTAACCCCTACACCCCCATGTCTCTGTAACCCCGACACCCCCTCCCTGTCTCTGTAACCCCTAAACCCCCCTATTTCTGTAACCCCTACACCCCCATCTCTGTAACCCCTACACCCGCATGTCTCTGTAACCCCGACACCCCCTCCCTGTCTCTGTAACCCCTACAGCCCCCTGTCTCTGTAACTCCTACACCGCCTCCCTGTCTCTGTAACCCCTACACCCCCCTGTCTCTGTACCCCTACACCCCCATCTCTGTAACCCCTACACCCCCCTGTCTCTGTAACCCCTACACCCCCATCTCTGTAACCCCTACACCCCCGTCTCTGTAACCCCTACACCCCCCTGTCTCTGTAACCCCGACACCCCCTCCCTGTCTCTGTAACCCCTACACCCCCCGTCTCTGTAATCCCTACACTCCCCTGTCTCTGTAACCCCTACACCCCCATCTCTGTCTCTGTAACCCCTACACCCCCCTGTCTCTGTAACCCCTACACCCCCTCCCTGTCTCTGTAACCCCTACATCCCCTGTCTCTGTAACCCCTACACCCCCTGTCTCTGTAACCCCTAGACCCCGGTCTCTGTAACCCCTACACCCCCATCTCTGTAACCCCTACACCCCCTATCTCTGTAACGCCTACACTCCCATCTCTCTAACCCCTACACCCCTGTCTCTGTAACCCCTACACCCCCCATCTCTGTAACCCCTACACCCCCTATCTCTGTAACCCCTATACACCCCTGTCTCTGTAACCCCTACAACCCCGTCTCTGTAACCCCTACAGTCCCTGTCTCTGTAACCCCTACACCCCCTATCTCTGTAACCCCTACACCCCGTCTCTGTAACCCCTACAGTCCCCTGTCTCTGTAAACCCTACACCCCCTATCTCTGTAACCCCTACACCCCCTCCCTGTATCTGTAACTACTACACCCCCATGTCTCTGTAACCCCTATATCCCCTATCTCTGTAAACCCTACACTCCCCTGTCTCTGTAACCCCTACATCCCCTATCTCTGTAACCCCTACACCCCCATCTCTGTAACCCCTACACCCCCGTCTCTGTAACCCCTACACCCCCATCTCTGTAACCCCTACACCCCCTATCTCTGTAACCCCTACACCCCCATCTCTGTAACTCCTACACCCCCCTGTCTCTGTAACCCCGACACCCCCTCCCTGTCTCTGTAACCCCTACAACCCCATGTCTCTGTAACCCCGACACCCCCTCCCTGTCTCTGTAACCCCTACACCCCCTCCCTGTCTCTGTAACACTCCCCTGTCTTTGTAACCCCTACATCCCCTATCTCTGTAACTCCTGCACTCCCGTCTCTGTAACCCCTACACCACCATCTCTGTAACCCCTACACCCCCGTCTCTGTAACCCCTACACCCCCATCTCTGTAACCGCTACACCCCCTGTCTCTGTAACCCCTACACTCCCCTGTCTCTGTAACCCCTACACCCCCATCTCTGTAACCCCTACAACCCCTATCTCTGTAACCCCTACACTCCGTCTCTGTAACCATTACACCCCCATTTCTGTAACCCTTACACCCCCATATCTGTAACCCCTACACCCCCTATCTCTGTAAACCCTACACCCCCATCTCTGAAACCCCTACACCCGCCTGTCTCTGTAACCCCTACACCACCCTGTTTCTGTAACCCCTACACCCCCGTCTCTGTAACACCTACACCCGCATCACTTTAACCCCTACACCCCCTATCTCTGTAACCCCTACACCCCCCTGTCTCTGTAACCCCTACACCCCCTCCCTGTCTCTGTAACCCCTACACTCCCGGTCTCTGTAACCCCTACACCCCCATGTCTCTGTAACCCCGACACCCCCTCCATGTCTCTGTAACCCCTACACCCCCGTCTCTGTAACCCCTACACCCCCTCCCTGTCTCTGTAACCCCTACACCCCCTCCCTGTCTCTGTAACCCCTACACCCCACTGTCTCTGTAAACCCTACACCCCCCTGTCTCTGTAACCCCTACACCCCCATCTCTGTAACCCCTACACTCCCCTGTCTCTGTAACCCCTACACCCCCATCTCTGTTACCCCTACACCCCCCATCTCTGTAACCCCTACACCCCCTGTCTCTGTAACTCCTACAGCCCCCATCTCTGTAACCCCTACACCCGCCTGTCTCTGTAACCCCGACACCCCCTCCCTGTCTCTGTAACCCCTACAGCCCCCTGTCTCTGTAACTCCTACACCCCCTCCCTGTCTCTGTAACCCCTACACCCCCATGTCTCTGTAACCCCGACACCCCCTCCCTGTCTCTGTAACCCCTACAGCCCCCTGTCTCTGTAACTCCTACACCGCCTCCCTGTCTCTGTAACCCCTACACCCCCATGTCTCTGTAACCCCTACATCCCCTATCTCTGTAAACCCTACACTCCCCTGTCTCTGTAACCCCTACACCCACATCTCTGTAACCCCTACACCCCCGTCTCTGTAACCCCTACACCCCAATCTCTGTAACCCCTACACCCCCTATCTCTGTAACCCCTACACCCCCATCTCTGTAACTCCTACACCCCCCTGTCTCTGTAACCCTGACACCCCGTCCCTGTATCTGTAACCCCTACACCCCCATGTCTCTGTAACCCCGACACCCCCTCCCTGTCTCTGTAACCCCTACACCCCCTCCCTGTCTCTGTAACCCCTACACTCCCCTGTCTCTGTAACCCCTACATCCCCTATCTCTGTAACTCCTGCACTCCCCTGTCTCTGTAACCCCTACACCCCCATCTCTGTAACCCCTACACCCCCGTCTCTGTAACCCCTACACCCCCATCTCTGTAACCCCTACACCCCGTCTCTGTAACCCCTACACTCCCCTGTCTCTGTAACCCCTACACCCTCATCTCTGTAACCCCTACACCCCCTATCGCTGTAACCCCTACACTCCGTCTCTGTAACCCCTACACCCCATCTCTGTAACCCTTACACCCCCATCTCTGTAACCCCTACACCCCCTATCTCTGTAAACCCTACACCCCCATCTCTGTAACCCCTACACCCGCCTGTCTCTGTAACCCCTACACCACCCTGTTTCTGTAACCCCTACACCCCCGTCTCTGTAACCCCTACACCCCCATCACTGTAACCCCTTCACCCCCCGTCTCTGTAACTCCTACACCCCCTCCCTGTCTCTGTAACCCCTACACCCCCTTCTCTGTAACCCCTACACCCCCTCCCTGTCTCTGTAACCCCTACACTCCCTCCCTGTCTCTGTAACCCCTAAACCCCCCTGTCTCTGTAACCCCTACATCCCCTATCTCTGTAACCCCTACACTCCCCTGTCTCTGTAACACCTACACCCCCATCTCTGTAACCCCTACACCCCCATCTCTGTAACCCCTACACCCACTGTCTCTGTAACCCCTACAGCCCCCTATTTCTGTAACCCCTACACCCCATCTCTGTAACCCCTACACCCCCATGTCTCTGTAACCCCGACACCCCCTCCCTGTCTCTGTAACCCCTACACACCCGTCTCTGTAACCCTTACACCCCCCTGTCTGTGTAACCCCTACCTACCCATGTCTCTGTAACACCTACACCCCCTGTCTCTGTAACCCCTACACCCCCATGTCTCTGTAACCCCTACACCCCCTCCCTGTCTCTGTAACCCCTAAACCCCCCTATTTCTGTAACCCCTACACCCCCATCTCTGTAACCCCTACACCCGCATGTCTCTGTAACCCCGACACCCCCTCCCTGTCTCTGTAACCCCTACACCCCCATGTCTCGGTAACCCCGACACCCCCTCCCTGTCTCTGTAACCCCTACACCCCCCTGTCTCTGTAACCCCTATGTCCCCTATCTCTGTAACCCCTACACTCCCCTGTCTCTGTAACCCCTACACCCCCATCTCTGTAACCCCTACACCCCCCTGTCTCTGTAACCCCTACACCCCCATCTCTGTAACCCCTACACCCCCGTCTCTGTAACCCCTACACCCCCCTGTCTCTGTAACCCCTACACCCCCCGTCTCTGTAACCCCTACACTCCCCTGTCTCTGTAACCCCTACACCCCCATCTCTGTCTCTGTAACCCCTACACCCCCCTGTCTCTGTAACCCCTACACCCCCGCCCTGTCTCTGTAACCCCTACATCCCCTGTCTCTGTAACCCCTACACCCCCTGTCTCTGTAACCCCTAGACCCCGGTCTCTGTAACACCTACACCCCCATCTCTGTAACCCCTACACCCCCTATCTCTGTAACGCCTACACCCCCATCTCTCTAACCCCTACACCCCTGTCTCTGTAACCCCTACACCCCCCATCTCTGTAACCCCTACACCCCCTATCTCTGTAACCCCTATACACCCCTGTCTCTGTAACCCCTACAACCCCGTCTCTGTAACCCCTACAGTCCCTGTCTCTGTAACCCCTACACCCCCGTCTCTGTAACCCCTACAGTCCCCTGTCTCTGTAACCCCTACACCCCCTATCTCTGTAACCCCTACACCCCCTCCCTGTATCTGTAACTACTACACCCCCATGTCTCTGTAACCCCTACATCCCCTATCTCTGTAAACCCTACACTCCCCTGTCTCTGTAACCCCTACATCCCCTATCTCTGTAAACCCTACACCCCCCTGTCTCTGTAACCCCTACACCCCCATCTCTGTAACCCCTACACTCCCCTGTCTCTGTAACCCCTACACCCCCATCTCTGTAACCCCTACACCCCCATCTCTGTAACCCCTACACCCCCTGTCTCTGTAACTCCTACAGCCCCGTCTCTATAACCCCTACACCCCCCTGTCTCTATAACCCCTACACCCCCCTGTCTCTGTAACCCCGACACCCCCTCCCTGTCTCTGTAACCCCTACAGCCCCCTGTCTCTGTAACTCCTACACCCCCTCCCTGTCTCTGTAACCCCTACACCCCCATGTCTCTGTAACCCCTACACCCACATGTCTCTGTAACCCCTACATCCCCTATCTCTGTAAACCCTACACTCCCCTGTCTCTGTAACCCCTACACCCACATCTCTGTAACCCATACACCCCCGTCTCTGTAACCCCTACACCCCCATCTCTGTAACCCCTACACCCCCTATCTCTGTAACCCCTACACCCCCATCTCTGTAACTTCTACACCCCCCTGTCTCTGTAACCCTGACACCCCGTCCCTGTCTCTGTAACCCCTACACCCCCATGTCTCTGTAACCCCGACACCCCCTCCCTGTCTCTGTAACCCCTACACTCCCCTGTCTGTGTAACCCCTACATCCCCTATCTCTGTAACTCCTGCACTCCCCTGTCTCTTTAACCCCTACACCCCCATCTCTGTAACCCCTACACCCCCTCCCTGTCTCTGTAACCCCTACACTACCCTGTCTCTGTAACCCCTACATCCCCTATCTCTGTAACTCCTGCACTCCCCTGTCTCTTTAACCCCTACACCCCCATCTCTGTAACCCCTACACCCCCTCCCTGTCTCTGTAACCACTACACTCCCCTGTCTCTGTAACCCCTACATCCCCTATCTCTGTAACTCCTGCACCCCCCTGTCTCTGTAACCCCTACACCCCCGTCTCTGTAACCCCTACACCCCCATCTCTGTAACCCCTACACCCCCTGTCTCTGTAACCCCTACACTCCCCTGTCTCTGTAACCCCTACACCCTCATCTCTGTAACCCCTACACCCCCTATCTCTGTAACCCCTACACTCCGTCTCTGTAACCCCTACACCCCCATCTCTGTAACCCTTACACCCCCATCTCTGTAAACCCTACACCCCCTATCTCTGTAAACCCTACACCCCCATCTCTATAACCCCTACACCCCCTATCTCTGTAACCCCTACACTCCGTCTCTGTAACCCCTACACCCCCATCTCTGTAACCCTTACACCCCCATCTCTGTAAACCCTACACCCCCTATCTCTGTAAACCCTACACCCCCATCTCTGTAACCCCTACACCCCCTATCTCTGTAACCCCTACACTCCGTCTCTGTAACCCCTACACCCCCATCTCTGTAACCCTTACACCCCCATCTCTGTAAACCCTACACCCCCTATCTCTGTAAACCCTACACCCCCATCTCTGTAACCCCTACACCCCCTATCTCTGTAAACCCTACACCCCCATCTCTGTAACCCCTACACCCGCCTGTCTCTGTAACCCCTACACCACCCTGTTTCTGTAACCCCTACACCCCCGTCTCTGTAACCCCTACACCCCCATCACTGTAACCCCTACACCCCCTATCTCTGTAACCCCTACACCCCCCGTCTCTGTAACCCCTACACCCCCATGTCTCTGTAACCCCGACACCCCCTCCATGTCTCTGTAACCCCTACACCCCCTTCTCTGTAACCCCTACACCCCCTCCCTGTCTCTGTAACCCCTACACTCCCTCCCTGTCTCTGTAACCCCTACACCCCCCTGTTTCTGTAACCCCTACACCCCCATGTCTCTGTAACCCCTACACCCCCATCTCTGTAACCCCTACACCCCATCTCTGTAACCCCTACACCCCCATGTCTCTGTAACCCCGACACACCCTCCCTGTCTCTGTAACCCCTACACCCCCGTCTCTGTAACCCCTACACCCCCCTGTCTCTGTAACCCCTACCCACCCATGTCTCTGTAACACCTACACCCCCTGTCTCTGTAACCCCTACACCCCCATGTCTCTGTAACACCTACACCCCCTCCCTGTCTCTGTAACCCCTTAACCCCCCTATTTCTGTAACCCCTACACCCCCATCTCTGTAACCCCTACACCCGCATGTCTCTGTAACCCCGACACCCCCTCCCTGTCTCTGTAACCCCTACACCCCCATGTCTCGGTAACCCCGACACCCCCTCCCTGTCTCTGTAACCCCTACACCCCCCTGTCTCTGTAACCCCTATGTCCCCTATCTCTGTAACCCCTACACTCCCCTGTCTCTGTAACCCCTACACCCCCATCTCTGTAACCCCTACACACCCGTCTCTGTAACCCCTACACCCCTTATCTCTGTAACCCCTACACCCCCGTCTCTGTAACCCCTACACCCCCCTGTCTCTGTAACCCCTACCCACCCATGTCTCTGTAACACCTACATCCCCTGTCTTTGTAACCCCTACACCCCCCTGTCTCTGTAACCCCACCCACCCATGTCTCTGTAACACCTACACCCCCATCTCTGTAACCCCTACACCCCCATCTCTGTAACCCCTACACCCCCCTGTCTCTGTAACCCCTACACCCCCCTATTTCTCTAACCCCTACACCCCCGTCTCTGTAAACCCTACACCCCCCATCTCTGTAACCCCTACACCCCCTATCTCTGTAACCCCTATACACCCCTGTCTCTGTAACCCCTACAACCGCCTGTCTCTGTAACCCCTACACCACCCTGTCTCTGTAACCCCTACACCCTCATCTCTGTAACCCCTACACCCCCTATCTCTGTAACCCCTACACTCCGTCTCTGTAACCCCTACACCCCCATCTCTGTAACCCTTACACCCCCATCTCTGTAAACCCTACACCCCCTATCTCTGTAAACCCTACACCCCCATCTCTGTAACCCCTACACCCCCTATCTCTGTAACCCCTACACTCCGTCTCTGTAACCCCTACACCCCCATCTCTGTAACCCTTACACCCCCATCTCTGTAAACCCTACACCCCCTATCTCTGTAAACCCTACACCCCCATCTCTGTAACCCCTACACCCCCTATCTCTGTAACCCCTACACTCCGTCTCTGTAACCCCTACACCCCCATCTCTGTAACCCTTACACCCCCATCTCTGTAAACCCTACACCCCCTATCTCTGTAAACCCTACACCCCCATCTCTGTAACCCCTACACCCCCTATCTCTGTAAACCCTACACCCCCATCTCTGTAACCCCTACACCCGCCTGTCTCTGTAACCCCTACACCACCCTGTTTCTGTAACCCCTACACCCCCGTCTCTGTAACCCCTACACCCCCATCACTGTAACCCCTACACCCCCTATCTCTGTAACCCCTACACCCCCCGTCTCTGTAACCCCTACACCCCCATGTCTCTGTAACCCCGACACCCCCTCCATGTCTCTGTAACCCCTACACCCCCTTCTCTGTAACCCCTACACCCCCTCCCTGTCTCTGTAACCCCTACACTCCCTCCCTGTCTCTGTAACCCCTACACCCCCCTGTTTCTGTAACCCCTACACCCCCATGTCTCTGTAACCCCTACACCCCCATCTCTGTAACCCCTACACCCCCATCTCTGTAACCCCTACACCCCCTGTCTCTGTAACCCCTACAGCCCCCTATTTCTGTAACCCCTACACCCCATCTCTGTAACCCCTACACCCCCATGTCTCTGTAACCCCGACACACCCTCCCTGTCTCTGTAACCCCTACACCCCGTCTCTGTAACCCCTACACCCCCCTGTCTCTGTAACCCCTACCCACCCATGTCTCTGTAACACCTACACCCCCTGTCTCTGTAACCCCTACACCCCCATGTCTCTGTAACCCCTACACCCCCTCCCTGTCTCTGTAACCCCTTAACCCCCCTATTTCTGTAACCCCTACACCCCCATCTCTGTAACCCCTACACCCGCATGTCTCTGTAACCCCGACACCCCCTCCCTGTCTCTGTAACCCCTACACCCCCATGTCTCGGTAACCCCGACACCCCCTCCCTGTCTCTGTAACCCCTACACCCCCCTGTCTCTGTAACCCCTATGTCCCCTATCTCTGTAACCCCTACACTCCCCTGTCTCTGTAACCCCTACACCCCCATCTCTGTAACCCCTACACCCCCGTCTCTGTAACCCCTACACCCCTTATCTCTGTAACCCCTACACCCCCGTCTCTGTAACCCCTACACCCCCCTGTCTCTGTAACCCCTACCCACCCATGTCTCTGTAACACCTACATCCCCTGTCTTTGTAACCCCTACACCCCCCTGTCTCTGTAACCCCTACCCACCCATGTCTCTGTAACACCTACACCCCCATCTCTGTAACCCCTACACCCCCATCTCTGTAACCCCTACACCCCCCTGTCTCTGTAACCCCTACACCCCCCTATTTCTCTAACCCCTACACCCCCGTCTCTGTAAACCCTACACCCCCCATCTCTGTAACCCCTACACCCCCTATCTCTGTAACCCCTATACACCCCTGTCTCTGTAACCCCTACAACCCCGTCTCTGTAACCCCTACAGTCCCTGTCTCTGTAACCCCTACACCCCCTATCTCTGTAACCCCTACACCCCCTGTCTCTGTAACCCCTATATCCCCTATCTCTGTAACCCCTACACTCCCCTGTCTCTGTAACCCCTACTCCCCCATCTCTGTAACCCCTACACCCCCCTCTGTAACCCCTACACCCCCATCTCTGTAACCCCTACACCCCCTATCTCTGTAACCCCTACACCCCAATCTCTGTAACCCCTACACCCCCCTGTCTCTGTAACCCCTACACCCCCCATCTCTGTAACCCCTACACCCCCATCTCTGTAACCCCTACACCCCCTCCCTGTCTCTGTAACCCCTACACCTCCCTGTCTCTGTAACCCCTACACCCCCCCTATCTCTGTAACACAGGTTAATTTAACCCAACGATATAATGTTCTAAAGCTCCACTTGTGGAGGGATGTAAACAAGAGTTAGCAAACTTTTTTTAAAGGAAGAACTTGGGGGGATAAAAAGCTGTGCAAGAACGATGAGGCGTGGCTGACAGAAGCGTGGGAAGCGATGGAAATGCAGCAGACTATTAGAAGCTAACTAAAGATAAAAATCGTTAAAAGTGGAATTAGTAGTTAATATCTCCACTCTACTTACCGGAAATCCTCAGGGTTAAACCTCTGGATAGAGAGGCTATCAGCAGAGAGTAGTGTCCAAGATCTCTACTGTGTAGCCGGGAATTAATTCTGTTAAAACATACTAAGGGATTTGGTCATCTTTTTTTATGTAAGTATTGTGAATTGACTTTTCATGGATAACCCACTATTTCATCCAGAAAACCAAGAAACAAACTGACGAATCATCCAAGATCAAAGAACCAATGCGGGAATGAAATATTTCATGATGTAGAGGATTTAATATATTTCTCTATCAAAAGATTTGAATTTGATTTTCTGGAAGAACTGATTATTTTTGCACAGAAGTTTGATAAGTGGCTGAGTGAGATTTACTTTGTTTAAAAGTTGTGATGTTTGCCGTGAAAGGAGTTAAGATGCATATATGTACGAGGGGTGATTGATACGTTCGTAGCCTAAGGTCCTTTTTCACAGACAGTGCTTACTTGCAATTTTCAATTATCTGAAACAGAAATACCACAAAAGTTATTAACTTCAAATTTTCTGCATAATCACTCAAAGAGTTGAACTGCACGTGCACGTAACGAGAGCTGTATAAGTCATCTCTTTCTACCTTAGGCCACAAACTTATCAATCACCCCTCGTGTATTTGGTGTTGAATTTAAATTTGCAGACATACTGACCTGGAACTGAAACTGAAATTAACCATAAAACAAAAGAACAGGAATTCAGTTAATTTCTAATGAACTAGGTGTACACCCTCATTAAGAATTGTACTGCCATACTGTAGGTATTTCATTTTAGCAGTGCTGTAAGAGCAGTCTATTCCACCTTCAGCCTGCTTGGGTTTGAGCTGAGAAAAGAGGCTTTGTTGTTGAACTTAGGAGTGTGGCGTCAGCCGATCAGGATGGTGGAATTGGGGAAAAAAGTTCCGGTGTGGGGAGGACTTGGTTGGCGGCAGCTGGGAGCGAACAGGAGGGAAAGTGGCTGAGGATGTTATCCCTGTTGCACAAGATGCTTTGTGCAGTTGAATGGCTTCAAGGAGGAAGGACCAATATCCTGTGGGAGAGCCCGTTAGTCTGAGATGGATTCCGAGTGACATTCAGCAGGTGCAGTGTGTACATGGAAAACAATGGCTTATTAAAGATTTGAGTTCCACTGTGCACAGTTTAAGTGGAATGAACCTTACTTGTTTTTTCCCCATTATTTACTTTCATAACTGGTTGTATAAGTTAATATTCTTAAATATACTTTGTTATATTTGTATGCAGTGTACGATCTGTTGTTTCTTGGTGATGAGTGAATATTGGGGACAGCATTCACACAATCCAGAGTTTGGGTGGGCGATACATTCCAACCTCCCAGATTTGGTGGACCTAAGTCATATACACCCTAGTGTACAAATCCCGGGAAAAGTGGGTATCTCGCCGCCGACGCCAATGGCTGATAGCGAGGGGCTATTGAGTTGTATTTCCAGAGACGTACAGTAAAAGGGGGTTTCATAGGGATTAATAGAGAGGAAATGTTTGTCTGTAAATGGTTAAATAGGGAATAACACTAGATCTAATCAGTTATAGAAATTGAGACAATGAAGGTTATTCTCATGAATCTTACTTATTCTAACTAAAAAGTGATTAGATTTTCATTGCTATCTGAGAATGACACTTCCTTCTTTTACTTCCTGTTTTAACTGTTCTCATCAGTGTTTCCCACTGATGCTGAGTTAGTGGACATTGGCCCTGACAGGGACTGTCCACTTTTACTCCAGAGACTAGTATTGGACACTGCCGGATAACTGATACTGCGATCGTGTCATTGCTGTTGTCCAATGTCCTGCTGTTTTGATTTTGCAATGTTATAATGATTTCCATCATTGGGGAAGCATGTGTTGGTTAGAGGAGGTTACAAAGAGACCTGGGCTCAGGGCTCCTGATTACCACTTGGGTAGAATTTCGAAGGGAGCAACATAACATGTAAAGGCAGTACTGAGGGCTCTCCACACAGGCAAAAGAGACAGATCTGAGGATAGGCTACTCCGTTGGAGGGGAGGTTTGGCGGAGATGCAAAGAAGGGAGAGTATTGAGGGAGAACCTCACTGTCAGAGAGGCAGGTCTATGAGGTGCAATGCTGTTGGAGGGATAGTACTGATGGGTTGCCTAGGAGGGTAAGTATTGAGGGAGAACATTACTGTGAGAGAGACAGGTCTAAATACAGAGCTGAAGAGATAAATTCAGACACAGGGAACATACTGTGTTGAGATTTCACAGATTGAAAGAGAGGGATAATGCAGACTCTGGGAAATTCTGTCAAATGGCCAACCTGGAAAGGATATCTTAGTACTTACGATTCTATTTCCACATCACAGCTTGTCATTACCTCTCTCATTTGGCTCTGGGACAGTCAGCATGCTCCCCTTACGCTCTCTCACCCTTTCAGCCCCAATACCTCTCCTTATCTCTATAACTCTCTCCAACCCTACACCCTTCATTATCTCCATAACTCCAATAGGTATACATACTTATACTTGCAACATACTCCAACCCCTAAAACCTTTCCTACCTCTGTAGCCCCCATAGACATCTTTAACTCTGTAACTCCTGATCCCTACAATCCTCCCTATCTCAGTAATCCCTGCCTCCTTCCTATCACTGTAACCCTTGAAACCCTCCCCTCTTTTTGTAAACCCTACACCTCTTCCTATCCCTAAACGCCAATCTTACAGCTGACACTGTGAAGTGATACCCGAGACATCACACAACCAACCTGGTATCTCTTATCTCTGATCTTCATTATTTGTTAAATATCTATAAGGTCAGATCTCAGTATTCTTTCCTCAGGGAACCAACCGAGTCCACATCATAACTGTGTCTTTCTTCCTGTTCTAATTGTATTCTTCCTTGTAAAGGAAGTTGTGTATAATTTATGTGTGATTTCTGCCTGTGATGCCACTGTAAGTAAATCTGTCATACACCGATGTATACAGGTACTCGTGCAGACAACAATAACCTCAACTTGACTTCAAGCTGTCTAGTCCCCGCAGCAAACTTGTAAACCGTTTCTGAAACCTCTCCAGCTTAGTCACATCAGTTCTATTTAGAGCAACCAGACTGCGGGCTCACCAGGGTCTCGTATAACGGTAACATGGCGTCCAAGACTTGTAGTCATTGCCCTGTCCAATGACAGACACTGTACTGTACACCTTCTTCACCTCTTTTTCCACCTGGATCACCAGTAATAGGGTACTCTCAGTCTCTCTGTTCAACAACACTTTCCAGGGTGTATACAGCGCTGTTTTAACTTCCTGAAATGCACCACATCACACCTGAGTTTAATTCCACCAGCCATTACTTTGCCCACTGACCAAGGTCTCAGTGTAACCATAGACAACGTTCCTCGCTGCCAATTCCATCACCAGTTTTGGTGTCATCCATGAACTTATCAATGTTGCCACCTGTACTCGCCAAATCAATAATATAGATGATAAGCAAAAGGGACCCAGCACCAAGTCCTGTGGCACACCACTGGTCACCAGGCATCATAACGACAAGGGAGAGAATGGTGCACTTTCCAGAGACAACCTCCAGGGAGTGCTACAGGGAGAGTACTAAGGGAGTGTCACACTGTCAGAGGGACAGTACTGAGGGAGTGTCACACTGTCAGAGGGACAGTACTGACGGAGTGTCACACTGTCAGAGGGAGAGTACTGAGGGAGTGGCCACACTGTCAGGGGGACAGTACTGAGGGAGTGTCACACTGTCAGAGGGACAGTACTGAGGGAGTGTTGCACTGTCAGAGTGACAGTACTGAGGGAGTGTCACATTGTCAGAGGGACAGTACTGAGGGAGTGTTTCACTGTCAGGGACAGTACTGAGGGAGTGTCACAGATGCCTTGTGCAGGAAGGCACAGAGTCGACTGTACTTCCTAAGAAGGTTGGCGTCATTCAATGTCTGTAGTGAGATGCTGAAGATGTTCTATAGGTCAGTTGTGGAGAGCGCCCTCTTCTTTGTGGTGGCGTGTTGGGGAGGAAGCATTAAGAAGAGGGACGCCTCACGTCTTAATAAGCTGGTAAGGAAGGCGGGCTCTGTCGTGGGCAAAGTACTGGAGAGTTTAACATCGGTAGCTGAGCGAAGGGCGCTGAGTAGGCTACGGTCAATTATGGATAACTCTGAACATCCTCTACATAGCACCATCCAGAGACAGAGAAGCAGTTTCAGCAACAGGTTACTATCGATGCAATGCTCCTCAGACAGGATGAAGAGGTCAATACTCCCCAATGCCATTAGGCTTTACAATTCTACCGCCAGGACTTTTAAGAACTTTTTAAAAGCTATTATTAATGCTTTTTGAGATAGTGATTTAGATGCATATCATATTTTTTTACTGAGTTAAGTATTGTATGTAATTAGTTTTGCTACAACAAGTGTATGGGACATTGGAAAAAAAGTTGAATTTCCCCATGGGGATGAATAAAGTATCTATCTATCTATCTATCTATCTATCTATCTATCTATCTATCTTGTCAGAGGGACAGTACTGAGGGAGTGCCACACTGTCAGAGGGACAGTACTGAGGGAGTGTCGCACTGTCAGAGGGACAGTACTGAGGGAGTGCCACACTGTCAGATGGACAGTACTGAGGGAGTGTCGCACTGTCAGAGGGACAGTACTGAGGGAGTGTCACACTGTCAGAGGGACAGTACTGAGGGAGTGTTTCACTGTCAGGGACAGTACTGAGGGAGTGTCACATTTTCAAAGGGACAGTACTGAGGGAGTCTCACACTGTCAGAGGGACAGTACTGAGGGAGTGTCACGCTGTCAGAGGGACAGTACTGAGGGAGTGTCACACTGTCAGAGGGACAGTACTGAGGGAGTGTGACACTGTCTGAGAGTCAGTACTAAGGGAGTGTCACACTGTCAGAGGGACAGTATTGAGGGAGTGTTTCACTGTCAGAGGGTCAGTACTGAGGGAGTGTCACACTGTCAGAGGGACAGTACTGAGGGAGTGTCACACTGTCAGAGGGACAATACTGAGGGAGTGTCACACTGTCAGAGGGACAGTACTGAGGGTGTGTCACACTGTCAGAGGATCAGTACTGAGGGAGTGTCACACTGTCAGAGGGTCAGTATTGAGGGAATGTTTCACTGTCAGAGGAGCATTACTGATGGAGTTTTGCACTGTCAGAGGGTCAGTACTGAGGCTGGGGAAGCAGTGATAAGGGATGCCTGAGGAATGTGTTTCTAATTAAATCCCTGTGTCTCACAGAACAGACCCTGTCATCACACTGAGTGAAATCACATTGTCAATTTCTCAAACAACCACTGGAGTTTCAATTGTTGTTAGGTAGGAGAAGTGGTCGTCAATATTCTATTTCAGACCCTGACAGCGGAAAACCAACGGCATATCAGGAATTAGATAATGATCGGTAAATTTTACTTCCTTCTGTCCCTTCTCCAACGTAAGTCAGCTGTAGGTCTGACATATTAATGACTGACAAATCTTTGGACGACATTGTTCTCAGTGATCTGTGACAGGGACTGATTTCAGCAGAGACTCAGTAGGCTAAACTTGTCCTGAGGTCCTTCCATCATCCCCTGCACTCCCACAACTCCTCCCCCAATGCTGGTGATAGCTGCTGCTCCTGGTCTGACAATGGCCAGTTTTAATGCTCTCATCCTTGTTTTCAATTACTCTAAATCCTGTCCCAACACCCTCTCTGTCTCTGTCACCATCACCAGATCCCATACATCTCCCTGTCTCTGCAAACTACACTTGTTTATTTCTCAGTGCACCCCTCCTGACCCTGCACCCATCATTAGCTCTGTAACTACCCACTCCTCTACTCTTCTCCCTATTGCAGTAACCTCCCCCAAACCCTATATTCCTTTCTATTCAAAAACATCCTCCACCGCTACACTCTTGGTCTCCTTTGTAGCATTTCTCAGACTGTGGGATGCCCAGGATGGACAGTGTTTATTGTCCATCCCTTATTGTCTCTCAACAATATCAAAAACGGGTGGTATCCATGTTTATAAACCAGTGCAACTTATGTGATGAAGATGCGCCCTCAACACCACTCCCCCCAGTATAGGGCTCCCTCAACACCACTCCTCCCAGTGTAGGGATCCCCTCAGTACAGTGTTCCCTCAACACCACTCCCCCCAGTACAGGGCTCCCTCAACATCACTCCTCTCAGTACAGGGCTCCCTCAACACCACTCCTCAGTACAGTGTTCCCTCAACACCACTCCTCCCAGTGTAGGGATCCCCTCAGTACAGTGTTCCCTCAACACCACTCCCCCCAGTATAGGGCTCCCTCAACACCACTCCCCCCAGTATAGGGCTCCCTCAACACCACTCCTCTCAGTACAGGGATCCCTCAAACCACTCCTCAGTACAGTGTTCCTTCAACACCACTCCTCCCAGTACAGCGCTACCTTAGCAATGCCCCTGCTAGTGCAGGAGTCCTCAGCACTTCCCATCTCACTGTGCAGTGCTCCCTCAGTACTGCCCCTCCTAGTGCGGGGGTCCTTAGCATTGCCCTTCCCACTGCGCAGGGATCCCTTATCATTACCACCACTCTCACAATGCAGGTCAACCTCATTAGAGCTCACTTTCCATTACAGAGCTCCCTCAGCACTGCCCCACCCCTCTGTGCGTGTCCTTCATGTTGTCACTCACACGTTAAGCGTCCGGCTTCTCATGTGTGTAATGGTCATCTTGTCAGTTCTGACCGAATGCAGAGTGTGTGTTTTCCTCCTGTCTGCCCCACAGAAACAGACATGGTGCCGGGTACAGGCCACAGTGAAGGTTCGTCCATCTGGGATCGGAAGGAGATCACAATGGAATAATTGGAGATGATCAGCGTTCACTTGTGGACTAAATGGTACTCTTTGACATTGCTGTCTGATACTGTGGAGTTTGAGGACACTTGGCATGATACCAAAGACTCTAGCAAATTTCCTCAGATGTACTGTGGAGAACATTCTCACTGGTTGCATCACCACTTGGTACGGCCGGGTCACTGCACAGGAACGGAAAAAACGGCAGCAAGTTGCAAACTCAGCCACCTCCATCATGGGCACTAGTCTCCCCAACATCGGGCACACCTTTAAAAGGTGATGCCTCAAAAAAGGTCACTCATCAGTAAAACCCCTTTCACACGAGACATGCTGTCTCTCAATGCTTCATTCAAGAAGGAGGTACGGGAGTCTGAAGGCACACACCTAATGTTTTAGGAACAGCTTCTTCCCCTCTGCCATCAGGTTTCTGAATGGACAATGAGCCCTGTACACTACCTCACTATTTGTCCTTCTCATTCTGCACTGCTTATTTAATTTAACCCCTACTTACTGTTCGGGTCTAGTTTGACCCGTTTTGACATTTGACAGCAGTAGAAACGCCCTAAATGCCATTTTTTAAGCTGAAATTTGATGACTTTTCCTAAAGTGACCCAAAATGTGCAAAAATGAAAATATTTTAAAAATGTTTACTTTTGTACAGGTGCTACAAATTTTTGTACATTGAGGCTGTTTCGGGTCAAGTTTGACCCGTATCTATTGAAATGGACTTTAGATCTCTGAAACATTAAGGATTAATCACCCATTTATCGATGTCAGATAGGCTATTTATACATTCTAAATAGATCTGTGGTTCAAAATTTGGCAAAGACACTTGTTATGAGGGGTTCTTGGGCAGGGTCAAAGTTGACCCAGACCATACTGTAAAGGTATAGAATATGAGGGTTCCTCTGCCATCAGGTTTCTGAATGGACAATGAACCCATGTACACTACTTCACTATTGGTCCTTCTCATTCTGCACTGACAGACAGACGGACAGACAGACATACTTTATTGATCCCGAGGGAAATTGGGTTTCGTTACAGTCGCACCAACCAAGAATAGTGTAGAAATATGGCAATATAAAACCATAAATAATTAAATAATAATAAGTAAATTATACCAAGTGGAAATTAGTCCAGGACCAGCCTATTGGCTCAGGGTGTCTGACACTCCGAGGGAGGAGTTGTGAAGTTTGATGGCCACAGGCAGGAATGACTTCCTATGACGCTCAGTGTTACATCTCAGTGGAATGAGTCTCAGGCTGAATGTACTCCTGTGCCTAACCAGTACATTATGGAGTGGATGGGAGAAATTGTCCAAGATGCTTATTTAATTTAGTTGTACATATATAATGTGTGTATTTCTTATTGTAATTTATAGTCTTTTATTATACATTGCACTACTGCTGCAAAACAACAAAATTCATAACATATGCAAGTGATGTTAAACCAGATTCTAATGGCTAGTGTTGTTCTGAAGAATGGAAATGGCGATATCAAATTGCTGCCAATTGCAGTGCATTTTGCAGGATCTGCAGAAAACCTGGCAGGTACTCACCCAGGCTACTCAAACAGTATCTCCCAAATGCACACCTCTCCCTCCCAGAGATACAAGAGCAGTGGGGGCAGGAGAGCACCACCATCTCCAGGTGGGAGGGGGGGACTTTCAGGAGGCAAACGCAGCAAAGGAAGAGGAGAATAGAGGTGAGGGATTAAGGGACTGGTGAGGGAGGACGGGGGTGGTGAAGGAGGGATTACTCACCACAGTAATGCTTCTGAGTCTGTACTTTGCAAAGGAGCCTGTATTGACATCAAGCTCGTGATGTTCCTGGATACTGTCAGGGTTCTTCAGAGCTAGTGTAGGGATTCTGATCTATATTTGTCTTTGAGACCTTCGTGGAATCTTTCAATCATTTCTAGCAACGTGAACAATCCTTCAGTGAGAAACCGATGCTAGAAGGTCTCAGCTGGTCGAGGGGCATCAGCTGAGTCAAAGGTGTATGTTGGATTTGAGGTTCTGCATTAGGACTGGGAGAGAAGAGGAAAGAGCTGAGAATCAAACAGTGTGAGGAGCGACGGGTGGGACAGAGGCTGATTAATGAGTGGGAGGGGCAAATGACAGACCAGTGCAGGAGGGAGATGAGGGAGTGGATGACCAAAGGGAGATGAACACCGGGATGGGGGGTGGGGTGTGCTGTGAATTCATTTCATTGGATAGTCAGTTACCCAGCAGAACTGAGATATTGCTCTTCAAAATAACATTCACCTTCTCCGTAGCAATGAATGTTTGAGGACGGGCAGGTCAGAGTGGGAATGGCAATGGGAACAGGTGGTGGAGTCAGCAGCAACCCAGATTCAATCCTCACCCTGGTTTATATTTGTGTGGGGTTTGTACAACCTCCCTGTAATCACATGGTTCCCCACCACACCCCACCACCTCCTCCAAGTCTTTAGTTTCCACATGAAACTGTGAATCATGTACTGTAAATCACATGAACTTAAAATCACCCTTTGGTGTTGGTAACTGTCCAAAAATCAAACATGAACATGCTGGATATGTGAGAAGGAATATGCTGCAGGGTTACAGAGTAGTCGGAGGAGGAGTGGACTGACGGGATTGCACATGGAAGTATGGACCAGATGGGCGATTTTAGTGTCATATTAAATAGTTAGGGTTTTGATCTCCAGGAATGAATGAACAACTAACAATTCCCATGGAGATACAAGAGATGCTGAGATCTGGAGAAACTGGCAAAAAGCTGCAGGAACTCAGCATCTCAGACAGCATTTAGGGAGGAAAATGGATGGTGATTTTATGTTGAGACGTATCATTCAGATTGCTTTGCATATTCTCAACCTGAAATGATGACTGTCCATTTCTTTCCATAGATGGTATCCATTCCCATTCCTCTTTTTTCCACTATTCTTGAGGAGTGCCTTATTTTGTGTACACAGACACAGAGGGTGCATATCAAGTCTGTTGAATCTTCTAGTCATCGCTTGCTAAATATTGATATTTCTCACCTCAGCTGTGGTGTCTGAAGAGTGGAGAGCTGACATTCCAAGATACGTGACAGCACAGAGGGGCGTGTGTGCCCGGATTCCATGCTGCTACAGATACCCATCAAATCTGGAAAATGAACTGCGAACCGGAGTGTGGTTCAATAATGTGAAATGGGCAGCAGATTCTATCATCTTTCACTCCAGGGATCATGTATTTGAGTTAGCAAAATTTCAACATCGAACTCAGCTGACTGGAGATCTGTATGACGGGGACCGCACCCTGGTTATAAACAACATTAAAAAGGAAGATGAAGGTCCTTATTTTTTCAGAATAGAATTTAAGAATGGTTCCAATTTTAACTACCCAGTCATACAGCTTCATGTTTCTGGTGAGTGCTGTTTTATGATTCAGTATCTATCTATATTCTGTAGCCAACAGGATGGAATCAAAACTATGCCAGTTAAGTACTAACACAACTTAATACAAGTCCTGAACATCAGTAATCTGACAACCCCACCCAGTTCAACAGTAACTCAAGCTCCAATGTGCACCTGATGATCATTTCTTACATGTTTTGATCCTGTCTGTCTATGTTCTCAGATGAACAACTCCCTCAGATCTGTCTGATTATGTTTACCACAATACAAATAACAGGCTTGTAAGCTCAGTGACCACTTTATTATGTACCTCCCGGGCCTAATAAAGTGGCTGCTGAGTGTATGTTCATGGTCTTCTGCTGCTGTAGCCCATCCACTTCATGGTTTCACATGCTGAGCATTCAGACGTGCACTGTAGCATATCACTGTTATAATCGGTGGGAATGAGAGTTACCTTTGCCTTCCTGTCAGCTTGAACCAGTCTGGCCACCCTCCTCCGACTTCTCTCATTAACAAGGTATTTTCACGCACACATCCAGTTTTTTTTTGTTTTTCACATAATTCCCTGGAAGCTCTAGAGAGGGTTACGTATGAAAATCTCAGGAGCTCAGCAGTTTCTGAGATACTCAAGTTACCCTGCTCGGCACCAATTATCATTCCACAGTCAGAGCACATTTCTTCATCATTCTGATGTCCTCCTTAAAAAAAATTTACCTTTCATCCTTAACTTACAGTTTTAGTCTCACCCAAACTCTGAAGAAAAACCTTGCATTCTCCCTCTCTACACTCCTCATTATTTTATATGCTTCTGTCAAAATTCCCCCCATTCTCCTACAATACAAGGAATAAAATTCTAACCTAGTCAACCTTCCCATATAACCCAGGTCCTCAACTCCTGGCAATCTCCTTGTTGTTTTTCTCTGTATTCTTTCAATCTTATTGATATCTTATCTATAGGTAGGTGACCGGAAATACACCCAATGTACCAAATTAGGCCACACCAAGTGATTATAGACCTTGTCTCTCAGTAACTTCCCTACAACAGAAGTCAGAGCATTCACTCCTTTAGAACAATAAATGTTGATTTCACTATTGACTAGAAATGAGTAATTTAAAAACAATGTGCACAGTCAGACTCTGTCATGCTTTAGGACATTTGCTTCGTGTTTTGGTTGGGTTGATGCAAATCGTTTTTGTCCTGCCGCTGATATTCTGCTGCTGCTGCAACTTATTTTCTGCTACTTATCTATTTAATACTTTTTTTTTTACTACTGTCTTGTTTTTACCTACCACTTTATATAATTGCCTGAGAGGAAGCTGAACAGAGTTTCATTGTACCTCTGTATAATGACAATAGAGATCATTCAATATAATTCAATTAATTTTTAGTCAAGGTCTTTCGAAGTTGGGAAGAACAATGAGCTCATGTGCTGTTGGAGGAGTCATTCCTCCTCTGTGAGCAATACAATGTCAAACCATAGGCAAAGCAAGCAGTGTTAGTTGTGTCCTTAGGTTTGCTGTGAAAAAGTCTTTCCCTTGGTGTTTAATTGAATCAATTTGCATGTTATTAATCAGAAGTTATTTTAAGAAAACTAATACAAGTATCTGGGAGTACAGTTAGACGAGAAGCTAGACTGGACTGCCAACACAGATGCCTTGTGCAGGAAGGCACAGAGGCGACTGTACTTCCTAAGAAGGTTGGCGTCATTCAACGTCTGTGGTGAGATGCTGAAGATGTTCTATAGGTCAGTTGTGGAGAGCGCCCTCTTCTTTGTGGTGGCATGTTGGGGAGGAAGCATTAAGAAGAGGGACGCCTCACATCTTAATAAGCTGGTAAGGAAGGCGGGCTTTGTCGTGGGCAAAGTACTGGAGAGTTTAACATCGGTAGCTGAGCGAAGGGCGCTGAGTAGGCTACGGTCAATTATGGATAACTCTGAACATCCTCTACATAGCACCATCCAGAGACAGAGAAGCAATTTCAGCGACAGGTTACTATCGATGCAATGCTCCTCAGACAGGATGAAGAGGTCAATACTCCCCAATGCCATTAGGCTTTACAATTCTACCGCCAGGACTTAAGAACTTTTTAAAAGCTATTATTAATGCTTTTGAGATAGTGATTTAGATGCATATCATATTTTTTACTGAGTTAAGTATTGTATATAATTAGTTTTGCTACAACAAGTGTATGGGACATTGGAAAAAAGTTGGAATTTCCCCATGGGGATGAATAAAGTATCTATCTATCTATCTATCTATCTATCTATCTATCTATCTATCTATCTATCTATCTATCTATCTATCTATCTATCTATCTCATTGTCAATGTTTTGTCCACTTTGCTGACTGAGGAGTTAAATTCACATATTGCTGAAGGGCAACATGGTACTGTGGTGGTTAGTATAATGTTTTACAGTGCCAGCGACTGGGGTTCAGTTCCTGCTGCTTTCTGTAAGGAGATTGTATGCTCTCCCCATGACTGCGTGGGTTTCCTCCGGGTGTTCCGGATTGCTCACAGATTCCAGGACGTATGGGTTAGGGTTAGTAAGTTGTGGCCATGCAATGTTGGTGACACTGGTGGGTTGCCCTCCGCACATCCTCGATAGTGTTAGTCTTCGATACAAATGACACATTTCATTGTATGCTTCGATATACCTGAGACAAATAAAGCAAATCTTTAAATTTTGAAGGCAGCTGCAAAGAGAGGAGAGTCTTTTTGAGGGTGAATGTCAGCTTTGCAGAAGACTATCTCTAACGACCATCTCTTTAATCTCTGTTCCTACAACAGAGGGAAAAAGCATACCAGTCATCTCATTGGCAGTTACAGCAGTAATTTTGTTCCTGATCATTACATCAAATGATTTGCTTCATTTGCAAAATGCGACAGAGAACTAACAGGTAAGTGGCTGAACAATGACCATGTCCATAATGTATTCTTCCATCTATTCTACTCTCTTTTCCTCTCCAACTCCATCTTTCCAATTGACACAGGATTTTCAATGCTCCATCATTACCTACAAAAGCCTAGACCAGAACTCCAGAATTTCCCAACCCTCTTCAACATCTCCTTTGTCTAAAATACACTGGGATCATTCCTTTGCACGATGATTCTATTAAGGGATCAACAGCCAGAGTTCTGCATCATTGATTCTCAGACAAAAGATCAAATCCCACCTCTGTGCTTGGGGAATTAAATTTTAAAAAAGAAATCTGTCTGGAGTTGATGAACAGTAAGAGACTTAGTAAGAGGGGAACATCATAAAACTCTGTCAGAGCAACTAAAGCTCTTCATGAAAGAAAATCTGTCATCTGTGACTGCGTATAACTCCAGACCCATCGTGTCGGTGACTCTGAACTGCCTCCTCAGCTCAGGGGTAGTTGGGCATGGACAATGAACACGGTACTGCCAGTAATGGTCACTTCCCTTGAGCAAATAAATAAAAATATCTGTCCTCAACAACTCATGTGACTCACAGATAAATTCCTCAAGTCTTCAACAACTGCTTATGTAGCTCACAAATAAATTCCTGTTTCACTTCTATTCCTAAGAAGCTCCTGGGATATTTCAGTAAATGTAAGAAGCAGAGAAAGACGTCTAGCATTTCAACTCTTTGTTTCATTAAAGTCTGATGAAAGAATGTTCCCCAACATGACTCTTTGACTCCAAGGATGATAAGATTGCATTCATCTTTATTCAAGATTCATTAATTAAGAAAGGCAGTAGAGATAGCCCAAGAAATTACACAGCATTGAGTCTTACTTCAGTGGTTGGTAAGTTGATGGAAAAGATCTTGAAAGGCAGGACTTATGAACATTTGGAGAGGCATAATATGATTAGGTATAGTTAGCATGGCTTTGTCAAAGGCAGATCGTGCCTTATGAGCCTGATTGAATTTTTTGAGGATGTGACTAATTACATAGATGAAGGTAAGGGAGTAGATGTAGTGTATATGGATTTCAGCAAGGCATTTGATAAGGTAAGCCATGCAAGGCTTATTGAGAAAGTAAGGAGGCATGGGATCCATGGGGAACTTGCATTGTGGATCCAAAATTGGCTTGCCCACAGAAGGCAAAGTGTGGTTATAGAAGGGTCATATTCTGCATGGAGGTTGGTGACTAGTGGTGACCAGCGGTGACCTGTGCCTCAGGGATCTGTTCTGGAACTCCTTCTCCTTGTGATTTTTACAAATGACCTGGCTAAGGAAGTGGATGGATAGGTTAGTAAATCTGCTGATGACACAAAGGTCGGAGGTGTTGTGGATAGTGTGGTGGGCTGTCAGAGGTTACAGCCGGACATCGATAGGATGAAAAACTGGGCTGAGAAGTGACAGATGGAATTCAACCCAGCTAAGTGTGAAGTGGTTCATTTTGGTACATCAAATATGATGGCAGAATACAGCATTAATGGTAAGTCTCTTGGCAGTGTGGAGGATCAGAGGGATCTTGGGGTCCAAGTCCATAGGACACTCAAAACTGCTGCGCAGGTTGACTCTGTGGTTAAGAAGGCATATGGTGCATTGACCTTTATCAACTGTGGGATTGAATTTAAGAGCCAAGAGGTAATGTTACAGCTATTTTGGACCCTGGTCAGACCCCACTTGGAGTACTGTGCTCAGTTTTGCTCATCTCACTACAGGAAGGACGTGGAAACTATAGAAAGGGTGCAGAGCAGAGTTACAGGGATGTTGTCTGGATTGGGGAGCATGCCTTATGAGAATAGGTTGAGTGAACTCAGCCTTTTCTCCTTAGAGTGGCAAAGGATGAGAGGTGACCTGATAGAGGTGTATAAGATGATGAGAGGCATTGATTGTGTGGATAATCAGAGGCTTTTCCCCAGGGCTGAAATGCCTAGCACAGGAGGGCACAGTTTTAAGGTGCTTGGAAGTAGGTACAGAAGAGATGACAGGGGTAAGTTTTTTTACACAGAGAGTGGTGAGCGCATGGAATAGGCTGCCAGTGACAGTGGTGGAAGCGGATACGATAAGGTCTTTTAAGAGACTCCTGGATAGGTACCTGGAGCTTTGAAAAATTAAGGGCTGTGGGTAACCCTAGCTAATTTCTAAAGTAAGTACTTTTGAAGGGCCTGTATTGTGCTGCAGGTTTTCTATGTTTCTATGTTTCTATCATTGCTCTTAGATCTCCAGAAGATGCATTAAGACTCACATCAGTGAAGGGATCTGGGAAGGTGCCCATGAGAAAGAATCAGAAGGGAAAGGAGCACTGTAAGAAGTGCCATGCACCATTTGGAAACCAGGTTACAAATGCAGTGAGTGTAACTATTACTCTATTTTCACCAAACATAAAAACACAAGACATTACCTCTAAAGCTAGGCAAACAAGGGTGCAGTATCAGCCCTTTCTCCAGTTACAATTACAATCAAACCCAATCCAAACCCTATGGCGCGAGATCTACAGCCCCTCTGGCAGTATAGTACTCCCTTTGCAAAGCACCACACAACAGCAGTCCCTCACTACTTCCCTGGGAGTATTGGCCTCAGTTTTTGCAGTTAGAACATGGCAGGTGAGTCTGAACTCAGAACCCTCTGTCCGAGACTCAGGAATGTGCTCTCCACTGGGTCCAAACACCACGCTCTTACTGAAGTCAAATTAAATCCTAACAGGACTGGAGGGTTTGAGTTACAAGAAGACTCTGGATCAGCTGGGCCTTTTCTTTAGGTGTCAGAGTCAAAGACAAAGAATTTCATGTCATATGTTGCTGATACTAATCGTGATTCTGATTCTAAGTGGTGACTTTTTAGAGGTTACATAGAACTGAGAGGGACATAAACATGAATGGTCACGGTCTTTTTCCACAGGGTATGGGAGTCTAATACCAAAGGGCACACATGAGAGGGAAGAGATTGAAAGGTGATGTGAGGGGTATGATCTTCACACAGAAGGTGGTGGGCATGTGAATGAGCTGCTAGAGGAAGTGGCTGAGGGGGTGCACTTGCAATGTTTAAAAAACACTGGGCAGGTTCCTGGATAGGAAAGGCTTAAAGGAGCATAAGCCAAATGCAGGGAAATGAGAGGAGCCCAGGTTAGCACTTCGATCAAAAAGGATGAGTTGGTCTACAAAGACTCTTTCTGTGCTGCATAACTCAATGACTCCAATAAATGACTGGTACAACTCCAATAATCAATAATGAGAGGAATATTCTATTGGGACTCAAACAAAACAAATCCTGGCCCTGCTCATATCACTTGATTCATTTCCATTCCTGTTTCAGGAGAAAGCACATAAGAATCTGGACACAGCACTGGACCAATATCAGATGGAAAATATTTATGAAAACTACCTGTTTGATGAATCCATATATGCCAATGTATAATCAGATAAGGAACATAAGATAGATAATCAGGGAATGAGTAAAATTCCACTTGTGAACAATTCATTCTCCAGTACAGTTTTTATTGCAAGTCAGAATCTGAGGCCATTCCCATAAGATCATATTATGAAGCGAAGGTGCTGCCAAATTGATTCTTCACTACCTTTACTTCCATGCATTCTCCTTCAGAACAATCCCTCGCTGTTGGAAGTAAGCTCCACACCTCTCCATCATCAATATCAGGTGACTAGGTTGGCCCCACTGGAACTAGGAGAGAAGAAGTTGCATGACCTGATGGATGGGAGAGACGTGTGGCCCCCTTGCCACCACCATACCTTTGTGATTGTGTGAGAACTTGGTTCTTTCACCGTCAGCCCAATTGGTCCATTACCCACCATCGCTCCCAGCAGCTGCACACTGGGTGACCCCCTATGGCGCGTGCGTGATGTTACGGTATGGCAACAATGAATATAGAATTGAGACAGGTTTTTGTAATAAACAAATAAGCAGTTTATTAAACTCTGCTCAACAAACATGAAAAGTAAACAAACGACTAACTTAACCGGAAGTTAATTGCTATACGGCAACTCGAACAGTGCTTAAAACGATAAATGCGAACACAGTTCTTAAAATGGTAAATGCGAAAGTCCAAATGATTTATACAGTCATTTAGGAGAGACTTTCCTGAAGTAACGAATTCCCCGACGACGTGACGTTAATGATGATCCCAGCCGAAATATGTCTTGCCTGGAAGACTCACGATGAAGGAAATAAAAACGGCTTGAAGAAACTGACCTTTTCCTTGGCGAATAATACTGCACCCAACCCTTTCTGCTCTCACAAGGCAGGGGCTATCTCAGATACAGGTTACTATTTCCTGAATGAAGATCCAGCAAGGTCGATCCTGTATTAAACCGCCAACGACACCAACTTTACTCGATCCCTCGGGTTTCCGTACTTCGGTAAATCTTCACTCTCCAACTTAGACTGTAAGATTAAATCAAAGATACATCAAACATAACTGGCAGTGATTTTCAAAACTGCTGGCACAACGATAATGTACCTTACAGTAGAAATTAAAACTCCACTTGAAAATAAAACTGCGTCATGAAACCAAATACGCAGCATAACGGAGTAACGGATGACTTAAACGACTTCCCAACAAAAACTCCTGCATCACAGCAGGCTTTCCCTGTTTTATACCTGTTGGAACAGGCCATCACATAACTCACACTGGCAGGGAAATACATCACGTGATGTCACACTGGTGGGAAAAACATCACCCCACCATCGCAAGACCATTACATCATGCTCATAAGACAGTCACAACATACCCACGGAGTATGTAAACACCTCCCTCCAAAAAAAATTGATCTGTCAAGAGCAAAACTTTAACAATTATTTACAAAAAAATATAAATGTATAAAATCTACAACATAGTATTATCATACAGCACCTTACAAATGACTATACAGTAGAAATGTTACAAATGTTAAAAAAATCACTCCACAAAAAAATTACATTGTACATTCAACATCTAGACAGTCAGCAATCACATTACCTTTACCTTTAATATGAGTAATCAAAATATTATACTCCTGTAACATCAGACTTTTGCTGCTAAATTGGAGCCTGATTTATTTCCTTAACCATTTTCTTTAACCAAGCCAGACCTACAACATAACTAGGGTAAGTCACAGTGGCATGTCCAAATTCACTTTTAGCTAAGTTAGTAGTTAAGTTAGCTTTTGAAAGCCTTTCAAATAGTTTCTCCACCGCAGTAATATGTGCTTCCCAAGTATCACTTCCTGTAACTTAATCGTCAATATAGGCACCTGTATCTTATAACCCACGAATCATAGAATTGATCATCTGCTGAAAAGTACCTGCAGCATTTTTCATCCCAAAAGGAAGAACATTTTATTCATATAACCCAGATGGGGTTACAAGTGCAGAAATCTCTCTACCTTTATCCATCAATGGAACACACCAATACACTTTTAACAAATCAATCTTTGTAAGGAACTTTGCTTTGCTGACTTTATCCACACAATCATCCACTCTAGGGATTGGAAATGCATCTGTTTTCATTACAATGTTCACCTTCCTGTAGTCAGTTCAAAACCAGATACTGCTGTCTGACTTAGGCACCATAACACAAGGTGAACTCCAATTCAAATTAGAAGGTCTAATAATATTATTCTCTAACATATATTTAATTTCTTTCTCAGCAAGTTCATATTTTTCCATGTTCATCCTGTATGGATGTTGCTTTATGGATCTGGCACCTCCAACATCTATATCATGTGAAGCTTCTGTGGGTCTTTTAGGAACGTCTGGAAATAAATCTCTATATCTAAGAATTAATTGCTTCATCTGTTGCTTCTGCTCTGGCTGTAAATGAGCTAATTTCTCATCAATATTTCCCAGAATTGTTGAGTTTGGTAATCTGGCAAAAATAATATTGGGTTTAGAATGAGTTTCAGATGAATCATCCATTAAGTTCCTTGTGAGATCAGACTCATTATTAACAGTCATAGTAGCAGACTGTTATATAGTCACAACAGTCATAGTAGCAGATTGTTTCTCATAATATGGTTTTATCATATTTATATGACAAAGCTGGGTTTGCCTTCTTCGATCTGATGTTTTATCACATAATCCATGTCATTAACTTTAGACATAATTTCATAAAGACCATGAAATTTAGCTCGTAAAGGGTTTGTTTCCATTGGGAAAAGAACCAACACCTTATCTCCAGGCTTAAAAGACCTCATTCTAGCTTCTTTATCATACCAGGTTTTCATTTTCTCCTGGGCCAGTTTAAAATTTTCCCTGGCCAAGCTACAAGCTTTATGTAATCGATCCTTAAATTTTAAAACATAATCCAGCAAATTGGTGTGTACCTCTTGATTAATCCATTGTTCTTTTAATAAGGCCAAAGGTCCTCTAACTCTATGCCCAAATACAAGTTCAAATGGACTAAAACCTAATGAATCCTATACTGACTCCCATACTGGAAATAAGTGTATGCTCTCATCCCAATCATTTTCATTTTCTACACAATACGTCCTAATCATAGTCTTGAGGGTAGAATGAAACCTCTCTAAGGCTCCTTGCAATTCTGAATGATATACAGATGAGGTAATCTGCTTAGCTCCCAATTTATAAACTATCTGTTGAAACAATCCAGATATAAAATTATTACCTTGATCAGATTGTATTTCCTTAGGCAACCCAAAATAAGTAAAGAATTTTATAAGAGCTTTTGTTACAGTTTTAGCTGTTATATTCCTAAGTGGTACTGCCTCTGGAAACCTAGATGCAGTGCACATTATGGTCAGCAAATATTGATGGCCAGCTTTAGTTTTTGGTAATAGGCCTACACAATCTACAATAATTTTTGAAAATGGTTTACCAAATGTGGGAATAGGTTGCAGTGGGGCCACTGGAGTAACTTGATTAAGTTTACCCACAATTTGGCAAGTATGACATGTTCTGCAAAATGTCACCACATCTTTTCTCAAACCAGGCCAGTAAAAATGTTCAAAAACCTTGTTTCACAGTGAACAACCTTCTATTCATCACTTGCAGGAATTGTAGGTGATCTCCACTTCCTCATCAACACTCCTTTCACAAAATAATATCCTACTGGCACCTTATCAATTTCACTGTCTAGGAGAGCTTGTTCCTTTAATTTGATAATCTCAGGTCTCTACTCTGCTCTGCTATCATCTCCTTCCAAGACAGAGACAAATCTTCAAGGTCAGACTTACTCCAAGAATCTTGATCAAACATTGAAGGTATGAAAGTTTCTGACACATCTTCAAAATTCGAATCCCAAGTTGAACAGTCATGGGTAACAACCTCATCCTCTACATCAAGCTTTTTAGCCACAGCTCGAAATACAACACAGGAGGAATCTGTGTTAGAATCCATCCGTGGTTCCTCTGACTTTATCACAAATGCACTTTAGGTAAAACTTGTCCATCTGCTAAGTCATTTCCTAACAACAGAGAAACGTCATTCACAGGTAAGCTGGGCTGTAGTCCTACTTTAACTGGTCCTGTAACTAACCTTGACCTTAAATTTACTCTATGCAAATGTACAGGCATAAGGGCACTCCCAACACCTCGTATATAGTTTACCTCACCAGTGTCAGACTCATCACTAAACTTTTTCACACTGTCTAACATTAGTGATTGAGAAGCTCCAGTATCCCTAAGGATTTTTATTGGCACCGGAGTGGATCCCTCTTTCAAGGATACAAATCCTTCAGTTATAAAATGATCATATCCACTCTTAACTTGGCCAGACACTGACAAAGCTTCATTTATTTTTATCAGACCCTGTGGATTTACAGGTATTTCAATATGTTGCACACAAGCATCTGGGACTACTTCCTTGTCCTTCTTCAATAGGAAACAGTTAGCTATTACATGGCCAGGTTTCTCACAATAGTTACGAATGGGACCAAACTGTCTTTCCTTCACATGTTTTCCTTCCTCCTTACCTTTCTCACTTAATTTCTGGTTTACCTTGATACTCCGTGCTATTTTTCCTTTTAAAAGTTCTACTCTGAGGAAATTTATTCTTATGGATTACAGCATACTCATCAGCTAATTTAGCAGACTCCTGCAATGTAGCAGCATCTCTCTCATTTAAGTATGTTCTTACTTCAACAGGGATGCTGCTTTTAAATTCCTCTTATAATTTATTATACTAGCCATTCACATTTTTAGAGGAAACCCATCTCTCAAAACACATAGTTTTATCGTAGGCAAATTTCACGTAAGTTTCTTCCATGGATTTCTTCAAATTCCTGAATGTTTCTCTATAAGCTTCTGGAACCAGTCCATATGCTTTCAGTATATGCTGCTTCATAATATCATAATTTAGTGCTTTCTCAGCAGTTAAAGCTGTGTAAACTTGTTCTGTCTTGCCTTTAATTACACTCTGTAACATCACTGGCCATTTCTCTTTCGGCCACTCTGAAATCTGAGCAGCAGTTTCGAAATGTTAGAAATATTTATCTACTTCTGTTTCATTAAATGGAGGAGCTAATATAACTTCTCGACTAGCAACAACCCGTTTCCTAGAACCAGAAGACTGATACTCAGACCTTAATTTCGCCATCGCAAGTTCACATTCCCTCTGTTTATTTGCAGCTTCTAACCGACTTAGTTCCAAGTCAGCTTACAATTGTTTCTGCTTCTGTTTTAACTCAGCTTCTATTCTAAGCATTTCTAATGCTTTACTTTGCTCTAATTTCATTTGTTCGATTTGTAACTGCATTTCCAGGTTACTTATTGGAAACATATCTACCACCGCTTCATCAAAATCACCTGACTCTACATAGTGTGACGAGATTTTTCTCTGAAATACAGGCTTTGTTGTAGCCTTCGAAATACCTTTAAGTTCCAACCTGCTAGCAATCACAGATACATCACTCTTTTTCACCTTCGCCAATAACTCCGCGTCTGGCGATGCCAGAAAGTCATCAATATTCATTGTTGCCGAATACCACCCACAATCCACTCAAACAAATGAATCAGGTATTTCCCTTTTCCAAACCTGATGGTTAAGAATATAGAATTGAGACAGGTTTTTGTAATAAACAAATAAACAGTTTATTAAACTCTGCTCAACAAACATGAAAAGTAAACAAACGACTAACTTAACCAGAAGTTAATTGCCATACGGCAACTCAAACAGTTCTTAAAGCGATAAATGCGAACACAGTTCTTAAAATGGTAAATGCGAAAGTCCAAATGATTTTTACAGTCATTTAGGGGACTTTCCTGCAGTAACAAATTCCTTGCTGATGTTATTGCTGATCCCAGTCGAAATATGTCTTACCCGAAAGACTCATGATGAAGGAAATAACAACGGCTTGAAGGAACTGACCTTTTCCATGGTGAATAACATTGCACCCAACCCTTTCTGCTCTCACAATGCAGGGGCTATCTCAGATACAGGTTACTATTTCCTGAATGAAGATCCAGTAAGGTCAATCCTGTATTAAACCACCAACGACACCAACTTTACTCGATCCCTCGGGTTTCCGTACTTCAGTAAATCCTCACTCTCCAACTTAGATTGTAAGATTAAATCGAAGATACATCAAACATAACTGGCAGTGATTTTCAAAACTGCCGGCACAACGATAATGTACCTTACAGTAGAAATTAAAACTCCACTTGAAAATAAAACTGCGTCATGAAACCAAATACGCAGCATAACGGAGTAACGGATGACTTAAACGACGTCCCAACAAAAACTCCTGCATCACAGCAGGCTTTCCCTTTTTTATACCTGTTGGAACAGGCCATCACATGACCTCACACTGGCAGGGAAATACATCACGTGATGTCACACTGGTGGGAAAAACATCACCCCACCATCGCAAGACCATTACATCATGCTCATAAGACAGTCACAAGATACCCACAGGGCATGTAACAGTGACTATTCACAAAACTACTTCTCCATCTTTCAGATATGCTTCTGCTACTATATGCATCTTCACTTCATAACATCTTTTGTGAGTGGCCTCAGATTTGGTCAGCCATCTGCTTGTTTGGCCTGATCTTCCACTCTCTCTTGCTTGCTGCTGCCAGAGGAAAGTGCAGGAGTCTTGGATTCCACTTTACAAGGAATGATCAGTGAATCTTGTGGCTTTGGACTCATTTTGGGGGGCATTGAGGTTCATGTTGCATGTATGTCTGGATTCTGGATACACTGTTTTTTTTTTGCTACTTTGAGTGGTTTCATCATGCTGTAGAAACCCACCAAATATTAAAAGGCTGTGATAGAGTGAATGTGGGAAGGACTCTTCGAAAAGTTAGAAAATCTACGTCCAGATGCCCCAGCATGAGATTATATGTTTTTAGAACAGAGATGAGGAGGAATTTCTTTAGCAGGAGTGTGGTAAATCTGTGGAATTTGCTGCCACAGATGCAGAGACCAGGTAATTGGGTATATTTAAATTGGAGGTTGGTAGGTTGATAGGTTTTTGGTTAGTAAGAATGTCATAGTAAGCAGAAGGTAAGACAATGGAGTTGAGATATTTCAGTCAAAATTGAATGGTGAAGCATACTTGAATGGGCTGAATGGCCTGATATGTGATGGATATTCACTGTCCATGGGACCATTTTGCCTAACTCAGCAGCTGACTCTTCAGAGAAACAATGAGTTGTTTGTGAGTAAGTTAAACTTTGAACTAATATTCTTTGTTCAAAGAGTACAGGACAGAAAAAGAGTGCTCAACCAGTTCTCCATGTTCATGGGGTTCAGCTCAGAGTTAACAACCCTGGCAGGTAGAACAAAATTGTTATAGAAACAGCAATGAGCATAACAGTATTCCTGAGGCTCCACCTGGGACTTGCATGACTCTGTATAGCAAAAACCAAGAGGAAGCTACTGACACAATGAAGGCAGCCCTGAACATCACCAGAGATGGAGGACCTTCATTACTGCCCTAAATGCCAGCAGTATAGCAGACAGTAATTCTGTTTCACTCTATTAAAAATAATCTCAAATTCAATCATACATTTCAGTCACAGAGGCATATTTCTACACATATTAGCTCAAACAAGATTGGTAGGAAACGACCACTGTTAGATGATCTCTATCTTTCACAGACAGACAGACACACACACACACACACACACACACACACACACACACACACACACACACACACACACACACACACACACACACACACACACACACACACACACACACACACACACACACACACACACACACACACACACACACACACACACACAGTCATTTTCACTCAATCTCAAAGAAAAACTCAACTGCTCTCCCAGACAATTGTGCAGGTTAGTGCCAAGGAATTTTAGCAGAGAACAGAGAACAAAGCTGTACCATTCTAATCATTGGAGAATCCTGATTGGTCAAGGTATTAGTTTGACCACTTTCACGGTGTTGCTGTCAGTCAAAGATGATGGTCCCCACCTTCTCCATTCTGATTAATGTGCTGTATAGTCAAGCTTGCTGTTTCATTCAACTCAGTTCCTACTAATTTGCCAGCACATTCAGGAAGTGTTGCAATGAACATAATCACAGGAAACAGGTTCTGCCTTTCCATTGCTTGATCCCAGAGAGTGTGCAATGGTGTTGATTTGACACAATGTTACATCCCTGGAATTGGAATCATGATGGTCTAGTCAGAAATACTGAGAAGACTGCAAACCCTAATAATTGCACTTTTCATTTCTTTTCTCAGATAAGGGGCCCAGAATTATTCACAATACTTAAAGTGCAGTCTGAAAAATGCCTATAAAGCCTCATTTTGCTGTTTGATTTTAATCTTCCTGAAATGAATGTTCATACGGAACTTGTCTTCCTTACCACTGACTCAACCTGTAAGTCAACTTTTAGAGAATCCTGCACCAGGACTTCCAAGTTCCTTTGCACCTCTGATCTTTGAATTTTCTCCCCATATAGAAAATACTCTTCATCTTTATTTCTTCTACCAAAGTGCATAAGCATACACTTCCTTACATTATATTCCATCTGCCACTTCTTTGCTCATTCTCCCTCTCTGTCTAAGTCCTTCTGCAGGCTCCCTGTTTCCTCAGCACTATTACCCCCTCCATCTATATTTGTACTGTCTTCAAAATTTGCCACAAGACTAACAATTCTGTCTTTCAAATTATTTACATATAACATGTAAATAAGTGGTCCCAACACCATCCATGTGGAACAACAGTAGTCACTGGCAGTCAATGACAAAAGGCTCCCTTTATTCCTACTCTTTGCCTCCTGCCAGTCAGTAAATCTTCTATCCATGTGTCATTCCTGTAATACCATTGGTTCTTATCTTGTTAAGCAGCATGTGTAACACCTAGTCAAAGGCCTTCTGAAACTCCAAGTGAACAACATCCACTGACGTTCCTTTGTCTATCTTGCTTGTTACTTCCTCAAAGAACTCCAACAGAGTTGTCATGCAGGATTTCCCTGAAAGAAACCATGATGATGGTACCCTGTTTTGTTATGTGCCTCCAAGTACCCCAAATCCTCATCCTTAATAATGGACTCCAACATCTTCCCAACCACTGAAGTCGGACTAACTGGCCTATAATTTTTTTTCTGCCTCCCTCCGTTGTAGTGTAGCAAATTTTGCTGGTGACACTAATACTGGAAAAGCAAATTGTACAGAGGATGTGGGGAGTCTGCAGAGGGATATAGATAGGTTAAGTGAGTGGGCCATGATCTGGCAAATGGGAGACAATGTTGGTAAATGCGAGATCATTCACTTTGGAAGGAATAGTGGAAGTGCAGATTATTATTTAAATGGTGAAAGGTTGCAGCATGCTGCTGTGCATAGGGACTTTGGAGTGCTTGTGCAAAAAGTTGGCTTGCACATACAACAGGTTATTAAGAGGGCAAACAGAATGTTGGCCTTCATTGCTAGAGGGATTGAATTCAAGAGCAGGGAGGTCATGCTGCAACTATACAGGGTACTGATGAATTGCATTTGGAGTACTGTGTGCAGTTCTGTTCTCCATACTTGAGGAAGGATATACTGGCTGTGGAGGCAGTGCAGGGAAGGTTCACCAGGTTGATTCCAGAGATGAAGGGGTTAACTTATGAGGAGAGATTGAGTTGCCTGGGATTATAGTCTCTGGATTTCAGAAGAATGAGAGGGGATTTTATAGAAACATAAAACATTTTGAAAAGGATAAGATAGAATTAGGAAAGTTGTTTCCATTGGTAGGTGAGACTAGAACTAGTGGACATTGCTTCAAGATTCAGGGGAGAAGATTTAGGACGGAGATGAGGAGAAACTGTTTTTCCTAGAGCGTGGTGAATCTGTGGAATTGTCTCCCCAGGGAAGCAGTTGAGGCTTCTTCACTAAATATATTTAAGATAGAGTTAGATAGATTCTTACATAGCAGAGGAATTAAGGGTTATGGGGAAAAGGCAGGTAGATGGAGCTGAGTTTATGGACAGATCAGCCATGATTTTATTGAATGGTGGGGCAGGCTCGATGGGTCGGAAGGCCTACTCCTGCTCCTATTTCTTACGTTTTTATGTTCCCTCCCTTCTTAAAGAGTAGAGTGAAATGCAAATACTCTCCCTGTATCCCTACATGCCCTGATCAATCAAGAATCTATCAACTGTAGAGGTTTCCATGAGCTGTGTCGACAACTCGCTGCAGAGGTCGATAGGTTCTTGACTAATCAGGGCATGAAGAGATGCTGGGAAAAGGCAAGTCATTGGGGCTGCAATAGAAATGGATCATCCATTATGAAATGGTGGAGCACACTTGGTGGGCAATATGGCCTAATTCTACTCCTTTATCTTATGGTCCTTTTTCCGTTAACCAGGGCCTCATTATGTCTTGAAACCCAGCCTTCCCTGATCCTGCTATCCTTGCCTTTTATTCAAGGAAAATCCAACCACAGCTCACTGCTGAGTTGTGACACCATACTATGATGGAAGATTCTGGACAGAACAGCAGGTTGCCTTCCCCTATGCTGATGAAAATCTTTACATTGTTAGGTAGTGATTAAGAGATGCTGTGGAGCATCTAAAAATAATTACAGATCTCTGACTGTGCACTGGTTGTGAAGCAGAAATCAGTAGGTCTGATATCAGTGCAAGTTCCTTTGACACAAAGCATTTAGTCAAGGAAATGACTTTGTTACAAGGCTGGGGAAGGGACAGGTAGTATTGAGGGAACAATGTACTCAATGGATGCAGTGAAAGGGCAGCCCCGTGGTGTTCTGTACTGCTGTTTGAAGCTGAGATGTCCTTTAGTGTACCAGTCCAAATGTGCCTGAATGTGGCAGCACATTTTGGAAGGGTGGTAAAGAAGCTGTATGGGCTGTTGAGGCTGGGCTTGAATGCTATCGCCTTCTAGCTGTAGATATACCCAATGAATTGGCCTCCACAGCATCTGTGGCAACAAATTCTCCATATTCACCATTTCTCAGCCTAACTGAACCCTAACGGATGAAAAATGATGAAACTTGCCAGATACTTAAAGACTGATGGAGCCAAAGTCACTCAAACACTGGCTGCTCTGCTTGCCCAAGACTTATTTGTATTTTCCCTTTTGAATAAATCCCATTCACTGATTCCACACAGACCAACTTCCAAACTCCGCCATGCTTGCAGGGGTAAGTGCCAAGAGGGAGATCAGTGGGGAGGAATGAGTGGACAAGGCAATAATGAAGGGAGCAATTCCTGTGGAAATCGGAGGGGGGGGGGGAGGTGTTTAGTGGTAGGAAGATGGATGAAGTTGCAGAGAATTATGAGCTGGATGCAGAGATCCAGGAGGCGGTAGGTAAGGACAAAAGGAACTACCTCTGATAAGGTAGCAGGAAGATGGGATGAGGGTGGATGAGGGCAGCATCAATGGTGGAGGAAGGGAAACATTGTTCTTTGAAGAAAGAAGATATCAGTGATGTTTTGGAAAGGGAAGTAGCATCCTAGGAACAGATAAGGCAGAGACTGATGGAGACGGAAGATTGGGACTATAAGCAGAGGTTGGACAAAGTTGGATTGTTTTATCTTGAATGTTGGAGACTGATGAGAGACCTGATTAAATTTTATAAAGTTAAGAAACTTTCCCAGTGTCTAAATGTCTCCTACGAGAGGACATTGACAATGTGAAAGAGGATCAGTTCAAAGAAGATGTGCAGGGCAAATTTTTCACAGAGACTTGTGGGGGCAGGGGGGTGCCTGGAATATGCTGCCAGGGGTGGAGATGTGATAGAAGTGTTTAAAAGGCTCTAGCTAGGCACATGAATGTGCAGAGAATAAAGCACATAGAGAATAAAGATTTGAGTACATTGTGTACTCAATGTTAGAGATTAGTTTAGTTGGGCATTTAATTACTGGTTTAATTTGATTGGCAAACCGTTTGGAGCCAATGGGCCTGTTGCTGTGTTGTACAGTGTGTGTTCTACATCCAGGTTAACTTTCTTCCCCCCTCTCTTATATCTACATTCTTAGTTTTGATAATGGCAGAGAGTCAGAAAGAGACCATTCAGCCCATCAAATCTGCTGAGGGCTAGATCTGTTGCATTTAAGACTGACAATCAAATTCTGTATAAGAAAACCAGGTAAGATTTGCAGAGGGTTATTTCAAGAGGCAGTTGAGCTCCACACTTTCTATGCAAGCTTTGCAGGGAGGGATCAAACCACAGCCATGAGGACTCCTGCAGCATCTGATGAACCTGTGATCTCTCGTCTTGCAGGCCAATGTCAGACTATCTTCCAAGAAGGTGAACCCTCGCAAGTCAGCAAAGCAGCAGTGCCCAATGAAGTACCTGGCAAGGTTCTGAAAACCTGTGCCAAGCAAATGGCAGCGGTATTCAGAGACATTTTCAATCCCTCAGTGCTATGGTTGAAAATTCCCACCTACTTTGAAAGGGCATCAATTATGCCAGTGCCCGAGAAGAGCAGCATGAGCTCCCTCAATGACTGTCGTCCAGTAGCACTCACACCTGTGGTGCTGAAATACTTTGAGACATTGGTAATGGCTAGAATCAACACCAGAAAGGACCTGGACCCGCTGCAATTCACCTATTACCACAATAGGTCCACAGCAGGCGTGCTCTCAATAGCTCTCCACGCAGCTGTGGATCACCTCGACAATACAAGTACCTGTGTCCAGATGCTGTTTATTAACCATAGATCATCCTTTAAAACAATCATTCCTACAGTCCTGATTGAAAAGCTACAGAACCTGAGCCTCTGACCCTCCCGCTTCAACTGGATCCTAATCAAAGGATCACAATCTGTGCAGACTGGAAATAACATCTCCACCTCACTGACAGTCAACAATGGTGCACCTGAGGGATGTGTGCTTAACCCACTGCTCTGCTCCCTCTCTACCCATGACTGTATGGCTAGGCACAGTCAAATGCCATCTATAAATTTACTGAAGATACAATCAGTGTTGGCAGAATCTCAGATGGTGATGAGAGGTCATTCAGGAGCAAGATATACCAGCTAGTTGAGTGGTGTCACTGCAACGACCTTACACTCAACATCAGCAACATGAAAGAGCTGATTGTGGACTTCAAGAAGGGTAAGATGACGGAACACATGCAAGTCCTCATGGAAGGATCAGAGGTGGAGAGAGTGAGCAATTTTAAGTTCCTGAGTGTCAATATCTCTGAGGACCTAAACTGGAAGAGACATATTGATGCAGGTATAAATTAGGCAAGACAGCGGCTATATTTGATTAGGAGTTTGAGGAGATTTGGTTTGTCAACTAAAACACTCGAAGACTTCTACAGATGTACCATGGAGAGCATTCTGACTGGCTGCATCCCATCTGGTATGGGGTGGTTGCTGCACAAGACTGAAGCAAGTTGCAGAAACTTGTAGAATTTGTCAGCTCCATCATGGGTACCAGCTTCCGTAATATCCAAGACATCTTCAAGGAGCGGTGCCTTAGGAAGGTGGCATCTGTCATTAAAGATTCCCACCACCCAGGACATACCCTCTTCACTCTGTTACCATCAGGAAGGAAGGACAGAAGCCAGAAGGCACCCACTCAGCCATTCCTGAACGGCTTCTTCCCCCCGCCATCTGACTTCTAAATGGACATTGAGCCCATGGAAACAACCCCCTACATTTTCTTTCTTTCTTTTTGCACTACTTAACTATTTAATAGACATATATATTCTTAATGGAACTCAGTTTCTTTTCTCAATATTTATTTATCATGTGTTTCATTGTACTGCTGTCAAAAGTCAACAGATTTTACAACACATTCTGGTGATATTTAATCTGATTCTGATGTCTGTCAACCAACACCACCCATTAACACGGATCCTTCAGCCAATTAACCCAGCTTTCCCCACTCCACGTGACTTCTTTGGAGATGTGGGAGGAGTCTGGAAGCCCCCAGGGAAATGTCGAGAAAGCCGGGGGAAATGTGCAAACTCCACACACACACACACGCACACGCACACGCACACGCACACGCACACGCACACGCACACACACACACACACACACACACCTCAGTTGGTTGCCTTGGCCTTGGTCAGCATGAACATGTTAGTCCGGAGGGCCTGTTTCTGTACTGAGTGTGTCACAAATAACTGTGGGTCAACTGTCTAAGAAGAATAACTAGATGGCTTGAGTTGCAAAAATAGATTGAGGTGCTTTTATTTACAAAAATAGTGAAAAAACAAAAACCTGGACGTCCACATCAAAACAAGAAAAAGAGTGGGAAAAATACAATACATACACAGCTTGCAATTGTCACCTGTCTGGTTAACAGCCACCCTCAGACCAAACAGAAAAAAAACCCAAAGCCTTGGTAACGCGAGGCTTGAAACTGCTAAGCCCCTCCCCCTAAACCAACCAAAAGCTAATTAACTCAATTATCTTCCATTTCACACAATCTGAAACTCTACTGCCGGTTCTCACAATAAACACATATACCTCATTATAGGGGTCACCATTTCCCGGTTAAATAACTTAAATAAACCCCAAAACTTTATCACAAGATGAGTAATTGGGTAACATAACCCTTGACCCAGTTAAAGATGGCATCCTCCACCATCAGCACACCTGTCAGGTTGCTGCTGCCTCTATATAAGACAGCTCTATGCAGCAGCTCTGTTTCAGACCCAGTGACTGTGGAGGAGAGAAACGTCAGATTATCATGACACTGGCAAAACACTTATTGGAAAGATGAATATGAATAAATTGACCCGAGATAATATAACTGTAACATAGTGCATTTCTTTTTTTTAATACCTGTTACTGCTGGGGATGTTGTGACTGTTGATTTATTGTGATGCGTGCGCTCACCACAATGACAGAGGGGAATAATGTGTGTGGATGACCCTTTGAGTGTTCTACTGAATGTGCCATGTGCCGTCTGTAATCAGTGACAGGCCTTCCTCACAGAGTGACTCTAACCAGAAGTTACTTCCCGTCATACTACCGGCCTTTGGGGGATAATGAAGATCCTTCAGGGCTTCCTTCATTGCCCCTGCCTCTCAGTTTTCACCAGTGTCAGTCATTTAAGTCCAGACTGGAGACTCAGGAATATTGTCACACACAGATGTAGAAGGATTCTTCATTACTGTTCCATAACAGTTTTGTTTGACCATTTGGGATTATTAGTCCCAAGCTGAACCTGGCAGACCGGTGGACCACTTTTAGTCTGTCCTCTACCCTTTGACCTGTTTGCGTGGGTGACCCTACCAAGAGACAAAGCATAAAGCCCTGACCTCAGCCGTCCTAGCTCTTTGGGTCACTGAGGCACACAAGCCTCCAAAGCACGACAGGGTTGTGGATGAGAGAGGAAGTGGCCAGTAGGAGGAGGGTGGGACAGGAGCCTGAGGTGATTGGTGGATGAGGAGGGGTGAAAGATAACATGTTTTGCGGGGGAATGGGCCAGCACATCACTACAAGAGTAACTTGGGGCAACATCCTGGATGCAGCCATCTTCAGGTGTCTCAGTGGTGACCTTCCTCCTGTCAGGAGGCCAGGACTGGCGATGATTGCTGATCACTGCATGAGGTTCATCCCATCCATGTCTGGGCTCCTGGGCCTGAATCTTGCTGGATTAGCAAAGGGAACGAGCTTCACATCCCCACTGCCCTGAACCTGAATCATGTTTTTCATTACCTACATCCGGTGTGAAATTTGTTGTGTTGTGGCAGCAGTTCAATGCAATTAATAAAATTTATATAAATTACATCAATAAATAAGTAGAGGAAAGAAAAAGGAATAATGATGTAGTAGTGTTCATGGGTTTATGGGTCATTCAGAAATCCGATCGGGGAGGGGAAGAAATTGTTCCTAAAACATTGAGTGTGTGTCCTCAGGCTCCTGTACCTCCTCTCCGGTGGCAGTACTGAGAAGAGGGCTTATTCCGGATGGTGAAGGTCTTTAATGTTGTATGCCAACTTCTTGAGGCACCTCTGCTTGAGGATGTCCTCGAGGATGAGGAGGGCTGTGTCTGTGACAGTACTGACCGAGTCTACAACCCTCTGCAGCCTCTTGTGATCCTGTGCATTGGAGCCTCCATAATGGGCAGTGACACAGCCAGTCAGAATTCTCTGCATTGGACAATTTGTGATCCTGTGTATTGGAGTATCTATACCGGGCAGTGACGCAGCCAGTCAGAAATCTGCACACCGGACATTCTGTTATTTTACATTTATTTAGAAATATGGTGTGGGACAGGCCCTTCCGGACCAATGAGCCCCACCACCCAGCAACACCCCCCCCCCCATTTAACACCAGTGTAATCACAGGGCAGTTTGTGACCAATTAACCGGCTACATCTTTGGAACGTGGGAAGGACCCGGAGCATCCAGAGGAAACCCACGCGGTTACGGGTTGAACATACAAACTCCTTACAGACACGGCCCATTCCCACACCGAGTGGGATTAGCATGAGGCTGACCGTTATGCCACTGTGGCATCCCGAACTCTGACATCTGCAGGCGTTTGCGAGAGTCTTTGGTGACAGAGCAAATCCCCTCAAACTCCGAATGAAAGTTGTTGTTTACTCTTATTTGCCTGATTTGATCGAGGCGTTTCAGTGGTCAACTGACCCTGCAGCTGAGGCCTGCAAGCATTGGGCTCCTGGACCCGCGTCACTCACCTCAGTGGCTCTGTGGCTGTGGACTCACAGTGGGGACTCTGCGGTTTGATAGTTAATGTTCTGTGTGTTATTTGTTTACCTTCTAATTGTGCAATTTGTTTTTTCCACACCATTTTCACACCACTGGGTGTTTGATGGCCTTTGTTGTGTGGGGTATTTTTCTTTAAACTGGTTCTCTGGTGTTTCTTTGGTTAGTGGCTGCCTGCAGTAGACAAATCTCAAGGTTGTATACTCGATACACACTTCGATAATACATGTAATCTGGACTTTGAACTTTGATTAGATCACTGTGCTGGACCCAGAATAGATCGTCTGAGATGTTGACGCTCAGGAACACGTCTACTGATGTGTTGACACCAGTCCACTGCAGATTAGATTAGTCTGGAGAGATTGCAGGTTTGAATGAACCAATGTGACAGTACCTAACCAGGACCTTGTATGGAAGTCACAGTTCACTGATGCAGAGTTCAAAACATATTTATAATTTTCTTCAAAGAAAGAAACTGAGAAAGGCACAAAAGACGTGTGAACATAATTTCACTTCCCCAGCAAGACATGAAGTCAATGTGGATGACGAAGAGGGCAGAATGCAGAACTCAAACCCCAGTCCCTCTCTTTCTCTATGAACCCCGGTGTCTCTGTGACCCCCCCCCCCACCTCCATCCTTACACCCCTTCCCATATCTGTGACCCCTTCTGGCCCCTACAACCCTCTCTGAACTTTGATTAGATCACTGTGCTGGACCCAGAATAGACCGTCTGAGATGTTGACACTCAGGAACACGTCCACTGCAGGTTAAATCAGTCTGAAGAGGTTGCAGGCTTGAATGAACCAACGTGACAAGATCCTGTTTCAATAGGTACATTTAATATCAGGGAAATGTCTACAATATGCACCCTGAAATTCTTTTTCTTCTCAAACATCCACAGAAACAGAGGAGTGCCCCAAAGAATGAAAGACAGTAAAATGTTAGAACCCCAGAGGCCGCCCCAGCTCCCCTCTCCCACCCACAAGCAACAGCAAAGCAAAGACCACCCCTCCCTCCCCACCAGCAAAAAAAGCATCGGCACCCCCCACCAAGCAGTCAAACATGCAGCAAAGCATCAATAAAGTTACAGACTTGCAGAACCCCAAAGACTACTCGATCACCCAGTATTTGACATACCACAGAGTCTCTCTTCTCTCTCTCACTAATAAGGGAAGAAGAGGTGTCCCCATTTCACAGGGAGAGGGGAGACATAACAAAACAACACTGATTTATGATGTTATAAGTCTGTTTTGTCACCTTTTTCTGAGCTCTGTACCTCTTGTTCGCCAGCCACATCAGTCAGCAGTGGCGGCACCACCAGCCTTGAATCAGCCCACCTCCAGAACCGCGGAAATCCGGAACCCTGAAGGCGCAGCTGTCTTCCAGTCCGCGTCCTTGGCATATCAAAAAGTGGCCGGTCGTGAGGCCCTGGGAGCAGGTCCCATTCCAGCAAAGAACCAAACTCAGAGAGTAACTCCAGGTCAGGGTCTTCAAAAGAACCTGAGAGGGAAAAGAGGAGATATCAGAGATAGAAATAAAGCTGTTTCCGAAGATGCAAACAAAGGACTCGCCGTTTACAGTTACTGTTCTATAGATTTTCTAAGTAGGCCTGCAGAAACAGAATCTCAGAGTTGTAGGTGGTGAAATATATGTACTCTGATAATAAATTATACTTCAAACTTTTTTTAAAAATCAGTTTGGATTTAATTTTTTCTTTATGGAAAATCTGAAATCATTAAACTGTCTAACTATTACAGTATTTTCAGCTAGAAAATCATGATATTTTAGACATAAGCCATTAACTTGTTAATCGTCAAATGTGAAGTCACAATCTGCAATTGGGGAAAAATCAAAAGCTGACCATTCTTGTACCTCATCTTCAGAAAAACTTTCTTCTCAATGACTACAAAGACTATTTATAAAAGTCAACAGCAAACTTGTATCTACTGTGACGTTTTCTTCACGTTGTTGGATTAGCAGAACTTTAACTTTGTCACTCCACAAAACATTGTCTCCCAGATACTGCTTTCTTATCTTGTTAATTTTGCCTCGCGCAAAATGAAGTGAATCAATTGGTGTCAGGCCACTATTTTGCAGAACCTTGAACAGTGCAGCCAGTTCATCAAAGGCATCACTTAAAACCTGTAAAGCTACTTTGTATGTGATGTTTATCAATTTCTTGTGACAGTGTAGCCACAGGGTCATTTGACTGATCTTCTTCAAAGTATGTGACCAGTGCCTCATAATTTTTTGTTATTGCTGTCCAAATGTGAAATAAAGCTCTTTGAACTTTAAAATCCACCTTCCTCCCCATCCTTCCCCCTTCCTTGTTTATGGATCATCATTGCAAATTCCAGAACTGCTGGATGGGGGAATGTGGAAAGAGGGGGGTTCCTGAGAATTGTGATGGGGAGGGGATATTGTTGAGCAGGGGAGTGATTTCAGGTACTGAAAGTGTATGTAGACTTGTTTACCACCATAGGATATGGAAAATACGAAGCAGAGTCAACAGAGTAGAGAGTATCCCTACCCATTGTAAAACTACACATGTTCATTTGTGTCTGTCAGGTTGAGAGTGTAACAGGAACAGCCCTTCTGTCATCTCACTGCCACACTGCCTTCCAGCTCAGCCACACGTCTCTGTGACTCTAACCACCAGGAGTGGGGATTTCCGAGATTCCTCCCACACGGAGGAAGTACTCCCCACCCCACCCCCAATCCATATAAACCCTCCGGATCCCACAGCAGGATCAAAGCCAACATTTCTTGTCTCCTGACGAAGGGTCTCGGCCCGAAACGTCGACAGCGCTTCTCCCTATCGATGCTGCCTGGCCTGCTGTGTTCTACCAGCATTTTGTGTGTGTTGTTTGAATTTCCAGCATCTGCAGATTTCCTCGTGATTTCTCGTCTCCGTTTGCCCAAATCAGATCAGGAAGAGGTGAATCAGATCTCAGACTGCTGGTGAGAGACATGACCGTTGGGGTTGAGGGGAGGCACGATTGGGTGTGGGGCGAGGGGGGGGAGAGGTGGGGAGACTCTGTTACTAATTTAACTCTGGCTTCTGTTGGTACTTGCAAAGTTACCTCATCATTGACTTGGATTTAAGAAAGGGAAGCAAAGTTCGTAAAAGTTTCTTGGAGTTTTCTGTTTGGTGTTGTCACAGACAGAGTTGTGGAAAGGCAAACTGTAGTGGTTGAAGTGTACACGGCTTAAAATCAAGTGATCATTAAGCAGAATTAGAACATGCATGAGCTGTATGTGTGGGGATTAATGGACAGAGAACATTTTTGGGTTTGTATTAGTTATGAGAACAGAGAACAGAGTCACTTCATGAGTTAGACCTGGGGAGATCATCTGTCATATCCCCAAGCCTATGGCTGATGTGATGCTTGGAGGGTGGTGAGAACGATTTGTAGGGATCAAGAAAGGAGGGCGAAGGAAAATCCGGTGGGACATAGCGAGGTCGTCTCCAGAGAGAGGGAAACAAAAAAGTAACACTGACATTTAATGGTGAGGGACTGTGAGTCACCAGAGTCCTGAGGTTTGGCTGTGACAGCCAACACAGAACATAGAGCATAGAGCATCAAACATGACAACACACTAGAGCACTTCATCCCACAATGCTGTGACATTATTTTAACTTACTCCATTATTATTGTAACCCTTCCCTCCAACACAAATAACCTCCATTTCTCTTTTGTGCATTTAACTGTGTAAGACTCTCTGAAATGATGATAATGTATCTACCTCTGCCACCTCTCTGCTGGTGTGTACCGTGCACTCACAACACTCTATGAAAAAAGCTTACTTCTTGCATCCACCGATCACTTTAAAGCTATGCCCTCTTATAATCATCATTGCTGCTTTGGAAAATAAACTGCTTGCTGTTCTCTGTGACTACGCATCTCATCATTTTATACCACGCTCTCAAGTCGCCTCTCATCCTCCATTACTCCAAAGAGAAAGCCCTCGCTCATTCAATCTTTCCTCATAAGACATCCTCTCTAATCCAGGCAGCATCCTGGTAAATCGAGACATGGCAACATCCTGATAAATCTTTACAGTTTAACAACATTGTTCTATTATCAGGTCAACCAAACCAGAACTCAATGCTCCAACTGAGGCCTAGCCTGCCCCACCAGTCCTTCAAGTCCTGGCAACATTCTTGTAACCATTCTTCAATTTTTAAGTAGATGATTGCACATTATATTGAAAACAGGCAGGTAGGTAGAGGAACTCTGTTGGTTAAAAAAATAAATCCTTAGAAAGAGGTAACATAGGATTGGAAGATGTATAATCCTTGTGGGTAGAGAGAATAAACTACAAGGGTAAAAAGACACTGATGGGCCTCTGAACAATTGGCAGGTTGTGGTACAAGTTACAAGAGGAGTTAGAAAGGGCATGTAAAAAGGGAAATGTTACAATAGTCATTGGGGATTTCAATCTGCAGAAAAATTGGGAAAAACAGGTTGGAGTTGGATCCCAAGAGAGAGGATTTATAGAATGCCTATGCAATGGCTTTTTAGAGCAGCTCGTGGTTGAGCTCTCTAGGGACAATGCAATTCAGGACAGTAATGAACAAGATTTGATTAGGCAGCTTAAGGTAAAACAGGGGATCCCAATCTGTTTTATGCCACGGACCAATACCATTACGATGGTCCATGGAGAAGTATTCTACCTGGAGGATGAGGCAACCGTGGCTGACGAGAAGTCAAAGACAGCATAAATGCAAAAGAGAGGGTTCAAAGTTCAAAGTACATTTATTATCAGAGTATGTATACCATATACAGCCTTGAGATTCTTCTTGCAGGTAGCCACGAAACAAAGAAACACATTAGAACCCAGAGTCACTTCAGCCCTGAGCCAATGGTTACAGCCACAGCTACAGTCAGTTCAATGCTGAAGCAACTTGATTAAATTGCATTAATAGTAAAAACAAAGTAAACAAAAAGACTTTGAATACAAACTGCAGAGTCCCCAAATGTGAGCCCTGCACGGAGCACTAAGGTGACTGAACCTTGCCCAGGAGCTCGGTAGCTTCGGGGTTTGCTCCTGAAACCCAAGGCTCCTGCACCTCCCAGCAGACAGCAGCAGAGAGAAGACAGAGACACCAGTCAAACAGACAGGCAGTGCTGAACACCTGTTCATTTTCTGCTCTCAACCCCGACAGTTTAATTGAAGTGTCATAGTTGAGCCGATGATGAGTTCGTGCTCCACCATCAGGAAACAGAGTCCCTCCAGCATTTTGTGTGTTACTCTGGATCTCCAGCACCTGCAGAATCTCGTTTGTTTGTATTAGAGGAAGACTGGACTTGTCAGCACCGAGACAAGCATTTCAGCCCAAAATACTCTGTCTAAATCATTATTGATCAGCAGTTCTGGTCACCCAATTACAGGAAGGGTGTGGAGGATTAGAGAGTTTCAGCTTTAAGGCAAGGTTGGACACACTTGGGCTGTTTCCTCTGGAGTCTGAGGATGGACTTGGAGGCAGATATTAGATAGACTATGGCATTCCAGATCTAGAGAATAGGTACATGGAGGGGTGAGGCAGTTTGCAGCTTTATACAACTCTGGTTAGGCCACATCTGGAGAATTGCATTCAGTTGTGGTCACCCCATTACTGAAAGAGAAATGAACCACTTCACACTTATCTGGCTTGAACTCCTTCTGCCACTTGTACCAAGATACAGTGAAAAGTTTATTTTGTATATAGGACAAGGGAAAACAATAAGAGAATGCAGAATAAGCATATCAGCTCCACAGAAAGTGCAGTGCAGGCAAGAAAAACAGTTGTTTATTCATTGATTATGTGCCGTTTAGTATGATATAGGCAGTGATGGTCTTGTGGTAGAAATTGTTACAGCTAGTGTATGATGGGATACTTGACTATTCTGGAGCAGCGGGGCTTAAGACTGCTGATGCATGTCGAGAATAACGTTGGATGATAAGCATAGTACCAAGAACTCCAATAAATAAGATATTAGGCCCCTGGAACCAGGAGGGAGGATGTGTCTGGGGGTAAGTTATGAGACTGATAACAGAAGGCAAGAAGAACTGTTAGCCGTGCTGAGAGATAATTGACATGTCTTTTAAGCAGTTGCTCATGTACTGACCATGGGATGCCAAACAAGGTTATGTGAAGTTGTTCGTCTTGCTGTATAAATGAGCTTGGTTTCACCGAAAAATCAGTTTTGGTGGCGGTGGAGACTGCTGCAGACTCTCCATGATATATGGCAGAATATAGTATTCATGGTAAGACTCTTGGCAGTTTGGAGGATCAGAGGGATCTTGGGGTCCTAGTCCATAGGACGCTCAAAGCCGCTGTGCAGGTTGACTCAGTGGTTAAGAAGGCATACGGTGTATTGGCCTTCATCAATCATAGAATTTAATTTAGGAGCTGAGAGGTAATGTTGAAGCTATATAGGACCCTGGTCAGACCCCAATTGGAGTACTGTGCTCTGTTTTTGTCGCCTCACCACAGGAAGAATGTGGAAGCCATTGAAAGGGTGCAGAGGAGATTTACAAGGATGTTGCCTGGATTGGGGAGCATGCCTTATGAGGATAGGTTGAGTGAACTTAGCCTTTTCTCCTCGTAGCAAAAGAGGATGAGAGGTGACCTGATAGAGGAGTATAAGATGTTGAGAGGCATTGATCATGTGGATAGTCAGAGGCTTTTTCCCAGGGCTGAAATGGTTGCCACAAAAGGACACAGGTTTAAGGTGCTGGGGAGTAGTTACAGTGGAGATGTCGGGGGTAAGTTTTTTACTCAGAGAGTAGTGAGCATGTGGAATGGGCTGCCGGCAACGTGGTGGAGGGGGATACAATAGGATCTTTAAAGAGACTTTTGGATAAGTACATGGAGCTTAAAAGAATAGAGGGCTATAGGTAAGCCTAGTAATTTCTAGGGTAGGGACATGTTCAGTACAACCTTGTGGGCTGAAGGGCCTGTATTGTGCCGTAGGTTTTCTATGTTTCTATATCATGTTAAAAATGAAACTCAGAGTCACTCCGGGGGTTCTCAGTTAGTGTTTCCATGACAATGACCATGATTGTTCTTGGCAAACTTTTCTACAGGAAGTGGTTTGCTATCGCCTGCTTCTGGGCAGTGTCTTCACAAGACTGGAGAGCTCAGCCATTATGTGCCCAGAACCAGAACTTAAGATATGCCTCAGATGCTCTGACAGACAACCACCATCTATTCCCATGGTTTCAAGTGACACGGATCAGGGAAACCTGAGTTTGAAGGGGAGATTGGACAAATGGTAGTTTGGAATTATTAATAAATAAATACATATTTATTTTCCTCTCAGGGTAGCATATGGTGACATAAACGTTCTTTGATAATAAATTTCCTTTGAACTTTGAATGTCAGCTACTTGAGGACAGATTGAGGTGAGAGGAATGAAAGTTTAAAGGAGAAGTACAGGGCATTATTTTTTACACAAAGAGTGCTGGGTGCCTGCAATGTGCTGCCAAAGATGGTGATGGAGGCAGAAGCAATAGGCGTGATTGAGAGGCTCTGAAATAGGCAATTGAATGTGTAGATATTGTCCATGTGCAGGTAGATGGGATTTAGTTTAATGCAGCATAGTGAACAGCACAGACATTGTGGGCTGAATGTCGATCTCCCATGATGTTTTAAATAGAATTATCTGTTTTAAAGTGAGCAGGAAACGAGTTGGGAGATGGAGATTGTCAGTTGAGAGTTGTGATGAAGCAGTAGGGTAGCACCGATGGGCTGAGTAGCCTTGTCAACATTCCCATTTGTTCTGTGTTACAGGGGAGAGCTCAAGATGGTGAGATTCCTTCCGCAGGTCTTCCTACTTCTAGTAGCTGCCAGGCACATCTGCTGCTTCATGCCAAACTTCGGAAGTGGTAGCCGAACACATTACAATATTACCAAGACGGCAGCCCTCCAAGCCATCCTCACGGTCTTCCAGCAAGTTCCCAGTCCACGAGGAAACGTTGTGCCCCAGGGTACCTTCCAGGCTGACGTAAGTGAGGGTGCATTAATCTGTGCTCAGTTCTTCAATTGTAAGGTGGGTGGGGAGGCTGTGTAGGGGAGTGAGAGTGGATTACACAAAAGGATTCTGTATTTGCAGTCTGTTTCCCAGAATACATGTGACAGAGACGTTGTTGGGAATGTCATCAATGATGCTTCCATCCAAAGTGGGGATATGAGACTATTAAATCAGATGTGGTCTGACCCAGGGACTGGAACCGTGCACGATGCTCCCGGTGGGGGTCTGACCCAGGGATACGGAGACTGGAACCGTGCACGGTGCTCCCGGTGGGGGTCTGACCCAGGGATACGGAGACTGGAACCGTGCACGGTGCTCCCGGTGGGGGTCTGACCCATGGATACAGAGACTGGAACCGTGCACGATGCTCCCGGTGGGGGTCTGACCCAGGGATATGGAGACTGGAACCGTGCACGGTGCTCCCGGTGGGGGTCTGACCCAGGGATACGGAGACTGGAACCGTGCATGGTGCTCCCAGTGGGGGTCTGACCCATGGATACAGAGACTGGAACCGTGCACGATGCTCCCAGTGGGGGTCTGACCCAGGGATATGGAGACTGGAACCGTGCACGGTGCTCCCGGTGGGGGTCTGACCCAGGGATACGGAGACTGGAACCGTGCACGGTGCTCCCGGTGGGGCTCTGACCCAGGGATATGGAGACTGGAACCGTGCACGGTGCTCCCGGTGTGGGTCTGACCCAGGGAAACGGAGACTGGAACTGTGCAGTGGTCTGGCCCAAGTGCAGAACATTAATACAAGGCTTTTCCTCCACAGGGCCATGACCTGACAGCAGAGAGACTCTTTGCCATATACTATGGAGAGCCGGTATCTGTCCGACGGTTCAGTCAGTGCATGACGGTGATGGGGGCGGCCAACACCTTGGTGGACGTGGTGTATGTGCTGTCCAAGAGGAGGCATTTTGATTCAGAGGCAATCCTGGAGGGCAAGAAGCTGCTACTGAGGGGCAAGGCCAGTGTGGTGAGGGCTATACTGGAGGACAAACGATTCTCTGCACTGTTGTCCATGGGCTCCACTCTCCACACACTACAGGTAGGTCCAGCCCTCGGAGCGGTGGGGAGGGAGCACTGTGGCAGGGGCAGTAATGAGGAGGTTCCATGGGAGGGGGTGAGGAGTGAGCACTGTGGAAAGGGTGGTAAGGTGGGAGCACTGTGGGAGGGGCAGTGCAGAGGGTGCACTGTGGGATAGAAACATCAAAATCCTACAGCACAACACAGGCCCTTCGGCCCACAAAGCTGTGCCAAATATGTCCCTATTTTAGAATTACCTAGGCTTTACCCATAGCCCTCTAGTTTTCTAACCATGTACCCATCCAGAGTCCCTTAAAAGACCCTATTGTTTCCGCCTGCACCACTGCCGCCAGCCCATTCCACGCACTCACCACTCTCTGCATAAAAAACTTACCCCTGACATCTCCTCTGTATCTACTTCCAAGCACCTTAAAACTATGCCCTCTCATGCTAGCAATTTCAGTCCTGGGAAAAGCCTCTGACTATCCACACGATCAACGCCTGTCATTATCTTGAACACCTCTATCAGGTCACCTCTCATCCTCCTTCGCTCCAAGGAGAAAAGGCCGAGTTCACTCAACCTATTCCCATAAGGCATGCTTCCCAATCCAGGCAATAATCTGGACAGTGAGGGGGAAATGCTCTGGGGGGTGGGAGTGAGGTGGGAACACTGTGCGACGGCTGGTGAGGTAGGAGCACCGTAGGAGGGGGGTGGAGAGGAGCGAATCCATGGGAGGGGCTGAGAAGGGTGTGCTGTGGAAAGGGTGGTAACATGGGAGCACTGAGGGAGGGGTGTTGAGGAGGGAACAGAACGGGAGGGATGGTGCGGATGGTGTGCTGTGGGAGGGGCAGTGAGGGGGAATGCCTGATATGGGCGGTGAGGAGGGAGTGTACAGGAAGGGTTATCAATGAGAGAGTGCTGCCACAGGGACGGAGAGGAGGGAGAATGTTGTGCGGAGGAGGGTGGCAAGGAGGGAGTGCCACATTATCATCACAATATTGTGTTGTGAAATTTAAATGATATTAAACCTGCCCATGTTGATAGAAATAAAATGATTCAATTTTAATGTAATTTAATAAATTTTAATTTAATTCAACATGGACCACTCCCTGATGGGTCACTGACCTGGTTCCACCAGCACTTTTTCACCCCTGTCCTCAGGATAATAAGAGTCACAGTGCAATACAGAATAGATACAGACCCTTCAGCCCAACCAGAACATGCTGACCCAGCTAGTCCCAGTTCCCTGCATTTGGTCCATATCCCTCCAGGCCCAGAACATATGTGTCTTAGGCACATATCTATAGTTAGGGTGCCTAAGATCTTTCCAAAGTACTGTATTTGTCAGCGTGGAATGGAATGTGAGTTTGTAAACCTGGATGTTGGGAATGGCCGGGGTGGAGTGCCACAGGAGGGAGTGTAGGACAGGTGGCAGAGAAGGAATGCCAGGGGCAGTGGGTGCATGGGTGCAAACATACCCAGCCCTGAGACATCAGGCAAGGTCATTTGATTCTATGCAATTGGTTTATTGATCTCTCTGGTGCTTCCTGCTCCCTCCGCTCTCCCTTCCCCTTTCCCCAACCATGACCCCCCTCTCCCTGCCCCCTTCCCATTCTCAGTCTACAACAGAGACCCATATCAGAATCAGCTTTATCATCACACACATATGCAATGAAGTATGTTTTTTCGTGGCAGCATTACAGTGCAATATATAAAATTATTGCAGGGCTGTACAAAAGTCTTTAACACCCTAGCTATATATACGTGCCTAAGACTTTTGCACAGTCCTGTACCTACCTGTCCTAGTGCTTCTTCGATGATACTATTCTACCTGTCTCAACCACTTCCTCTGGCAGCTCATTCCAAATACTTGGATTAAAAATTAGCCCTTTGGTCCCTTTTCAACCTTTCCCCTCTCACATTACACACAGGTTTAGTCTGCCCTAACCTGGGGAAAAGACTGGAACCACCCACCTTATCTCTGGCTCTCCTCATCATAAACATCTCTTAAGGTCACCCTCACTCTCCGATGTCTCCTCCTTCACCCTTAACCCCTGTTCTCCTGTTCTAGACCAACACACACAAAATGCTGGTGGAACACAGTGATCTAGGAATAATGGTGCATAGTTCCCTGAAGGTGGAATCTCATGTGGATAGGATGGTGAAGAAAGCTTTTGGTATGCTGGCCTTTATAAATCAGAGCATTGAGTATAGGAGTTGGGATGTAATGTTAAAATTGTACAAGGTATTGGTAAGGCTGAATTTAGAGTATTGTGTACAGTTCTGGTCACTGAATTATAGGAAAGATGTCAACAAAATAGAGAGAGTACAGAGAAGATTTACTAGAATGTTACCTGGGTTTCAGCACCTAAGTTACAGGGAAAGGTTGAACAAGTTAGGTCTTTATTCTTTGGAGTGTAGAAGGTTGAGGGGGGACTTGATAAAGGTATTTAAGATAATGAGGGGGATAGATAGAGTTGACGTGGATAGGCTTTTTCCATTGAGAGTAGGGGAGATTCAAACAAGAGGACATGATTTGAGAGTTAGGGGGCAAAAGTTTAAGGGTAACACGAGGGGGAATTTCTTTACTCAGAGAGTGGTAGCTGTGTGGAATGAGCTTCCAGTAGAAGTGGTAGAGGCTGGTTCGGTATTGTCATTTAAAGTAAAATTGGATTGGTATATAGATAGGAAAGGAATGGAGGGTTATGGACTGAGTGCGGGCCAGAGGGACTAGGTGAGTGTAAGCGTCGGCATGGACTAGAAGGGCTGAGATGGCCTGTAATTGTTATATGGTTATATGGAACTCAGCAGGCCAGGCAGCAGCTATGGAAAGGAGTAAACAACTGATGTTTCGGGCTGAGACCCTTCATCAGGACTTGACGCGAAACATCGACTGCTTCATCCTTTCCATAGATGCTGCCTGACTTGCTGAGTTCCTCCAGCATTTTGTGTGTGTTGCTATGGATTTCTAGCATCTGCACAATCTGTCATGTTTACATTAGTTCTAGTCTCACCCAAACCCAGTGCAAAAAGCCTGCTTGTATTGACCCTATCTAAATCCTCGTAATTTTGTATACCTCTATCAAATCTCCTTTCAATATCCTGTGCATCAGGAGGTGAAGTCCTAATCTATTCAACCTCCTCCTGGAACTCAGGCCTCCGAGTCCCGGTAACGTCCTTGTAAATCGTGTTCTTTCTAGTTTAACCTTGTCCTCCTCACGACGTGCTGAACAAAATTGTCCACGTCACTCCAAGTGCCATTTTCCTTCAGGATTTCTACAGCCACAGCAACTGGGTGGAGCTGGGCTATAAAAGTCCGAACAGGAACCTCATCGATCCCAGTGGGACGATCGGGAATCTAGCAGGTGAGGGGGCCGCGGCCTTTCGGATTAACGCTTGCCGACGACGGTGAATGGTTTCTCACAACTAGCGCAGCAGTTTGGGACATCTAGAGGGTTGAGTTCAATTCCAGTGCCGGCTGTACGTTCTCCCTGTGACCATGTGGGATTCCTCCGGGTATTCCGGGTTCTTCCCACAGTCCATTGACACGGGTTAGTAGGTTAACTGGACATTGTAAATTGTCCTGTGATTCGGCGAGGGTTAAATCGGTGAGTAACGAGTTAGTGTGTTTCGGTGGACTGTTCCGTGCTGTATCTCTAAATGAACAGTAAAGTTAGAATGAGCAAGAGTAAATCCGTGAATGAATCAGGTTTATCATCACTGATATATGCCGTGAAATGTGTCGTTTTGCAGGAGCAGTACAGAGCAATAATGAAGAATTATGATAGATTACAATAAGAAATGCAAAAATAAATAAATAGGATAATAAAGGGAGCAAAATAGAAACTGCTGTTTATGGGTTCATGAACCGTTCAGAAATCTGACAGCAGAGGTGAAGAAGCTGCTCCTGAAAAGTCGAGATTGTGATCTTCTCCCTGATGGTAGCAATGGGAAGAGATAGAGTGGATAGTGCTGACGAGGGGTCTCGGCCCGAAACGTCGACAGCACTTCTCCTTATAGATGCTGCCTGACTTGCTATGTTCCACCAGCATTTTGTGTGTGTTGAGTGGATAGTCAGAGATTTTTTTTCCCAGAGTGGAAATAGCCAATACAAGGGGGCATACTTCTAAGGTGACTGAAGGAATGTACGGCGGGGGGCAGGAATGAATCTATCAGAGGTATGATTTTTACACAGGGAGTGGTGGGTGTGTGGAATGAGCTGCCAGGGAGGGTGGGAGAGGCCAATATATATTTTTACAATTTTATTTAGAGATGTAGCATGGATCAGACCATCCCAGCCCATGAGATGCACCACCCCAGCAAATCAACACATTTGAAGTTCTGGTCTCATTCTCGGGAGGATGTGGAAGCTTTGGAGAGGGTGCAGAGATTTTGCCAGCACAATGCCTGGATTAGAGAATACGGAACTGTTGAGCGAACTAGGACTTTTTTTGGAGCAAAGGAGGATGAGAGGTGACAAGATAATGGCTAACAGCAGAGGACATCCCTTCAAAGTGAGTCGAGGAAAGTGTAGGAGGGATGTCAGAAGTACACCGAGAGTGGTGGGTGCTCAGAATGCACGGCCAGGGTGGTGGTAGAGAGGGAAACATTAGGGGTGTTCAGAAACACGCGGATAAAAGAAAAATGGAGGGTTATGTGGGAGGGGAGGGTTAGACTGAACAAAGTAGGTTACAGGGTCAGCACAAGTTTGTGGGCCAAATGGCCTGTGATGTAGTGTTCTTTGTTCTGGAGAACATTGGTGAGGCCACACTTGGGACGTTGTGGTCACTTAGGGTCTGAGCATGGGGATGAGGGGGACTTGAGGAGGATGGTGAGAAAGGGGGAAATTTGCACATTGAGAGGGCAATGGAGCCAGTGTTCCTGTTCCTGCTGCAGGGAGAGGTGACAAGACCTGCCAGAAATGCTCCAGCCCAGAAAGCTGCCAGGAAAATATCCTGCCCAACATCATCAGTCGCAAACTCATCACCACCGGCTACTTCAGTCTCAACCCCTTCAGCAAGCTCCCGGAAGGTAACAGGGGCGACAGACAGCAAAACCCCAGAGGTGGAACAATGTGGCAGGGGACAGCCGGTCGTAGAAATGGGGAGACGTGTAGGGCCTGGACAGGGTCATAGAGACAGGGAGGGATGTAGGGGCTGAGGGGCGTCAAAAAGATGCAGACGGGTGTAGGGGTCAGGGGTGTCACAGAGAAAGAGGGGTGTAGGAGCCAGAGGGGATCAGACTGCGAGGGGTGTAGAAGCCAGGTGGGGGAGTTATAGAGATGGAGAGGGATGTAGGAGCTGGAGGAGGGTCACAGAGACATGGAAGGGTGTAGGAGCTGGTGGGGGGTTATAGAGATGGAGAGGGATGTAGGAGCTGGAGGGGGGTCACAGAGACATGGAAGGGTGTAGGAGCCGGTGGGGGAGTTATAGGGATGGAGAGGGATGTAGGAGCTGGAGGAGGGTCACAGAGACATGGAAGGGTGTAGGAGCTGGTGGGGGGTTATAGAGATGGAGAGGGATGCAGGAGCTGGAGGGGGGTCACAGAGACAGGGAAGGGTGTAGGAGCCAGTGGGGGGGCGGTTACAGAGACGGGGAGGGATATTGGCATCAGAAGGGGGTCACAGAGATGGAGAGGGGTAAAGGAGCCGAAGGGGGTCACAGAGACAGGGAGAGCTGTGGGTGTCAGAGAGATAACTCTCAGCAGCTAAGAATGTGGTGAATTCCCAGGATTTTCCTCTTTCCAGGCAAGTGCAGTCACGGTGGGAAATGGGATCAGACTGTGCGTGGGTTCGGTGGGATTAACAAGGATACACTCTCGTCTCCTCATGGACACGAACACCTGCGGGCAGCGGCAATCGCTACACAGGCCTCCCTTGAACTCTTCCTGGATATTCGAGATGCAGTCGGTGACCTGAAATTCCTGCAGTACGGATCCGTCTCCTGGGAATATCAGAGCGAATCGGAATGTAGAGGCCAGAGTGGTCACAGAGATGGGATCGGGTGTAGGGGCTGGTGGGGTTCACAGAGACAGGTTGGGGTACAGGGGCCAGAGGGAGTCCCAGTGAGGGCTGTATGGATCAGAGAGATGGGGAGGATGTAAGGCTGAATGGGCTACAGAGAAATCAGGAGTAGTGTAGGGGCTAGAGGGGGTCACTGGGAGGGTTGAAGGGGTGGAGGGCTCACAGAGATGGGGAGGGTGTAAGGCTGGGGGGTGGGGGGGTCACAGAGACAGGAATGGGTGCAGGGGACAGAGAGGGATCACAGAGATGGAGATGGATGTAGGGTTGGAGGGTGGTCACAGACACAGGAATGGGTGCAGGGGACAGAGAGGGATTACAGAGATGGAGATGTGTAGGGGCTGGAGAGAGTAACGGGTGCACGGGACAGAGAGGGGTCACAGAGATGGAGATGGGTGTAGGGTTGGAGGGTGGTCACAGACACAGGAACGGGTGCAGGGGACAGAGAGGGATTACAGAGATGGAGATGGGTAAGGGCTGGAGAGAGTAATGAGTGCACGGGACAGAGAGGGGTCACAGAGATGGGGAATGGTGTAGGGCTGGCTATGGACCTGGGTGAATCTCCCCTGTTCTCTGCAGGTTCCTCTGCGTGGACCCTCCCTCCGGCATCTCTTTCGTCATTGACACCACAGGCAGTATGCGAGACAGCATTGAGGCAGCCAAGCAGAGGACAATCAAAATCGTGCAAAGGACCCGGAATTCCCGATTCCAGCCCTCCTCCTACATCCTGGTACCATTCAACGATCCGGGTGAGTCCAGTGCAGTTCCACCTCTCCCTGCTCACTGAGTGTGTTAAGATGAACTTCTTGCCCCATAATGCCACAAGAATGGTAGAATTAGGCCATTCGGCCCTTTTAGTCTCCTCCATCATGGCTGATTTATTTTCCCTCTCAATCCACACTCACACAGGTTTAAGGTGCTGGGGAGTAGGTACAGAGGAGATGTCAGGGGTAAGTTCTTTTACTCAGAGAGTGGTGAGTGCGTGGAATGGGCTGCTGGCAACAGTGGTGGAGGCGGATATGACAGGGTCTTTTAAAAGGTTTTTACAAACGTTTGTAGATAGGTACATGGAGCTTAGTAAAATAGAGGGCTATAGGTAAGCATAATAATTTCTAAGGTAGGGATGTGTTAGGCACAACTTTGTGGGCCGAAGGGCCTGTATTGTGCTGTAGGTTTTCTGTGTTCTATGTTCTTCTCCCTACAACTCTTGACTAATCAAGAACCGACCAACAACCTCTGCTTTAAATATACTCAATGACATGATTGAAGGGAGGGATGAGGAACGTGCGTGAGCAAGAGAGAGGGAGAAGTAAGAGTGGTAGTGAGGGCGAGGAGGTCAGATGATGTGGTGAGGGTCAGTGAGAGAAGGGACAGGGAGGCTTCAGTGAGGGAAGTTGAATAGTAGCGAGGGGACGAGGTAGTGAGGGTGGGTCCTTTGGGAAGGAGGGAGGGAAGGTGAAAGGAGGAGGGTTGATAGGAAGGTGGTGAGGGGAGAGGGGGAAGAAGAACCGATGTGGAGGGAGTGGGGAGGAGGGTGTGAGTAGGAGGGGTTAAGGACGGGGTGAGGAAGGAGTGAGGAGGAGGGGGTAAGTAGGAGGGAGGTGGGAATGAGGAGGAGGGGTGAGGGGGACTGGATAAAGAGGGAATGGGGACAACCCCCACACTCCCATCCTCATCCCCCCACTACCCCCGTCACTCTGTTCCTGTCACTGATGCTCTCTGTTCCCCAGAGTTCGGGCCAGTATTTGAGACACGCGACCCCGATCAGTTCATTGTCCGTCTGCAGCAGTTAACGGCCGAGGGAGGGGGAGACGTACCGGAAATGTCCCTGTCCGCACTGCAGGTGTGTCCGTGTGTGTGTCTGAGTGTCTGTGTGTGTCTGTGAGTGACTATAGTGACTGTGAGCGTCTCTGTGTGTCTATGGTGAGTGTGAGTATCTGTGAGTGAAAGTGTCTGCGAGCGACTGTGTCTCTAGTGACTGTGAGTGTCTATAGTGACTGTGTCTGTGAATGTCTGTATCTGTGAGTGTTTGCGGGTGACTGTGAGTGAAAGTGTCTGTGTCTATAGTGACGGTAAGAGGCTGTGAGTGACTGTGAATGTCTGTGAGTATCTGCGAGTGTCTATGGTGACTATAAGTGACTGTTACTGTCTATAGTGACTGTGAGTGCCTGTAAGTGACTGTGAATGTCTGTGAGTGTTCTGTACATTTGGGATGTGTGGGTTCAGTGTGTGTAATCATGGGGTTTCTCTATGTATGGGATCTCTTCCTGTCGTCCATGCCCTCTAATCCTTGACTTCTGCCCTCTCTTGCAGCTGGCCCTCACCCACTCGCTGCCTCTCTCCTACATCTACGTCTTCACCGACGCTCCAGCCAAAGATTTTCATCTGGTTTCCACCGTCCAGGCGCTGATCGAGCACACCCAGTGTAAGGTAACCTCTCTGCCAGAGAATGCTGTCCTGTCCTCCCAGTCAACTGCATATCGGCACTGGCCCTGTGGGCCAGGCCCTGGGGTGGGGTGAAGCTTCACCCGCCGTGCTCAACATGAGGAGATGGGGCCAGGGTGGGTCGGGTGTGGATTGATGAGTTACCAAGTGCCTTTGATATGTAGTATCGTGTCCACTCTACAATATGACACTGTAGGTCAATGCCATGATGTCATATCGTGTTTCAATTGCCTGACGTGGTATCATGTGCTGTGATCCTTTTGTATATCCATATATGGACATGAAGTTACATATTGTATCAAGATTGAAGTTTGTGTCAGCTGTACGTAGACTGAAATGTATTCTCCGTGACATCGTGTGCAGGATGCATGATATGGAAGCGTGACCAATGTTCCCGTGATGATGTCACGTGCGTGTTGTATGTTCTGACCCTCTGGGACTCACCCCTCACTTCTCCCCCTAGGTTTCCTTCCTCCTGACCAACGTCCTGTCCCGCAGACGGCGCGGCACTGAGCCCAATCCCGAGATCGCACTGTACCAGGGTCTGGCCCGGGACTCGGGGGGGTTGGCGGTGCAGGTGAGCAGGAACCAGATTATGGACCTGACCGCCATCGTCGAGGGATCCATCACGGGAGAGCTGGTAACATCGAGTCCCCTTTTAGTGACTCCCTACCTCAATCTCTCCTCATTCCTACATCCCTCTGCCCCCTCACCCCGTCCTCACTCTCCTCCCTCATCCTCAGCCTTCCTCCTCACGCATTCCTCACCCCATGTCCTAAACTCCTTCTCCTCACTCCACATTTGTTCCTCTTCCACTCTTCCCTCACTGCCTTCCTATTCAAACCTCCATCACCTTTCACCCTCTCCTCGCTCCTCCCAATGTACACTCCTTCACCTACTCCACTCCTTCCTATTCCCTCCTCCCTCTCATCCAATCTTACTATACCTTCCCTGTCCCTTCATTCACTAACCCTCAAAACTTTCCTCCTCACCTTCACCACCATCCTTACCTCTGTCTCCCTCTCCCTCACCTCATTGTTACCCTCTTCCCTCCTTTAATCCCAACCCCATCCTATGCCTCTCAGCCCACCTCTATCTCCCCATTCTTTCTTACCTTCCCTCTCCTCCACTCTCTTTCCTTCCCTGTCCCATTCCCCCTCCCCCTCCTCTCTATCCCCTCCCTATCCACTCTGCACCCTTTGCAGAATGGAGGAGAGTGAAGCTGTTGTTGAGAATCATGGGGCAACAGGGAGAGATTGTCCCATGGCACAATGAGCAGCCCTGGAGGTGAGACACAGCTGTCTCATCAGGATTCTCGGGATCAGGGTCTGACCAGGAATTGGGAAAACGGGAGATGCCCCTATCAGGAAATTGTGTGGAATTGGCAGGCGGGTGGGAATATGCGGCTAGAGTACACAGAGAGGCCAGAACCAAAGTTGGCAAAGTCACAGTATACGGAGTTGGAAATCCCAGAATGGAATTTTGTTACTCAGCCGTGAGATTGGGAAGGGAGGGAGGGTAGCTTTGGGAGTCCCTGTTGGGACACTTATTCCAAGGTGAATGGGTGGCAGTGTTGGTAATTAATGGGTATAGTGACTTGAGAGATTTCCAGAATCATCTGCAGGGCAGAATGGCCTGGTCCTGATGGGATTGTTTCCCGGAAATGGAGTCACAGCAAAACTCTTCTTTACATTTCCCCCTACTTGAACAGATTGGATTGGTCAGTTTGAGGTTAGTTGGAGGAGAGAGTAGTTGAAAGGGACTGGGTCAGAGGGCAAAGGTCGGGGTATCATGGTATCCTGTTTCAGGTCACCATCCTTCAGCGAGACGGAAACACGGATCACCTCACAAACGTCTTCCCCTTCCATGTGGACAGAGCACTGAGGAACGTCACCATCTTCCTGTCTGGTAGTCCGGCCAACTTCCACATCTCCAGTCCAAGAGGTGAGGAGGGACTCAGCCCCTACACCCCTCCACTCCCCATCTCTGTGACCACTTTTGGCACCAACACCCCTCTCCATTTCTGTGTTCACCTATTGCCTCTACACCCCTCTCTCTGGGTCTCCCTTCTTCAGCTCCTACACCTTCCCACCTCTGTGACCCCCTCCAGCCCCTACACCCCTTCCATTCACGATAATCCCCCACTGCCATCCATACCCTCCTACATCCCTCGACATCTCTGTGACTCCCTCTGGCCCTCACACCCTCTCCATCTCTGTGACTCTCCCTGAATGATCCTGTTCCAGTTATGAGTGACCTGTCCTGCTGATGACTGACTGGCCTCTCTCTGCAGGTATTCAGCAGCCTCACACTAGCTCCACGGGAGCACTGGCAACTATTGAGTGCCTGGGAGACCTCTTCATCGTGATGCTGAACGTAGCGCCCGAGCTCGGAGAATGGAGCCTCACTGTACAGTCGGGGACCCCGTACACGGTGAAAGTGACAGGTGTCTGCACTCCACCCTGTCCGATCCGGTCTGTCTCTCTTCTGAACTTCAGTGTCCTGATTTAACTCCATTTCCAGCCTCTCTCTGACTCCTTACCTCTCTCTCGCCTTCCTGTCACTCTCCCTGACCCTCTCTCACTTTTCTCCTTTCTGCCTCTCCTTCTCTCTTCTCTGCTTTTCCACATTCTTTCTGTATGCTGCATCACCCTTTCATGTCTCCCTCTTCCTCTCTCTCTTTCACCCCATCTCCCACTCATCCCCTCTGCCCCTACACCATCTCCCTCTTTCTCCCCTTCACTCTCACCCTCCCTCTTTCTCATTTTCATTTCTCTCTTTCTGTTGCTCTGCAGCTCTTTATCCTGATCTTTCTTTCCCTCCAGCAGGGAGTGTTGGAGGGATTACAGTGTGCAAAGAAGACTGTAATGGGAGTATAATGGACTGCCATGTGACTGTAATGGGGAATGGACAGTGTAATGAGGAATGTAATGTGGGTGTACAGAGGGACTCTAATGGGGAAATAACAGATTCCATAACAGGGATATAATGGGGAAAGTATGAGAGTGTATAAAGGGGTTATAATGAATCTGTTACAGGACCTATAACGGGGAGTTACTGGGACAATGAGAGTTTGGTACATCCTGTAATTGGGATGTAAATAGGACAGTAATAGGAGTGTAACAGGAACTATTACAATACCTGCTCTGAAAAAACAACAATATTTAAAATATTATACTATATTATACCCCCAGGTCAGAGTGTCGTGGATTTCCTGTACGAGTTTGTGGAGGCTTTCGAGGGTCCCCACCCCGGGTTGGTCACCGTGACTGGCCGACCCTTGGCAGGTAACCAACAGCGCCATGCCGAGATCCCCTGCTGCTACTCCACCCCACCCACACACGCACTGCTCCCCTCCCTCACACATCCTATCGCCACACACACGTGTTTACTCCTGACATCCCGGGATGAGAGCTGTCGTCAGCTGTTCCCAGAGCAACTCTCCACCCTTGTCCTCTTCATCATCTCCTGAGAGGGAGAGAGAGAAAAAAGGGAAAGAAAGAGGAGGAGAGGGAAGGAGAGGGAGAGAGAAGGAGAGGGAGGGAGTGGTGAGTAAGACAGAGAAAGATGGGACAGGTAGGGTGATGAGAGAGAAAGGGATTGAGAGATGGGGTGACAGGGAGGGAGGGAGAGAGAGAGAGAGAGAGAGAGAGAGAGAGAGAGAGAGAGAGAGAGAGAGAGAGAGAGAGAGAAGAGGGGTGGGGAATGGGGGAGAGACAAGGAAGAGACTCCCTGTCCTTTTATACCAGGGGTTCTTAACCTTTTTTATGCCATGGAGCCCTTTGCCAGTCCGCTGAAGACTATGGACCCCTTCTCAGAATCAAGTACTTCAATATTTAATGTAAAATACACAAGATTACTAAAGAAACCAATTCTATTGAAATACAGTCATCAAAATATATAAAACTCTAATCTGTGATATAGTAATTTTTGTGTCTCTATTAACACATTAAATACAGGAGTATACATTTAAAAAAGCACTATTTTAAATAGTATACTCTACAGACAGGAAGACGATGATCACGTTAGATCTACCGTAATTTCAGTGAGAGGTTAGTAAATATAACAACGTAAAATTTTCCCAAGTTCACAGAACCCCTCAGATCTGTCCAGGAACCACTGAGGGTCCATGAACCCCACATTAGGAACCCATGCTTTAAACTCACTAGGACTCCAAATGCCATTCATGGGAAGGTTTGTGATACCCATAACACTTCAACCAGGACGTGAATGAAAAGGAATTTGAGAAGTTCACCAGACATTCGATAAGCCAGGGTCTGTGCTGGTCCGGCATGAAACCCTGTCACCCCAGTCATGGAGATGAGGATGGAACTCAGTGTCAGACACAGTTCCAGGGATCGAGCACTGGCTTGGACCGAGACAGAGTGTCACAGTGGGTGGAGAACCCGGCTCTCTGGTACTGTGTGTATGTGTGAGACCAGTCGCCCCTGATGGTCTGTGTGTGTGTAGGGGGCAGGATGGGTGGTTAATCAACAACTGTGAATTCCACCTGCCCCCGGAGTGTGAGGGTGAGGGATACAACCGAGGGGGGAGGAGTTGATAGGAAAGTGGGGGTTATGAAACACGATTAAGCATAAATGGGCAGTTAATGGTCAGCAGGGATCCGTTGTGCCCAATGTCTGTTGTCGTACAGGGCATCCAAGCCGAAGGGAATTGGTGTCAATGGGTGTTTAATTATTGTCTCTGGTCCTTGGTCCAGGTGAACCAGCCACACTCAGGGTCACAATGACGGGGTTAGAGAACTACCCATCCCACCAGCCCAAGAACATCTCCCTGCTGGACTTCCAGGGGAGGACGCTCAGTAAGGAGGCCCTGACTCCAACCTCAGAGACCGGCACTTTCCTAGGAGAGTTCCTGAGCCTTCCATCGCAAGCGTTCTTGGTGCTGCTCGCAGGGACGGAGGAGGTTGGGAGGATCTTCCGGAGGCAGAGTCCATCTGTCACCTCCATCAGCAGTACCAAACTCACGGTGAGATCAAACACAGGGTGAGGTTCCCTCCACACCGAGCCATCACACACTCCCGGGGTCAGGCACTGAGTGAAATTCCCATCACACACTCCCAAGCTCAGACACAGAGTGAAGCTCCTCCACACTGTCCCTTCACACACTCCCGGGGTCAGACACAGAGTGAATCTCCCTCCACACCATCCCATCACACACTCCCGGGGTCAGACACAGAATGAAGCTCCTCCACACCATGCCATCACACACTCCCGGGGTCAGACACAGAGTGAAGCTCCCTCCACACCGTCCCATCACACACTCCCGGGGTCAGACACAGAATGAAGCTCCTCCACACCATGCCATCACACACTCCCGGGGTCAGACACAGAGTGAAGCTCCCTCCACACTGTCCCATCACAGACTCCCGGGGTCAGACACAGAGTGAAGCTCTCTCCGCACTGTCCCATCACACACTCCCGGCGTCAGACACAGAGTGAAGCTCTCTCCGCACTGTCCCATCACACACTCCCAGGGTCAGACACAGAGTGAAGCTCCCTCCACACTGTCCCATCACACACTCCCGGGATCAGACACAGAGTGAAACCTCCTCCACACCGTCCCATCACACACTCCCGCGGTGAGACACAGAGTGAAGCTCCCTCCACACCGTCCCATCACACACTCCCGGGGTCAGACACAGACTGAAGCTCCCTCCACACTGTCCCATCACACACTCCTGGGGTCAGACACAGACTGAAGCTCCCTCCACACTGTCCCATCACACACTCCCGGGGTCAGACACAGAGTGAAGCTCCCTCCACACTGTCCCATCACACACTCCCGGGGTCAGACACAGACTGAAGCTCCCTCCACACTGTCCCATCACACACTCCCGGGGTCAGACACAGACTGAAGCTCCTTCCACACTGTCCCATCACACACTCCCAGGGTCAGAAACAGAGTGAAGCTCCTCCACACACTCCCGGGGTCAGACACAGAGAGAAGCTCCTCCACACCATCCCATCACACACTCCCGGGGTCAGACACAGACTGAAGCTCCCTCCACACTGTCCCATCACACACTCCCAGGGTCAGAAACAGAGTGAAGCTCCCTCCACACCGTCCCATCACACACTCCCAGGGTCAGACACAGAGTGAGGCTCCCTCCACACCGTCCCAACACACACTCCCGGGGTCAGACACAGAGTGAAGCTCCTCCACACACTCCCGGGGTCAGACACAGAGTGAATCTCCCTCCACACCATCCCATCACACACTCCCGGGGTCAGACACAGAATGAAGCTCCTCCACACCATGCCATCACACACTCCCGGGGTCAGACACAGAGTGAAGCTCCCTCCACACCGTCCCATCACACACTCCCTGGGTCAGACACAGAGTGAAGCTCCCTCCACACTGTCCCATCACGCACTCCCGGGGTCAGACACAGAGTGAAGCTCCCTCCACACTGTCCCATCACACACTCCCGGGGTCAGACACAGAGTGAAGCTTCCTCCACACCGTCACATCACACACTCCCGGGGTCAGACACAGAGTGAAGCTCCCTCCACACTGTCCCATCACGCACTCCCGGGGTCAGACACAGAGTGAAGCTTCCTCCACACCGTCACATCACACACTCCCGGGGTCAGACACAGAGTGAAGCTCCCTCCACACCGTCCCATCACACACTCCCGGGGTCAGACACAGAGTGGAGCTCCCTCCACACCGTCCCATCACACACTCCCGGGGTCAGACACAGAGTGAAGCTCCCTCCACACCGTCCCATCACACACTCCCGGGGTCAGACACAGAGTGAAGCTCCCTCCACACCGTCCCATCACACACTCCCGGGGTCAGACACAGAGTGAAGCTCCTCCACACCGTCCCATCACACACTCCCGGGGTCAGACACAGAGTGAAGCTCCCTCCACACCGTCCCATCACACACTCCCGGGGTCAGACACAGAGTGAAGCTCCCTCCACACCGTCCCATCACACACTCCCGGGGTCAGACACAGAGTGAAGCTCCCTCTACACCGTCCCATCACACACTCCCGGGGTCAGACACAGAGTGAATCTCCCTCCACACCGTCCCATCACACACTCCCGGGGTCAGACACAGAGTGAAGCTCCCTCCACACCGTCCCATCACACACTCCCGGGGTCAGACACAGAGTGAAGCTCCCTCCACACCGTCCCATCACACACTCCCGGGGTCAGACACAGAGTGAAGCTCCCTCCACACCGTCCCATCACACACTCCCGGGGTCAGACACAGAGTGAAGCTCCTCCACACCATGCCATCACACACTCCCGGGGTCAGACACAGAGTGAAGCTCCCTCCACACTGTCCCATCACAGACTCCCGGGGTCAGACACAGAGTGAAGCTCTCTCCGCACTGTCCCATCACACACTCCCGGCGTCAGACACAGAGTGAAGCTCTCTCCGCACTGTCCCATCACACACTCCCAGGGTCAGACACAGAGTGAAGCTCCCTCCACACTGTCCCATCACACACTCCCGGGATCAGACACAGAGTGAAACCTCCTCCACACCGTCCCATCACACACTCCCGCGGTGAGACACAGAGTGAAGCTCCCTCCACACCGTCCCATCACACACTCCCGGGGTCAGACACAGACTGAAGCTCCCTCCACACTGTCCCATCACACACTCCTGGGGTCAGACACAGACTGAAGCTCCCTCCACACTGTCCCATCACACACTCCCGGGGTCAGACACAGAGTGAAGCTCCCTCCACACTGTCCCATCACACACTCCCGGGGTCAGACACAGACTGAAGCTCCCTCCACACTGTCCCATCACACACTCCCGGGGTCAGACACAGACTGAAGCTCCTTCCACACTGTCCCATCACACACTCCCAGGGTCAGAAACAGAGTGAAGCTCCTCCACACACTCCCGGGGTCAGACACAGAGATTAGCTCCTCCACACCATCCCATCACACACTCCCGGGGTCAGACACAGACTGAAGCTCCCTCCACACTGTCCCATCACACACTCCCAGGGTCAGAAACAGAGTGAAGCTCCCTCCACACCGTCCCATCACACACTCCCAGGGTCAGACACAGAGTGAGGCTCCCTCCACACCGTCCCAACACACACTCCCGGGGTCAGACACAGAGTGAAGCTCCTCCACACACTCCCGGGGTCAGACACAGAGTGAATCTCCCTCCACACCATCCCATCACACACTCCCGGGGTCAGACACAGAATGAAGCTCCTCCACACCATGCCATCACACACTCCCGGGGTCAGACACAGAGTGAAGCTCCCTCCACACCGTCCCATCACACACTCCCTGGGTCAGACACAGAGTGAAGCTCCCTCCACACTGTCCCATCACGCACTCCCGGGGTCAGACACAGAGTGAAGCTCCCTCCACACTGTCCCATCACACACTCCCGGGGTCAGACACAGAGTGAAGCTTCCTCCACACCGTCACATCACACACTCCCGGGGTCAGACACAGAGTGAAGCTCCCTCCACACTGTCCCATCACGCACTCCCGGGGTCAGACACAGAGTGAAGCTTCCTCCACACCGTCACATCACACACTCCCGGGGTCAGACACAGAGTGAAGCTCCCTCCACACTGTCCCATCACACACTCCCGGGGTCAGACACAGAGTGGAGCTCCCTCCACACCGTCCCATCACACACTCCCGGGGTCAGACACAGAGTGAAGCTCCCTCCACACCGTCCCATCACACACTCCCGGGGTCAGACACTGAGTGAAGCTCCCTCCACACCGTCCCATCACACACTCCCGGGGTCAGACACAGAGTGAAGCTCCTCCACACCGTCCCATCACACACTCCCGGGGTCAGACACAGAGTGAAGCTCCCTCCACACCGTCCCATCACACACTCCCGGGGTCAGACACAGAGTGAAGCTCCCTCCACACCGTCCCATCACACACTCCCGGGGTCAGACACAGAGTGAAGCTCCCTCTACACCGTCCCATCACACACTCCCGGGGTCAGACACAGAGTGAATCTCCCTCCACACCGTCCCATCACACACTCCCGGGGTCAGACACAGAGTGAAGCTCCCTCCACACCGTCCCATCACACACTCCCGGGGTCAGACACAGAGTGAAGCTCCCTCCACACCGTCCCATCACACACTCCCGGGGTCAGACACAGAGTGAAGCTCCCTCCACACCGTCCCATCACACACTCCCGGGGTCAGACACAGAGTGAAGCTCCCTCCACACAGTCCCATCACACACTCCCGGGGTCAGACACAGAGTGAAACTCCCTCCACACCGTCCCATCACACACTCCCGGGGTCAGACACAGAGTGAAGCTCCCTCCACACCGTCCCATCACACACTCCCGGGGTCAGACACAGAGTGAAGCTCCCTCCACACCGTCCCATCACAGACTCCCGGGGTCAGACACAGAGTGAAGCTCTCTCCGCACTGTCCCATCACACACTCCCAGGGTCAGACACAGAGTGAAGCTCTCTCCGCACTGTCCCATCACACACTCCCGGGGTCAGACACAGAGTGAAGTTCCCTCCACACCGTCCCATCACAGACTCCCGGGGTCAGACACAGAGTGAAGCTCTCTCCGCACTGTCCCATCACACACTACCGGCGTCAGACACAGAGTGAAGCTCTCTCCGCACTGTCCCATCACACACTCCCAGGGTCAGACACAGAGTGAAGCTCCCTCCACACTGTCCCATCACACACTCCCGGGATCAGACACAGAGTGAAACCTCCTCCACACCGTCCCATCACACACTCCCGCGGTGAGACACAGAGTGAAGCTCCCTCCACACCGTCCCATCACACACTCCCGGGGTCAGACACAGACTGAAGCTCCCTCCACACTGTCCCATCACACACTCCTGGGGTCAGACACAGACTGAAGCTCCCTCCACACTGTCCCATCACACACTCCCGGGGTCAGACACAGAGTGAAGCTCCCTCCACACTGTCCCATCACACACTCCCGGGGTCAGACACAGACTGAAGCTCCCTCCACACTGTCCCATCACACACTCCCGGGGTCAGACACAGACTGAAGCTCCTTCCACACTGTCCCATCACACACTCCCAGGGTCAGAAACAGAGTGAAGCTCCTCCACACACTCCCGGGGTCAGACACAGAGAGAAGCTCCTCCACACCATCCCATCACACACTCCCGGGGTCAGACACAGACTGAAGCTCCCTCCACACTGTCCCATCACACACTCCCAGGGTCAGAAACAGAGTGAAGCTCCTTCCACACCGTCCCATCACACACTCCCGGGGTCAGACACAGAGTGAGGCTCCCTCCACACCGTCCCATCACACACTCCCAGGGTCAGACACAGAGTGAGGCTCCCTCCACACCGTCCCATCACACACTCACGGGGTCAGACACAGAGTGAAGCTCCTCCACTCACTCCCGGGGTCAGACACAGAGTGAAGCTCCTCCACACCATCCCATCACACACTCCCAGGGTCAGACACAGAGTGAAGCTCCCTCCACACTGTCCCATCACACACTCCCGGGGTCAGACACAGAGTGAAACTCCCTCCACACTGTCCCATCACACACTCCCGGGATCAGACACAGAGAGAAGCTCCTCCACACTGTCCCATCACACACTCCCGGGATCAGACACAGAGTGAAGCTCCTCCCCACCGTCCCATCACACACTCCCGGGATCAGACACAGAGAGAAGCTCCCTCCACACCGTCCCATCACACACTCCCGGGATCAGACACAGAGAGAAGCTCCCTCCACACCGTCCCATCACACACTCCTGGGATCAGACACAGACTGAAGCTCCCTCCATACCTTCCCATCACACACTCCAAGGGTGAGAAACAAAGTGAAGTTCCCTCCGCACGTCCAATCACGCACTAAGGCACAGGGTGAAGATCCCTCTTACAGGGGTGTCAAACTCATTTTAGGTCACGGGCCAGATTGAGCAAAATGCAGCTTCATGCGGGCCGGATCAGTCGGACGCGTGCAAACGCAGCTTTCGTTGCCTCCGTTTTTTCAGCCTGCTCTCATGTGTCTCAGTCTCTGCCATAACTACAAAGTGTTTCACTTTCCAAATTCCGTTTCTTATGAAGAAGACTGCCGAATAAACACTAAAAACCCTGAAAACCTGGTACCTGAATAAACTCAGCATTAGCCATATCATATGCCATAGGCGCTTCGATTACTGGGGCCAGCTTTAATAGTAATTAGATATTATCTCGCGGGCCAAAGATAATTCCACCGCGGGCCGGATTTGGCCCGCGGGCCTTGAGTTTGACATATATGCTCTACAAAGAGCTTGCTGTGATTGGTGATAGATTATTGATTTTCGATCAATGTTGGTGATTGGTTATTGATTTATGATGTTTCTTCCTCTGGTGTCTCAGGTCATGTTTGATCCCAGCTTTATCGCAGGTGAAAACATTACCATCCGTTTCAACATTACCAATGCTGGTCCGGGATCTGTGTACAGTATCTCTCTGGTTGACGATCAAAATGTCACAAGTGGAAACCCTCTGAGGTGGGAACGTAAATCACACCCATTAGCCCCAACCCCTATTGTCGTGTCTGTGAACGAGCGCCACACTGCATGAGGGTGGAACCAATTGAGTGCCTTTGTTAGGAGGGAGTTCCGCACTGTGGGAGGGGCACTGAGAAGTGCACATGCTGCCGTCAGCCATTTTGGAATGGTGGTGCAGTCTCAATAGTCTGAATGACAGAATTCTGCTCCTATGTCTCTTGGCCTTATGGGGGGGGGGGGGGCACAGGGTGGTGAGTAGGGAGTGCTGCGGGAGGGTCGGTGAGGAGGGAGCATTGTGCTGTGAGGGGGCAGTGAGGTGGGGCACCATGCTGTGTGTGGGGTGCACGTGACTGTCCCATGAAATCTCATCCCCATGGGCATGGCAACTGTTCTGTCCACGGTTGCTTGGATCAGGAATTGTGGAGGACATTGAGGTGATGGAACTTCATTCCCCTGTAGACTGTACGTCGGAAAGAACCAGTCTGCGGAGGGTAACCTGACTACCTCCACCCCCACCGACATGGAAGCTGGAACCCTGGTCACAGTGACGCTCGAGGCCAAGTCCGACATCGACTTCACCTACGCCGTCCTCCAGCTGACAGTCACAGAGCGGGTACGTCCCAGGGTGAAGGGATTTCCACAACATCAGCACCCTCGTCCCACCAGTGGGGGGAATTGAGGGATGTAGATGAAGGTGCTGACACCAAACACACCAGGGGTCTGAGCACAGGAGGAATGTCCTCCTGACACAGGATGGTCCTCCAGACATGGGAAATCCCCCAGATACGGGGACATCCCCCAGACACAGGGACATCAGCGGAGGTCCTTCAGCTGGGGGGTCAGTCCCGAGACAACACCCAAACCATCTGGGGGATTGGGAAAGATTTGAATCAATGAATTCACCCTGGCCCCCACCCCTAGTTCTGTCTCCCATTCATTCTGACTCCCTCATAGACACACTCTCCCTCTATTCTCCCTGTGACTCCTTCTCCCACTATCTCTCTCTCTCTCTTCCACTCTCTTTGTACCCCTCTTCACCTCACATCTTCCTTTCTCACTGTCACTCTCCCACTCTCTGTACCCCTCTTTATCACCTTCCCTCTGTCTGTCACTCTCCACTCTCTTTGTACCCCTCTTCATCTCTCCCTCCTCGCTCTCCTTCTCTCCATCTCTCTTTCTCTGACCTCCCGTGCTCACTGTACTCCTCTCTCCCTCATTCTCTCACTGTCTTTCTCCGTCCTTCTCCTACTCTCTTTGTATCACACCTTATCACTCCCTCACTCCCTCTCCCACTCACTGTACCCCTCTTTATCATTCCCTCCCTCCCTCTGTCATTCTCTCACTCTTTGTACCATTCTTTTTCATCCCCTTCCTCTACCTCCCCCTCTCTCTGACCCTCTCACACTCTCTGTATCCCTCTTCATCTTTCCCTTTCATTGTCTCCGATTCTTGATCTTTTTTTCCCCTTCCTCTATCCACCCATTCCTTCTCTCCTTATTATGGCCTTGTTACCCCTCTCTACCTCTCCCTCTCTCCTTCCCTCCTTCTGTCCCTGGTTCCCTCTCCTTCTCTCCTTTCCTCTATTTGTCACTTCCTCTTTCTCTTCCTGTCCCTCTCTTCCTCATCTTCTCCCATTTTCTCCCCCCTTCTCTCCCTCTGCACCCTTCCTCTCTCCACTCTTTTCTCTTTCTCGCCCTGTCTTCCTGTTGCATTCTCTCCATCCCCTGCTCTTGTTCCTTTTCTATCATTCCATCTCTCTATCCATGTCAACCTTTTCACCAGGGATGGTCGGCAAGGAGGGAGCTCTACTCTGTGGGAGTGGCGTTGGGGAGGAACGTTTTGGGAGTGATGGTGAGGAGGAACATTTCAGGAGTGGCGTTGGGGAGGAACATTTTGGGAGTGGTGTTGGGAGGAACGTTTTGGGAGTGGTGTTGGGGAGGAACATTTTGGGAGTGGTGCTGAGGGAAGGGCATTGACACGTGCCGTGTGCCCACTGAACGCACCCCACGTTCCCTTATTAATCCTGACTCTACACCCACAGAATGTGGACACAGACCCTCCTACCTGCCGGACCACCGCACTGACTGGCCACTGCCCTGCGAAGAAGGAGCACGAGGTGGACTGCGCGAAGCAGACCTGGGGCCTCCACGCTGAGTTCTCCGAGCGAGGCGCTGACTGGGCCAGTGTCCGGGCTCGCCATGACAAAGGGAACCTGACCACCGAGCAGGAGCAGAAAGGGGAGTTCCGTCTGACGCTGGTGGAGTACAACTCCACCTGCTGTCACCCCTCCATCACCCTGCTCGGGGTGGACGCCTCTGGCAATGTGGGCAGCTGCTTCATCGAGGCCCCGAGTCAGGCCGGGCCCTCCACCGCTTCCGGTGGGGCCGCTGCTCTCCTCAGCCTCTCTATCATTGCCACTTCTCTGCTGCTCTGAATGTAGGATCTGCCCAACCTGCTCCCTGGGCACTCTGTCTGGACACCCCTCCCCCACCAGACGCATCCCTCAATCAAAAACTCAGGGAGAAATTCCCTCTCCCACACCTTCCAGAGGTCACAGTTGTTGAGCTGGGTAAGGCAGAGGGACTCAATGGGCTGAATGACCTAATACTGCTCCCGATTCTTAAGGAAACAGATGCCTCGCATTTGGTCACATCGATCTGTGCATCTGTCCAATTTCATAGAGCCCTACACAATAGAAACAGGCCCTTTGGCCCATCTGGTCCACGCTGACTGAGATTTGCCCCATCCCTCCAGACCTTTCCTTTCCATGTGCCTGTCCAAGTGTCTTCTAAATATTGTTAATGCTCCTGTCTCAACCCCTAGGTCTGGGAGCTTGTTCAATGCACCCACGTTCTCTGCATGGAAATACTTGCAAATCAGGTCCCCTTTAAATTGTTCCCCTCACCTTAAATCTGTGCCCTCTAGTTTTAGACTTTCTTACCTTGGGAAAAGGCTGTGACCATCTACTGTGTTTCTGCTCCTCATGGTCTTATAAAACTCTATAAGATCACCTCTCGGCCTCCTTTGCTCCAGGGAAAACAGTCCCAGCCTGTTCAGCCTCTCCTTATAACTCAGGTCTCCAGTCCCAGTGACACCCTCAGGAATCTTCCCTGCACCCTCTCCAGCTTAATGACATCCTTCCTACAGCTGGGTGGCCAGAACTGCACACAATACTCCAAGTGTGGTCTCACCCATGTCCTGTACAGCTGATAAACAGAAGAAATTCTGCAGATGCCGGAAGTCCAAAGCAAACACACAAAATGCTGGACCCTTCTCCAGGACCAGCAGGGAAGGGGGAAGATGCCAGAATGAAAAGGAGGGGGGAGGGAAAGGAGGATAACTAGAAGCTGATAAAGTGAAGAGCTGGAGAGGAGGGAATCTGACAGGAGAAGAGAGTGGACCACAGGTGAAAGGGGAGGAAAAAGGCCCAAGGGAAAGTGACAGGCAGGTGAGAAGAGGTAAGATGCCCGAGTGCGGACTAGGTTGGAAGCTACCCAGATGGAATCGAAGGTGTTACTCCTCCACCCTGAGGGTGGCCTTATTGTGGCACAAGAGGCGGCCGTGGGTCAACATGGTTAGAATGAGAATGGAAATTGGAATTAAAATGTTTGGCAGTTGGTCTGGAGGTGCTCGATGAAACAGCCCCCCAACTTACAGCAGGTCTCACCAGCAAAGAGAAAGCTGAATCGTGAGCACTGGGTCTGATCGATGACCCCAGTAGATATGCAGGTGAAGTGTTATAGCATACCAATTCCTGTACTCCGAGCCCTGACTGATGAATGTCTGTGTGTCAAATGCCTCCTACACCACCCCGTCTACTCTTACAGTCAAGCATATATCTACACCCCAGGTCCCGCTACTCGACACCATTCTCTGTTAACCATGTAGGTTCAGTGCTAATTTAACTTCCCAAATTGAGGCACCTCGCACTTGTCCATGTTAAGTGGTTGAATCACCCCCTTACTCCCCACAAGTCTCTGCGTTTGCGTATGATTGAAGATTATCTGTCACCAAAAGTCTAACACCCTCTCCAGCTCTGAAACTAGAGCACAAATTTGAACTCCTGGTTGGCTGTGGTTGAAAATGATTGACAAATTTATTTCGGTGCATTAACTTTATTTTTGTGTTCTGAATACTCAGTTTGAATATTCTGAATATTCAGTTTGTTATTGAAGTCAGAAGTCCAAAATAAAACACCTGTTTTCCAAAATGCCCTGAAGGTGCTGCGTTAAACTTTTATTCTAAGCAGGAGATCTCCAAGTGCATTGGCAGTCAATTGGGCAACATTTGCCACGTTTTTCCTGTAACCCTCTAACCTTTTCTCATCCATGTACCTGGCCAGGAATCTGCTAGTTTTATTAATTTTAAAAAAACTCTTCGTTCAATTCTTTTAAAATGCTTCTTCAAACCTCACTAATTCACAATGGATGGTTTCATCTTATCTCGCAAGGATTCCGTCTAACCACCTCACTGGCTCTGAAAATATAATGTCGTGTCTCTGATAATTATTGATCTTGGGAAATGAGATGAAACATTTATGTATTTTCATCATCTAGGTCGAGTCATAGAGAAACAAAGCAAAAAATAGGCCCTTTGTGCCATCAGATCAATGCTGAATAAATCATCCCCACAGTCCCATTTGCCCGCGTTTGGCTCAAAAACCTAACCTAAACATGTACCTATCTGCTGGATTTATTAATTTTAAAAAACTTTTTTTTTAATATGGTCCTTCTTACCTCCCTAGTTCCATTAGTGAGACAATTGGACTTTATCATCAGATTCATAAGTCCATTTGTGCAAAGGTGCAATGCAAAACTTACTTGTAGCAGCATCACTGGCACACTGAATCAGAGACACAACATTCACAAGAAAAAAATTACCGTAAGTTATCTAAAATTATACAAGGAGGAACACAATTAGGACACAAAACACAAATTTGACTGATGGAAGCTGAGACAATGGAATGGTGGTGTCTTTGATTATGGACATTGCCTTCCTCAGGCAGTGCTTGCTGTAGACAGTACCGATGATGGGAGGGATGTGGCCATGATGATGTTGCAAGGACGTGGCTGCGGAGGGAACCCAAGGGCTGGACAAAGGTATGAAGGCAGGATCGAGAGGTGTTAGCACAGTCGCAAGCATGGAATAGATATCCAGGAGAGTCTTGGCACGGAGACAAGAGTCACGTAGAGAATCCAGGAAACAATGCAGAACTTAGAACTGATAGTCCTAACGAACCATTAAATGAGGTTACTCATACAAGAGTTGACCAATGAACTGGCAGCTCCTTGTTGTGATTCCAGGGTTTTTATCCTGCAGTTACTGATGGAAGGCAGGTGTGTGTGTAATTAGTGGAACTGGAAATGATAGGAAATTAGGCGAAGGGATTGAAGCCCAATTACTGAGGTAATAGCAAGGTGGGGAATTGCCAGAAGGGACCATGACAGTATCCCACCCCCTCAACAGGAGCCTCCAGGTTATCCTCCAGGCTTGTCTGGATGGTCCCGATGAAAGTCCTGGATGAGGGAAGGGTCCAGGATGAAGGAGCGGGGAACCCAGGATGCTCTTCTAGACCATACCCTTCCCAGTCTACCAGGTATTGGAAACTCCTGCCCTGATGGCACACATCCAATAGTCATTGGATGGTGTATACCGGATGATTGTCGATGATAAGGGCAGGTGGAGGAGTCTCGGTTGGAGGACACAAGGGGCTGATGGAAACTGGCTTTAAGTGGGAAACATGAAAGGAAGGGCGGATGCGCATAGATCTTGGCAGTTTAAGTTGGACTGCAGTGGGATTGTTGACACTTTCGACCTTGAAAGGTCCCAGGAAACGAGGGATGAGTTTCCTAGGCTTGTTTTTTGAGCTAGTTTTTCCGGAGCAGAAGGGAGTTTAGGGAGGGCTACAAAGTGCACCATTTTGGAGAACCGGTCTACCACAGTGAGGACAGTGGTGTTTCCGCAGGAAGGGGGTAGGCCGGTGACGAAGTCTAGGGCGATGTGCGACCAGGGACATGTAGAGGATGAAGTAATCCCGCCGGTGACCGATGGGAGGCTTTTCCACAGGCACAGCCGGAACATGCCGAGACATAGGAATGTGTATCTGCCTCCATGGAGGGCCACCAAAAGTATCTTTTCAGGAGAGCCAGGGTCCGATCACTCCCGGGGTGGCAGGCGAACCGAGATGTATGCCCCCACTGGAGAACGTGGGATCTGACGGAATCGGGCACATACAGGCGATCGCCAGGTCCATTGCCGGGGTCAGGGTCGTCCCATTGGGCTTCCTTTACTCGATAGTCTCTGGGCTGGAAGTGTCCTCCTTGGAGTTGTATTGGTGGGAGAGCGCGTCAGGCTTCCTGTTCTCAGACCCTGGACGGTATGTGAGGGAAAACTTGAACCTTCCAAAAAATAATGCCCAATGGGCCTGGCGGGAGTTCAAACATTTGGCGGTCTGAAAATAACACAGGTTCTCTCCAACTCCTTGCCAGTTCCTCCATTCTTCCAATGCTAGTTTGACTGCCAGTAGTTCCCGATTCCCCATGTCGTAATTCCACTTGGTGGGGGACAGCCGGCGTGAAAAGAAGGCATGGGGTGAAGCTTTTCGTCTGAACTTGATCGTTGGGACAGGACTGCTCCTACCTTGGAGTCAGAGGCGTCCATCTCAACAATGGATTGATGGGCTGGGTCCGGATGGACCAGGATGGGAGTGGTTATGAAACGCCTCTTCAGGCCAGTGAATGCAGAGTCAGCTTCAGAGTCCCAACAAAAAGGGGTGGTAGGTGAGGTAAGCCGGGTAAGGGGAACCGCCGCTCAACTATAGTCCCTGATAAATTGGCGGAAGAAGTTCGCAAACCCCAGGAATAGCTGAAGTTGCTTGCAGGTCGTGGGCCTAGGCCATACTTCCACTGCCCGGATCTTCTCGGGGTCTGCTCTCACCTGCCTGCTCTCAATGGAGCTCGGTGAGGAACAGAGGGGAGAGAGAGGTTAGTGCTGTTAGAACATGGTAAGGTGGGACGTGGGCTGACCCAAGGAGCGGGGCGACCGGTCTTTTCTCTCAGACGCTCTCTAAGTCAATTATCCAGTCTGGTGGCTAGAGAGATCAGAGAGTCCAGGCTGTCTGCGTCATCCCTTGCTGCCAATTCATCTTTTATTTTATCTAAGAGGCCCTGTCAGAACACCTCCCGCAGGGCCTCGTCATTCCACCAAGTCGGCCGCTAGGGTTCGAAACTTGATGGAGTACTTCGCTAAGCTCCGCGAACCCTGACAAAGAGTCAGCAAGTGCCTTGCGGCGTCTGTACCGCGAATTGCACTGAATAGAGCTTTAGCATTTTCAGAGCAAAAGAAAGCTAATGGCAGTTCCAACGTAAATGCTATGTGGTAGGTTCTAAAATTCAGCTTTATTTTGGAATTTCAGAGACGAAAGAGGGGAAGAAGGAGCCAGCCTCTGGTCAGTTATCCCATATCGCGGTGGCCTATGCCAAGGCATCCCCTTGTAACAGCCCCATGATGCACACGATCTTTGATCTGTCAGAAGTGTACGTACGTGGCTGTAGCTCAAAGACCAAGGAGCATTGTAATAGGAAGGCCCGGCACCTCCCTGGGTCCCCAGCGTAGGGTTCCGGTTCGGGTACTTACGGCTCTCAAGGAGAATGTGTTGCCAATCCCAGGCGCGTAGCCATCCCAGGCTGTGCGGTTTGGTCAGTCAGGGTTCTTGGAGAGGACGGAGTAAGGGAAGCGAATACCCGATCCACCTGTTCACTGACCTTCCTCACATTCGTGGATGGCGTACGAAAGTTCTCCGTGACCTCCCTGAGCAGTCAGTCGTGGGCAACCAGTAAGTAGTCTTGGCTGGCGAGGGCCTGTTACACAGGTTCCATGTCCACTGGGTTCATTCTTGACCAGTTTGTTATGTCTGCGGGGGGAGTTATCAGATTCATAAGTCCATTTGTGCAAAGGTGCAATGCAAAACTTACTCATAGCAGCATCACAGGCACACAGCATCAGAGACACAACATTCACAATAAAAAATTAAAATTTATTGGAAATTATCTAAAATTATACAAGGAGGAACACAATTAGGACAAAAAACACAAATTTGACTGATGGAAGCTGAGACAACGGCATGGCTCGGATAGTGGTGTCTTTGATTATGGACATTGCCGTCCTCAGGCAGTGCTTGCTGTAGACAGTACCGATGGTGGGAGTGATGTGGCCATGATGATGTTGCAAGGACGTGGCTGCGGAGGGAACCCAAGTGCTGGACACAGGCACGGAGGCAGGATCGAGAGGTGTTAGTGCAGGATCAAGAGGCATTAGCGCAGGATCGAGCGTGGAACAGATATCCAGGAGAGTCTTGACACGGAGACAAGGTCTACGGAGAGAATCCAGGAAACGATGCAGAACTTAGAACTGACAGTCCTAAAGAACCATGAAATGAGGTTACTCATACAAGATCCGACCAATGAACTGGCAGCTCCTTGTTGTGATTGCAGGGTTTTTATCCTGCGTTTACTGATGGGAAGCAGGTGTGTGTAATTAGTGGAACTGGGAATGATTGGGAATTAGCCGAGGGGATTGAAGCCCAACTACTGAGGTAATAGAAAGGTGGGGAATTGCCAGACGGGACCATGACAGATGAATGTACTGGGCTGAGTCCACTACTCTCTGCATTTTCTTACCTACTTATGCATTTGAACTGCTGTACCAGACCATGATGTAACCAGTCAGAATACTTTCAAGAGTACATCAGTAGAAGTTTGTTAGTGTTTGGTGACTAGTTTGTAACCTCGCAGGGAGCTGCAAGGAGATGTCATGGCCCAGATGGTGGGAATCTATGATTTTCTTTCACTATGAACTGTATGCTGTACATTGCCTGATATTGAATTCAAAACTCCAAATTAAAATTCTTGTTTTCCAAGTCAAATCTTGAATTTGCTGTTTGATTTTCCTGGGCGATTATTCCAATCTGGGAGATCCTCCACTACTTTTGTTCTTTTTTTTTGCCATGCACACCTTTTACTTTGACATTGTTAAGCTAGTTAAAGGCACATGATGTGGGTGAAGTTAACAATACAATGATACAGCAATACATATATCTTCTACTCCTTCACAAAATGGTGGGGGAACCGAGCAGGCCAGACAGTAAAAAGTACAGTTGACATTTTGGGCCAAGTACCTTTGGCAGGACTGGAGAAAAAAGATGAGGAGTAGACTTAAAAGGTGGGGGGAGGGGAGAGACACATGCCAGGTGATAGGAGAAACCTGCAGGGGGTGGGCTCAAGTAAAGAGCTGAGAAGTTGATTGTTGAGACAGATACCGGGCTGGAGAAGGGGGCGTCTGACAGGAGAGGACAGAAAGCCATGGAAAAAAAAAAGTGGGGAAGGAGCACCAGAGGGAGGCGATGGGCAGACAAGGAGATGAGGTGAGAGAGGGAAGAGGGAAAGGGGAATGGTGAAGGAGTGGGATCATTACCAGAAGTTCGAGAAATCGGTGTTCATGTCATCAGATTGGAGGCTACCCAGATGGAATATAAGATGTGGTTCCTTCAACCTGAGTGTGGCCTCATCACAACAGTAGAGGAGGCCATGGATAGACATATTGGAATGGGAACGGGAGATGGAATTAAAATTGGTGGCCACTGGAAAATCCTGCTTCTTCTGGTGGACGGAGCATAGATGCTCGGTGGAGTGGTCTTCCAATCTACATTGGGTGTCATTGATCTACAGGAGGCCACACCGGGAGCACCGGACACGGTATATGATCCCAGCAGACTCACAGGTGAAGTGTCGCCTCACCCGGAAGGACTGTTTGGGGCCCTGAATGGTAGGGAGGAGCAGCAGTGACAGGTGTAGCACTTGTTCTGCTGGAAAGGATAAGTGCCAGGAGGGAGATCGGTAGGGAGCGATGAATGGACAAGGGTGTCATATAGGGTGCCATCCTTGCAGAAAGCAAAGTGGGGGGAGGGGAGTAGGGAAAAATGTGCTTGGTGGTGGGATCCCGTTGGATACAGCAGAAGTTGCAGACAATTAGGTGTTGGATGTGGTAGGTGAGGACAAGAGGAACCATATCCCTGCTAGGGTGGCGGGAGGATGGGGTAAGAGAAGACGTGCATGAAATGGAAGAGATGAGGTTGAGGGCGGTGTTGATGTTGGAGGAAGGGAAGCCCCTTTCTTTGAATAAAGAAAGATGCTCCTGGTGTAGCCTCCTGCAAATCGGTGAGACCTGACGTAGTTTGCGAGACCGTTTCACCAAGCACCTACACTTCATCCATCAAAAGAATGGGATTTCCCATTGGCCACCCATATTAATTCCACTTCCCATTCCCATTACAATATTTCAGTCCATGGCCTTGCCTTGTGTCACAATGAGGCCACACTCAGGTTGGAGGAAAAATACGTCAACCTGATGACAGGAACATCAATTTCTCAAACTTACAATAATGGCCCCCCTTCACCATTCCTCATCCCCTTTTGCCTCTCTCACCTTATCTCTACTTGCCCATCACTTCCCTCTCATGCTCCTTCCTCCTTTTCTTTCTTCCATGGCCCTCTGTATCGGACTCCCCTTCACCTGCCCTGTATCTCTTTCACCAAATCAACTTCTCAGCTCTTTACTTCATCCCCACCCCTCCCAGTTGCACGTCTCACCCTGTGTTTCTCTTTCCTCTCCCCCACCCTTTAAATCTATTCATTACCCACCCCACACCCCCACCCCCCGTCCTGCCAAAGGGTCTCGGCCTGAAACGTCATCTGTACTTTTTTCCATAGATGCTGCCTGGCCTACTGAGTTCCTTGGATTTCCAGCATCTGCAGATTTTCTCTTGTTTCTAATCATTCATCTTATTTTGATTCCCACAAATTCATATTATATAAAACACACTAATGCTGTAGCATCTGCCTGTAATTTACACTATGTTTAATATGTTTCAGAATCAAAGTCTGGTTTATTATCAGTGACTAATGCAAAATTTGTTTTCAGTAGCAGTACCGTGCAAAGACAAATATCAGTGTAAATTACAAATTAGTGCAAAAGAGGAGTCATGAGATAATGTTCATGGACAGTTCAGAAATCTGATGGCAGAGAGGAAGCTGTTCCTGCATTGTTGAGCGTGGGTCTTCAGGCTCCTGTACCTCCTCCCTGATGGCAGTAATGAGAAGGTGGTGTTGGTTGTCCGTCCTATCTGATGAAGCCTGGGCAGGAGAGGTTTTCAACTGGTGCAGTTCCATTTTAACACTGGAAACCAGGGTCCAGTGAGACAAGCAGTGATCACAGACTGGAGTCTTCCTACTTGCAATGGATGACCATGACCCCTTCTGCACCTTGTCATGCCCTTTGCTCTCTCTGAAACACTGCAGAACTGTCATCCTCGCTGTCAGATCTCACCGTTGATCTCATCGGCCCAGTCCACCAGAGCTGACTTCACCTGCAAGGACAGGTATACACCAGGGTGTATCAGCTGCACAGGGAGGGGCTTGTTGAGTCCATTCTGGGGCAGTTCCCTCACCTTTGGCCCCCACCAGGCACTCAGCTCTCAGCTGTGGCTGAGTAGCTGTTTGCATGTGATAGCAGCCACACCCGGTGCACCCCTACGACGGGCAGGCTAAACCAGGTGAGGGTCGCTGGCAGGCTTCATAACCTGGTGAGGTTACGCACACTTCACGTGTAAATACACACTTACACATTCACACTTGCAGCACAGTATGTCTCACACACAACCAGTGCATTTCCACACACACAAACATGTGCAGGGCTCCAGGAATACTCACAAACCAATACAAACACACAACTGTAAGTTAACACGACACTATTACAGACCGGGGCGCCAGGGTTTTCCGCCTTGAATAACCTCAGCAAACCAGCCGTCGGACCGTTTAAGCCCTCTACAGTCTGTTTTTTTTCATACTATCTGAGCACTGCAATTCACCCAGTAACTGAGATGTCTACCCAGCCCAAGCCTCATTCTTCTTCCCCATCAGGTGCCAGCCTTAGTCAAGAGAACATTCGCAAGCCTACGATAACTTTGGCTCTCCACCGTTATATTTCTACATTTATCAACCAATGTAGTAATAGCCAAAACCAGCTCAGAATTTAAATCAATCCTTTAAACCTTTCACATCAACTTTTCCCTCGCTTTGCAGAAACGAGAACAACTTGCTAAAAAGAAATACCTAGAGCATAGCAGTAGAAATCTTCACCAGGGCATTTCAGGTGGCTCTCTGTAGAAGCTCAAATGTAGACGACATCAGTGGGAGAAGATAACAATTCTTAATGGTAATTTTATTGAGATCTCAATAGTTAATATAGGGATGAAGGCCAATGTCTATCTTGGAAATAAGGAAGAAACCAGCACTGGCTGGTGAGGTGGAAGGGTGAATGAAGCTAATCTAAGCTTTCGTTTATGGGGTAGAGAGAGAACCGAACTGACCTCTAGAGGAAACAGTCACAGGGAGAAGTTCAAAGGCACTGAGTGTAAACTCAGTAGCTCATTCTTCACCAAGTACCTCTCTCCGATCATGATATTCAGGGGTCACATGCGCAAGGTCCAATGAGTAGTCAACATTGGTTGAGGGTCTCACCCCATCAACTGATGCAGCAGTTTCTTGGTGCCTCACAGACACTGGGGACGTAGGAGAGGTGCAGGACTCCAACGAGGAAGAGATCCAGTGTGAACTGTGGGTCACGAAGCCACAGCCAGGGATAGCCAATGAGCAGAGGGCCTTGGGAGGACTCGAGGAGATACAGAGTAATTGCTTCATGGTGGTTTGCCCTTTGGTCAAACAAAGTGGCTTTATTGGGTATTTGATTACTCCAGAACTGATGGTCTTCCCATTTAAGGATATAACCTTTCAGGGCAGGGGACAGGCCTCAAAGGGAATGCACAGCTCCTGAGCCAATTTGATGTCGAGAAAGTTATCAACTGCTCCAGATTGCATACATGCGCACAGCACAATTGTTTTCTTGTTGGGTTTCTTCCAAATGAAGGTGGCTGGTAGTAGCAAGCTTTGACTTTTATTGCTAGCTCTGGGCAGGAGACACAAGTGGCCAATAGCTACACAGTAAAGGCAAAGCTCCTGTCTCATGTGTCTCTCCCTCTCCTCGGGTATCAGTTAAGTGCATTGGGTGATTTTCTGGCTTTTGAGTAGAATGGACAAGCTCAGGAGCTGGTGATCTCAGTGACTGACTTGGAGTGGCATGAGGAATACAGCATTCCCTCCTCCTTGCACAAGCAGTTGTCAATCCAGTTAGCCATGGTAATGAGCTCCTCCAGGCTGCACCCCCTCTCGCTACTGGCAAGTTCATCCTTCACTTCTTTAGAGAAGCCACAGTGAAAGGTTATGAGGAATGCTTCTGAATCCCAGTTGCTTTCAGAGGGCAGAGCCCAGAACTCTATTGCAAAGGTTACAATAGATCGGACCCTCCCCTGGTCGCCCAGCCACTGACTGGTTAGTCAGAAACCTGTTCAAAGGTGGCCGCAAACATCTTTAGATCACAGCAAATTGGAGATTGCTGGAACATAGGGCAGTTGCCCACTCTAGTGCACAATCTGACGACGCAGATATAATGTAAACAATCTTGGGTTTATCAGACTGAAGGACTGAGGGCTGGAGCTCAGAGACAAGGGTACACAGAGTCAGAAAGCCTTTGCAGCTACCACGATTGCCATAGTAGTACTGGGAAGCAGGGATCTTGGGCTCTTTGGCTGGCACATTCACAGCTGGCAGAACCAGTCAGGCATTGGCATTGCACCAGGACAAGGATCTTGAGGAAGGCATGATGCAATTGCTGAAGAGACTCAGCTAACCGCTTAGGAGCACCCATAATCTGCTGTGGCTGCTCTTGATGTGTACCAAGCAAGGCTCCCAGCTCAGCAACAGCAGCACAGAACAGTTCCTTCTCTGCCGGGTCCAGCCTGATGGAGCAGTCTTGCTGTCACAACTGACCAGGTGACTTCAGTTTTAACTTCCCTCATCCTGCTTTCTACCTGGCTCCCTAAAATCTCTGCTGAGGACCTCCTTGCTTTTCCTACCTATGTCATTGGTACCAGTATGCACCATGGCTGTTCACCCTCCCCCTTTGGAATGCTATGAAACTGATCCAAGACATTCCTGAACTTGGCACCCAGGGGGCAACATACCATCCGATGTCTTTATCGTGCCCACAGAATCTCATCTCTATTCCTGTATGGAATCTCCTATCTCCACTGCAGTCCTCTTCACCTCTCTGCTCTTCTGGGCCACAGTGTCAGACTCAGTGCCAGAGACCCGGTCACTGTGGATCCCCTTGGTAGGTTGTCCCCCCTCCCACAGTATCTAAACTTGAATACTTTTTAATCGAGGGATTTGTTTTTTCCACACCGTTTTCACACCACTGGGTGTTTGATGGCCTCGGTTGTGTGGGTTTTTTTTCTTTAAACTGGTTCTCTGGTGTTTCTTTGCTTAGTGGCTGCCTGCAAGTAGACAAATCGCAAGGTTGTATACTGGATACACACTTTGATAATACACGTAATCTGAACTTTGATTAGATCACTGTGCTGGACCCAGAATAGATCGTCTGAGATGTTGACACTCAGGAGCCAGAAGCTGTTTACCCTTTCCACCCTTAGTGAGGCCTGGTGTGTGTGTTTGCCAGAATTTAAGGAAAGCACTTGTTCACTGCAGATTAAATTAGTCTGGAAAATGTGTAGGTTTGAATGAACCAATGTGACAAGAATCAGCAGAAAGCCTTGTACAGAAGTCACAGCTCGCTGATGTCAAGTTAAAAATATATTTATAACTTTCTTCTAAGAAAGACACTCAGAAAGGCAACATGACTCATGTGAACACAATTTCACTTCCCCCAGCAGGAGATGAAGTCAATGTGGATGGGGAAGAGGGCAGAACCCCATCCTCCCCTCCAGTTCATGTATCATCGTTGCAAGTTTCAGGTCTGCTGGATGGGGGAATGAGGGAAGAGGGAGGTTCCTGGGAAGCATGACAGGTTCAGGGGGTTATTGTTGAGCGGGGGAGTGATTTAAAGTAATAACAAATGTGTGTAGACTTGTTAACCAACACAGGAGCTAGAAAATATGAGGCAGATTAATCACCACCCCACCATTTGCAAACCACATTGATGCATTTGATTCTGTCCAGTTGAGGGTGTAACAGAAGCAGCCCTTCTGTCATCTTGCTGCCAAACTCCCTTCTGTGTCTCTAACCACCAGGAGGGGGATTTCCGAGATTCCTCCTACATGGAGGAAGCCCTCCCCCTCCACTCCATATACCCCCTCCAGTTCCCATAGCAGGATCAAAGCCAATAAATCTCACCTCCGTTTGCTGGAATCAGATCTAAGGCTGCCAATGGGAGATGGGACAGTTGGGGTTGAGGAGAGACACAACTGCGTTTGGGTTGGGAGAGAGGTGGGGAGACTTTGTTACTAATTTAACTCTGGTTTCTGTTGGTACTTGCAAAGTTACCCCATCATTGACTCGGATTTAGGAAAGAGAGGCCAAGTTCGGCAAAGTTTCTTGCCGTCACAGACAGAATTGTGGAAGGGCAAACAGTAGTGGTTTAAGTGTCACACATAAAATGCTGGTGGAACACAGCAGGCCAGGCAACATCTATAGGAAGAAGCACAGTCGATGTTTCGAGCCCAGACCTTTCGTCAGGACTAACTGAAAGATATTAAGAGATTTGAAAGCAGGAGGGGAAGGGGTGAAGCTAAGAGCTGGAAAGGTGATTGACAAAAGGGATACAGAGCTGCAGATGGAAAAGATCATGGGTTGGGAGGCCTAGGGAGAAAGAAAGGGGGAGGGGAGCACCAAGGGGAGATGGAGAACAGACAAAGAGTGATTGTGAGAGGGGCAGAGAGAGAAAAAGGGGGGAATAAATAAATAAGGGATGGGGTAAGAAGGCGAGGAAGGACATTAACGGAAGTTAGAGAAATCATTGTTCATGCCATCAGGTTGAAGGTTACCCAGACTGAATACAAGGTGTTGTTCCTCCTGAGTGTGGCTTCAACTCAACAGTAGAGGAGGCCATGGATAGATATATCAGAATGGGAATGGGATGTGGAATTAAAATGTGTGGCCACTGGGAGATCCTGCTTTCTCTGGTGGACAGGGTGTAGGTGTTCAGCAAAACGGTCTCCCAGTCTGCGTCAGGTCTCACCTATAAAAGGCCACACCGGGAGCACCGGACGCAGTATACCACACCAGCCAACTCACAGGTGAAGTGTCGCCTCACCTGGAAGGACTGTCTGGGGCCCTGAATGGTGGTGAGGGAGTAAGTGTAAGGGCAGGTTTAGCACTTATTCCACTTACAAGGATAAGTGCCAGGAGGGAGATTGGTGGGAAGGGATGGGGGAGAGGAATGAATGGACACTGTAGTCGCGTAAAGAGCGATCCCTGCGGAAAGCAGAAGGGGGGGGAGGGAAAGATGTGCTTGGTCATGGGATCCCGTTGGAGGTGGCGGACTGACACAGACCTGATGCGGACTGGGAGACCATTTCGCTGAACACCTACGCTCTGTCCGCCAGAGAAAGCAGGATCTCCCAGTGGCCACATATTTTAATTCCACGGTCCCATTCCCATTCTGGTATATCTATCCATGGCCTCCTCTACTGTCAAGATGAAGCCACACTCAGGTTGGAGGAACAACACTTTATATTCCGTCTGGGTAGCCTCCAACCTGATGGCATGAACACTGATTTCTCTAACTTCCGTCAATGCCCCTCCTCCCCTTCTTAACCCATCCTTTATTTCCCCCTTTTTTTTCTCTCTCTGCCCCTCTCACAATCACTCTTTGCCTGTTCTCCTTCTCCATCTCCCTCTGGTGCTCCCCTCCCCCTTTCTTTCTCCATAGGCCTCCCGTCCCATGATCCTTTCCCTTCTCCAGCTCTGTATTCCTTTTGCCAATCACCTTTCTAGCACCTAGCTTCACCCCACCCTCTCAGGTCTTCTCCTATCATTTCGCATTTCCCCCTGCCCCTCCTACTTTCAAATCTCTTACTCTCTTTTTTTCCAGTTAGTCCTAACAAAGGGTCTTGGCCCGAAACGTCAACATTGCTTATTCCTATAGATGCTGCCTGGCCTGCTGCATTCCACCAGCATTTTGTGTGTGTTGCTTGGATTTCCAGCATCTGCAGATTTCTCGTGGTTGAAGTGTACAAGGCTTAAAATCAAATGATTGTTAAGCAGAATTAGAATATGCAGGGGTGTATGTGTGGGGATTAATGGACAGAGAACATTGTTGTGCTTGTATTAGATGCGGGATCGAACAGAGCCACTTCACGAGTTAGACCTGGGGAGGATCGTCTGTCATATCCCCAAGCCTGCGGCTGATACGATGCTGGGCAGGTGGTGAGAATGGTTTGTAGGGATCAAGAAAGGAGGGTGACGGAAAATCTGGTGGGAGGTAGTGAGGTCATCTCTAGAGAGAAACAAAAAGTAACATTGACATTTAATGCTGAGGGTTTGCCTGTGACAGCCAACATAAAACAAGCATAGAACAGCGAACATTGAATTCAGAACGTTGAACAGAACAGAGAGCATCTAAAATGACAACACACTACTACCCTCCATCCCACGATGTTGTGCCATTCTTTAACCCGTCCCTCCAACCTAACTAACACTCTTTCATCCATATGCCTATCAAAGAGTCTCTTAAATGATTCTAAGGTATCTGCCTCTGCTTCCACCCCGATGGTACGTACCATCCACCCCGATGATACGTACCATCCACCCGTAACACTTGTGTAACAAAATCTTACTTCTGACATCATCCAATCACAGTCTCTGAATTGTTTCCATCCTCCAATCACCTTAAAGCTATGCCCTCTTATAATAGCCATTGTTGCTCGGGGGAAAAGTTATTGGCTGTTCTCTGTGACTACGCATCTCATCATTTTATACAGCTCTCTCAAGTCGCCTCTCATCCTCCTTTGCTCCAAGAGAAAGCCTTCACTCACTCAACCTTCCCTCATAAAACATGTTCTCTAACCCGGGCAGAATCCTGGTTAATTTCTACTGCACTCTCTGTAAAGCTTCCACACCCTTCCCATAATGAGATGGACAGAATACAATACAATACAGAATACAGACATAATACTCCACGTGGTCTAACCAGGGTTATATTTATAGAGCTGCAACATTATCTCGCATCTCTTGAACTCAATCCCCCAACTAATGAAGATGAAAACCCCATAGGATTTCTGAATAACCCTCTCAGCTTGCCCGCAGAGTGATCTATAAGAATAGACTGTCCATGTGCAGGTACAGAGAGCAGTCAGTGGAGGAAATAATACATGGGTGTTAATCACCAAACGGTTCGAGGTGGAGAGGAGTGACTTACCCCTATCCCCACAGTGGGGACTGTCCCTAGGATACTGTGCTCAGTTACAGTCTCTGTCCCTGAGGAAGGTCCAACTCCCTTCCGCTGGGGGAATGGTGAAAATTCGTCAGACCGATTGCCGGGATGGTGGTGTTGGGTTGGGCGGGCTGTTGTTTACAGAGATCAAACAGACAGGACATGGGGCCCCTAGAATACGGAAGGAGACTGGGGTCAGGGGTGGTCTCTTTGTTCTTACAGGAAAATAACAGGGTGTTTACACCAGGGATAAGAGGTCAGATTGAAGGGTAAGGCATGGGAAGAGGTTTCTTCACCCCAGCAGTGGGGAGTCTAGGAAATTTCTCCTCCCACCAACCCCAGAGCTTGGTCAGAGGGGAGATGCTAAACAAAAAGAGTAGGGAATGAGGGAGAGATTTAGTATGGGGGTGTGGGCTGATCACCTGGGAAAAACAGTGAGGAGGACTGGATGGTCTGCTGACAGTTTCAGTTCCTGATCTTTTAGCACCCTCAAGAGGGGAGAGGGGAGGGTGCTGGAGGAAAAGGTAGGGAAAACAGATAAATCTACCTCCTCTGTCCACCAATCTGACCCTCTCTCTGCAGTGGCACCCCCTCCCTCTCTACGCCTGTCCCTCCCCACAATCTGATCCTCCCCGGGCAGCGGCTCCCCCTCCCTCCACCCCATCCCTCCCCCTCTCACAGCCTGACTGCTCTTGTGCAGTGACTCCCTGACACTCTCTCCCCTCCCTCTCTACCCCTGCTCTCCCTCCCCTCAAACACACCCTTAGCCTCACACCTCCCTCCCTTACTCACCCCCATCCTCTCCCCCATTCTCTCCACATCCCCTCACACTCCCACTCTCACACACACACCTCCTTCTCTCACCCTGCTCTACCTCCCACACTCTAACCCACCCTCTCCCCCACACTCTGATTCCTACAACTGCATGACAATGTGCTGTGTGCTGTCATGTTACATATTGTATCAAGATTTAAGTTTACGTGTCAGCTGTACGTAGACTGAAATGTATTCTCCGTGACATCGTGTGCAGGATGCATGATATGGAAGCGTGACCAATGTTCCCGTGACGATGTCACATGTGTGTTCTGACCCGCTGGGACTCACCCCTCACTTTTCCCCCTAGGTTTCCTTCCTCCTGACCAACATCCTGTCCCGCAGATGGCGCGGCACTGAGCCCAATCCCGGGATCGCACTGTACCAGGGTCTGGCCCGGGACTCGGGGGGGTTGGCCGTGCAGGTGAGCAGGAACCAGATTATGGACCTGACAGCCATCGTCGAGAGATCCATCACGGGAGAGCTGGTAACATTGAGTCCCCTCTTAGTGACTCCCTACCTCAACCTCTCCACATTCCTACATCCCTCCTCACTCTCCTCCCTCCCCCTCACCCATTCTTCCTCACCCACTCAACCCCTCCTCATACCTACATACCCTACTCACTCCTCATCACCTCATCCTCCTCACACCCTCCTCCTCATTCCATCCTTCCTCCTCAAAACCCCCTCCTCTACCCCTCATCACTCCCTCCTCCTCACTCCCACAGTTCCTCTTCATCAACCCCTCCTCACCCCCTCCTTCTCCTCAACCCATTAAACACGCCTCATCACCCCTTCTCCTCCTCATCCTCTCCTCACTCCCTTATCATTTGTTCCTTTTCCACTCTTCACTCACTGCCTTTCTATTCAACCCTCCACCTCCTTTCATCTTCACTTCCAATGTACAATCCTTCACCTCCTCCACTCCTTCCTATTCCCTCCTCCTCATCATCAAACCTTACTAAACCCTCCATGTCCCTTCATTCACTAACGCTCAGAACTGTCCTCTGCACCCTTACATCTCCCTCTTCCTCACCTCACTGTTACCCTTTCCCTCCTTCAATCACAACCCCCTCCAATGCCTCTCAGCCCACCTCTAGCTCCCCAACACTTCAGCCCCATTCTTTCTTCCCTTCCCTCTCCTCCCACTCTCTTTCACTCAGTGTCTTATTCCCCCTCCCCCTCCTCTCTATCCACTCCCTATCCCACTCTGCCCCCTTCACAGAGTGGAGGAGAGTGAAGATGTTGCTGAGAATCACAGGGCAACAAGGAGAAATTGTCCCAGGGCACAATGAGCAGCCCTGGAGATGAGACACAGCTGTCCCATCGAGATTCTCAGGATCAGGGTCTGACACTGATCGACACTGATTTCCCAGGAATTGGGTAAAAGGGAAATGCCCCCATCAGAGCAGCAAACATCCAGGTCAGTGGAACAAACCCCGGTCGAAACCCTTTCCACACACAATCAAACTTTGTCAGGAAATCGAGTGGAATCTAGTGTAGCTTTCTCTGAGTTTATTTTTTTTTTACGTAGTTCAGTCTAGTTTTTGTACTGTGTCATGTAACACCATGGTCCTGAAAAACGTCTCATTTTTACTGTGTACTGTACCAGCAGTTATGGTCCAAATGACAATAAAAATGACTTGACTTGACTTGAGTCGAGAAGGTCGGAGGGGATCGAAGAGTGGCCAGAAGACTCCGTTAATTGAGCTCCAACGGTTGTACACGAAGTGGTCTGGACCTTGATAAGTTTTGGTGCCTTTTCTTTATTTTCTTTTTCTTCAAATGTACTGTATCGTTATTAATCACTTAGTTCTAGTACTCTCTATAAAGTGTAATCATTTAATCGCATAGGGTGTACTGTCTGTTAATTGGTGGGGTGGGGGCATCACACAGCATCCACACCAGCTGATTACCCAGTTTGGCGGGGCCAAAGGCTGCTCCCCCTAGACGGAAGCGAGCTGAGGGAGCCTGAGGCAAGCCAGGAGACTACATACATTTAAAAACACACTATTTTAAATATTATACTTATAGACAGGAAGACTGTGATCACATTTGATAATAGACAATAGATAGACAATAGGTGCAGGAGTAGGCCATTCGACCCTTCTAGCCAGCACTGCCATTCACTGTGATCATGGCGGATCATACACAATCAGTACCCCGTTCCTGCCCTCTCCCCATATCGCTTGACCCCGCTATCTATAAGAGCTCTATCTAACTCTCTCTTGAAAGCATCCAGAGACTTGGCCTCCACTGCCTTCTGGGGCAGAGCATTCCACATATCCACCACTCTCTGGGTGAAAAAGTTTTTCCGCATCTCTGTTCTAAATGGCCTACCCCTTTTTCTTAAACTGTGGCCTCTAGTTCTGGATTCAGCCATCAGCAGGAACATGCTTTCTGCCTCCAGCGTATCCAATCACTTAATAATCTTATATGTCTCAATCAGATCCCCTCTCATCCTTCTAAATTCCAGTGTATACAAGCCCAGTCGCTCCAATCTTTCAACATTTGACAGTCCCGCCATTTCGGGAATTAACCTTGTGAACCTACGCTGCACTCCCTCAATAGCAAGAATGTCCTTCCTCAAATTTGGAGACCAAAACTGAACACAATACTCCAGGTGTGGTCTCACCAGGGCCCTGTACAGCTGCAGAAGGACCTCTTTACTCCTATATTCAATTCCTCTTGTTATAAAGGCCAGCATGCCATTAGCTTTCTTCACTGCCTGCTGTACCTGCATGCTTGCTTTCATTGACTGATGTACAAGAACACCCAGATCTCGTTGTACACCTCCTTTTCCTAACTTGACTCCATTTAGATAGTAATCTGCCTTCCTGTTCTTGCCACCAAAGTGGTAAACCTCACATTTATCCACATTAAACTGCATCTACCATACATTTGCCCACTCACCCAACCTGTCCAAGTCACCCTGCATTCTCATAACATCCTCCTGACATTTCACACTGCCACCCAGCTTTGTGTCATCAGCAAATTTGCTAATGTTACTTTTAATCCTTTCATCTAAATCATTAATGTATATTGTAAACAGCTGCAGTCCCAGCACCGAACCTTGCGGTACCCCACTGGTCACAGCCTGCCATTCCGAAAGGGACCCATTAATCACTACTCTTTGTTTCCTGTCAGCCAGCCAATTTTCAATCCATGTCAGTACTCTGCCCCCAATACCATGTGCCCTAATTTTGCCCACTAATCTCCTATGTGGGACTTTATCAAAAGCTTTCTGGAAGTCCAGGTACACTACAGCCACTGGCTCTCCCTTGTCCATTTTCATAGTTACATCCTCAAAAAACTCCAGAAGATTAGTCAAGCATGATTTTCCCTTCATAAATCCATGCTGACTCGGACTGATCCTTCTACTGCTATCCAAATGTGTCGTAATTTCATCTTTTATAATTGACTCCAGCATCTTTCCCACCACTGACGTCAGGCTAACCAGTCTATAATTCCCTGTTTTCTCTCTCCCTCCTTTCTTGAAAAGTGGGACAACATTAGCCACCCTCCAGTCAGCAGGTACTGTTCCTGAATCTATAGAACATTGAAAAATGATTACCAATGCGTCCATGATTTCTAGAGCCACCTCTTTAAGTACCCTGGGATGCAGACCATCAGGTCCCAGGGACTTATCAGCCTTCAGACTCAACAGTCTATCCAACACCGTTTCTTGCCTAATATAAATTTCCTTCAGTTCATCCTTTACCCTAGTTCCTTTGACCACTATTACATCTGGGAGATTGCTTGTGTCTTCCCTAGTGAAGACAGATCCAAAGTACTTGTTCAACTCATCTGCCATTTCCTTGTTCCCCATAATAAATTCACCCGTTTCTGTCTTCAATTGTCCAATTTTGGACTTAACTTTTTTTTTTTTTGCTATTCACCTTTATATTCTTGGCTAGATAATGTTGTTGTCAGGTAGACCGGGGAACTGGGAACTCACCAATCCTAAACACAACTCAAATACATGCTTGCATTCCACCACCTGCTCTTGAAGTAAGCTCGGCCATGAAATTCAGAGCAGCAAACATCCAGGTCAGTGGAACAAACCCCGGTCAAAAACCTTCCACACACAATCAAACTTTGTAAGGTCGAACGTGGCCGATGTTTTGGGGAGACACAGGTCAAACGGATGCCTGGTCTAGCTGCCGCTCTGAGGTTCAATGGCTGGGCGGGCACTGGCCTGGTGAGGTGGAACAGTGGCTGATTTTGGAAGAGGGCAGTGAGGAGGAAGGAATGCTGTGGGAGGAGTGATGAGAAAGGAGCATTGTGTGAGGGTCAGGGGGAGGGAGCACAGTGGGAAGGGCAGTGAGGAAGGGGGTGAGGAGGGAGCTCTGTGGCAGCTCATTCCATATACTTACAACCCTCCTGGTGAAAAAATTTGTGCCTTTTAATGCTCTCCAATCTCATCTTAAACCTGTGTCCTCTAGCTTCAGGCTCCCCTAACCTGAGGAAAAAACTGCGACCAACACCCTTATCCACACCGCTCATGGTTTTATAAACCTCTGTAAGGTCACCCCTTAGCCTCCTTCACTCCAGGGAAAACAGTCCCAGCTTGTCCAGTCTCTTATAACTCAAGCCCTCCAGCCCATGTAACATCCTCGTGAAACATTTCTGCACCGTCTCCAGCTTGGTGACCAGAACTGCACACAGTACTCCAGGGATGGTTTCTCCAATGTACCGGAGATGACCAGGTGTATGGAATGAGCTGCTTAGAGGAAATGCTAGAGTCACACTGTTTAAAATGGAAACATAGAAAACCGACAGCACAATACAGGCTCTTCGGCCCACAAAGTTGTGTCGAACATGTTCCTACCCTAGAAATGACTAGGCTTACCTATAGCCCTCTATTTTACAAAGCTCCATGTACCTATCTAAAAGCCTCTTAAAAGACCCTATTGTATCCGCCTCCACCACCATTGCCGGCAGCCGATTCCACGTACTCACCACTCTGAGTAAAAAACTTACCCCTGACATCTCCTCTGTAACTACTCTCCAGCACCCTAAACCTGTGTCCTCTTGTGGCAACCATTTCAGCCCTGGGAAAAAGCTTCTGACTCTCCACCACAATCAATGCCTCTCATCATCTTGTACACCTCTATTAGGTAACTTCTCATCCTCCTTCGCTCCAAGGAGAAAAGGCCGAGATCACTTAACCTATTCTCATAAGGCATGCTCCCCAATCCAGGCAGCATCCTTGTAAATCTCTTCTGCACCTTTTCTATGGCTTCCACATCCTTCCTGTAGTGAGGCGACCAGAACTGAGCACAGTACTCCAACTGGGATCTGGCCAGGGTCCAGCTGCAACATTACCTCTCGGCTCCTAAATTCCACAATTGATGATTCCATCAATCCATTTAGCAATCAGATGGCAAAGGGGAAGAAGCTGTTTCTGAATTGCTGTATGTGTGCCTTTAGGCTCCTGCACCTCCTTCCTGACAGTGACAATGAGAAGAGGACATGTCCTCGGTGATGGGGTCCTCAATAATGATCATCACGTTTCCAAGGCATCACCCCTTGATGATGTGCTGGATATTACAGTGCTTGTACCCAAGAGGGAGGGAGCTAATTTCAGAACCCTAATTTTACAACTAATTTTACTCCAAATATCAACACTGCTGAATCTATCCTCTTTTTAAGATAAATGTTAAGATTTGTCACATCTGCATCAGAACGTACAGTGAAACGTATTGTTTGTGTTGTAAACCGACACAGTCTGAGGATAGTGCCGGGGTCAGTCCACAAGTGACACTGTGCTTCCAGCACCAACATTGCATGCCCACAGCTTACTAACCCTAACCCGTAGGTCTTTGGAAAGAAACTGGAGCCTCCTAAGGAAACGCACGCGGTTATAGGCAGAACACACAGACTCCTTGCCAAAAGTGGTGGGAATTGAATCTGGTTCACTGGTGCTGTAGAGCTTTGAGCTAACTGCTATGCTTCTTCCCAGAGTAGATCTCTTCAGGTTTATCCAGAGAACCTGCTGTGTATTTCCCAATCCCTCATTGCCTCTGAATCACCTCAAATCCTTGTGTTCCCCCTCACCTCCCACACCTCACTCTTTCATTTCATCAGAAATATTTATTTCCTTCCTCCAGGAGGTCTTGAGAGTCTTTAGTAGCTGTGGTAATGGAGAAAGGGAGATATCACATTTCATTCCTCTCACCTTGAGTCCTGTAATTGCACTGGTCCTGTGAAATAATGGCCACACAACATACAGATGTTCTTGAAGACTTATTTTATTTCCCTCTCTCTTTCTTCAGTAGACACCGTGAAAACTACAAGAAAATAAAGGTCATAAGAGGTCTGAAACGTCCATCTCTGTCTTTTAAAGTCTCTCAAGCCAGTGTCCACCGATGAACAGGCCCAAACACGTTAGCACAATGGAAGTGTGCAGAAATCAAATAGATCACTAAAAACATATCACACTGTCCATATCAAGGAACATCAACAACCTTGTACACAATATATAAATATATAAAACAATTACCATCTATACCTCTTGGACCACATGCAGAAGAAAGTTATTTTAGGGCCACACACACAAAATGCTGGTGGAACGCAGCAGGCCAGGCAGCATCTATAGGAGGAGGTACAGTCGACGTTTCACGCTGAGACCCTTTGTCAGATCTTAATTGACTCTGCCTCCCGTTGAGCTCTGAGGGCAACACTCTCCGCCATGAGAAGGTACCTGGCGTCCCTATCACAATCCCTTCCACGCCTACGGGACACTTTCTTCTCCGTTTGTAATGGACCTGTCCGTTATTTCATCCTCCATTGGATCTATTCATGCAATCACTGTTTCTTTGACCTTGTCACGTCCTGCAAGGATCGCAAAATCTTCCATCTGCAGACCCCAGAGCCTGCTGGCTCCACCACTAACAGGCATGAACTTCGGAGCCGTCAATCTCGGAAGCTTTACCAACCCAGGGCATATTCAAATCCCGGACTCCAGCACCATCAATGTGGGTTCTAACGACCATAGACACCTTCAAAGCAATTGTGCAGCCTCCAACTGCGACTCCAGGCCGGGTCTTCACATGCTGCAATTGTGACTCCCGTCTCCCCTTCCCCCACCACCACACTGCCATCCGCTCTCCCTCAGATCCCATCGTCAGCTCCTGGGCCCTCAAGAGGCTCCATCTTCCTCTCACCCCAACCCTTCCCTTTCAACCGACACTACCAGCCTCCCTCCCCCCTCTGATCCCAGCTCTCATCTGTGCCGGGTCTTTACCATTCCCTCCGACCTTCAACTCTCCGAGGCAGAGTGCTCTGTCCTCAGCAAGGGTCTTACCTTTGTCCCCCTGTGCCCACACCTCAGTGAGTTCCGTGTATGCCATGACGCTGAACTCTTCTTCCGCCGTCTCCGTCTCCGAGCCTACTTCTTCGGCAAGGACTCTCCCACCCCCACCGATGACCCCTTCTCCCGTCTTTAACCCTCCTCCTCTTCATGGACACCCCACTCTGGTCTTTTGCCTCTCTTTAATGGTAACTGCCGATGGGACATCAAACTTCACCACACCTTGTTCCAATACCAACCTCACTCCTTCCGAATGCTCTGCTCTCTATAAAACCTGCTGATAAGGGGGGCGCTGTTGTAGTCTGGCGTACTGACCTCTACCTTGCCGAGGCACAGCGACAACTCACTGACACCTCCTCTTATTTACCCCTTGATCATGACCCCACCAAGGAGCACCAGTCCACTGTCTCCTATACCATCACCAATCTTATCAGCTCTGGGGATCTCCCAACCACTGCCACCAACCTCATAGCTCCCACACCCTGCACTTCCCGTTTCTACCTCCAATCCAAGATCCACAAACCTGCCTGTCCAAGTAGACCCATTGTCTCAGCTTGCTCCTGGCCCACCTAACTATTTCTGCATATTTTGACACTGTTTTATCCCCCCCTTGTTCAATCCCTTCCCACCTATGTTTGTGAATCTTCTCATGCTTTGAATTTTTTCTAATGATTTTAAGTTCCCTGGCCCCCCGCCTTATTTTCTCCATGGATGTCCAGTCCCTATATACCTCCATCCCCCACCAGGAAGGTCTCAAAGCTCTCCACTTCTTTTTGGATTCCAGACCTAACTAGTTCCCCTCTACCACCACTCTCCTCCATCTAGCAGAATTAGTCCTTCCTCTCAATAATTTCTCCTTTGGCTCCTCCCACTTCCTCCAAACCAAAGGTGTAGCCATGGGCACCCGTATGGGTCCCAGCTATGCCTGCCTTTTTTGTTGGCTTTGTTCCAAGCCTATACAGGTATCTGTCCCCCTCTTTTCCTTCGCTACATTGACAACTGCATTGGCGCTGCCTCCTGCACGCATGCTATGATCGTTGGCTTCATTAACTTTGCCTCCAACTTTCACCCTGCCCTCAAATTTACCTGACCTATTTCTGACACCTCCCTCTCCTTTTCCATCTTGGGAGACAGCTTATCTACTGATATCTACCATAAGCCTACTGACTCTCACAACTACTTGGACTATTCCTCTTCCCACCCTGTCTCTTGCAAAGATGCCATCCCCTTCTCTCAATTCCTCCATCTCCGCCGCATCTGCTCTCAGGATGAGGCAAAAGGGGTTCCCTTCCTCCACCATCAACTCTGCTCTCAAACGCATCTCTCCCATTTCACGCACATCTGCCCTCACCCCATCCGCCCACCACCCCACCAGCCTCCAGGTCCAACGTATAATTGTCGGTAACTTCCGCCACCTCCAACGGGATCCCACTACCAAGCACATCTTTCCCTCCCCCACTTTCTGCTTTCCGCAGGGATCGCTCCCTATGTGACTCCCTTGTCCATTCGTCCCCCCCCCCCATCCCTTCCCACCGATCTCCCTCCTGGCACTTAACCTTGTAAGCAGAACAAGTGCTACACCTGCCCTTACACTTACTCCCTCACCACCATTCAGGGCCCCAGTCCTTCCAGGTGAGGCGACATTTCACGTGTGAGTCGGCTGGTGTGGTATACTGTGTCCGGTGCTCCCAGTGTGGCCTTTTATATATTGGTGAGACCCGACGCAGACTGGGAGACCGTTTCACTGAACACCTACGCTCTGTCCGCCAGAGAAAGCAGGATCTCCCAGTGGCCACACATTTTAATTCCACGTCCCATTCCCATTCTGATATGTCTATCCATGGCCTCCTCTGCTGTCAAAATGAATCCAAACTCAGGTTGGAGGAACAACACCTTATATACCGGCTGGGTAGCCTCCAACCTGATGACATGAACATTGATTTCTCTAACTTCCGTTAATGCCCCTACTCCCCTTCTTACCCCATCCCTGATATATTTAGTTTTTCTCCCCCCTCTTTTTCTCTCTCTCTCTGCCCATCACCCTGCCTGTTCTCCATCTCCCTCTGGTTCTCCCCCCCCTCCCCCTTTCTTTCTCCTGAGGCCTCCCGTCCCATGATCCTTTCCCTTCTCCAGCTCTGTATCACTTTTGCCAAAAAATCACCTTTCCAGCTCTTAGCTTCACCCCACCCCCCTCCCGGTCTTCTCCTATCATTTCGGATTTCCCCCTCCCCCCTCTACTTTCAAATCTCTTAGTATCTTTCCTTTTGGTTAGTCCTGACAAAGGGTCTCCGCGGAAACATGGACGGCGCTTCTCCCTATAGATGCTGCCTAGCCTGCTGTGTTCCACCAGCATTTTGTGTGTGTTGTTGTTTGAATTTCCAGCATCTGCAGATTTCCTCGTGGTTGCACACTCAAATGGATGTCCTCTGGTGTTGTAACTCAGTTTAATTAACCACGAGATGTAATGTTCAGAAGTTCCACCCATGCGAGGACAAGTGAGAGAAATGCAGCAAACGATCGAAACTAACAGCGGGTATAAAACTGTTAAATGTGGAATTAGCAGTTCGTATCTCTGTTGGATCGGCACGAGGGGCGGCGGCTGGCGGCGCTCGATCGGCGCGAGGGGCGGCGGCTGGATCGGCGCGAGGGGCGGCGGCTGTCGTCCCTGGATCGGCGCGAGGGGCGGCGGCTGTCGTCCCTGGATCGGCGCGAGGGGCGGCGGCTGTCGTCCCTGGATCGGCGCGAGGGGCGGCGGCTGTCGTCCCTGGATCGGCGCGAGGGGCGGCGGCTGTCGTCCCTGGATCGGCGCGAGGGGCGGCGGCTGGCGGCGCTCGATCGGCGCGAGGGGCGGCGGCTGTCGTCCCTGGATCGGCGCGAGGGGCGGCGGCTGTCGTCCCTGGATCGGCGCGAGGGGCGGCGGCTGTCGTCCCTGGATCGGCGCGAGGGGCGGCGGCTGTCGTCCCTGGATCGGCGCGAGGGGCGGCGGCTGTCGTCCCTGGATCGGCGCGAGGGGCGGCGGCTGGCGGCGCTCGATCGGCGCGAGGGGCGGCGGCTGTCGTCCCTGGATCGGCGCGAGGGGCGGCGGCTGTCGTCCCTGGATCGGCGCGAGGGGCGGCGGCTGTCGTCCCTGGATCGGCGCGAGGGGCGGCGGCTGTCGTCCCTGGATCGGCGCGAGGGGCGGCGGCTGGCGGCGCTGGATCGGCGCGAGGGGCGGCGGCTGGCGGCGCTCGATCGGCGCGAGGGGCGGCGGCTGTCGTCCCTGGATCGGCGCGAGGGGCGGCGGCTGTCGTCCCTGGATCGGCGCGAGGGGCGGCGGATGGCGGCGCTCGATCGGCGCGAGGGGCGGCGGCTGGCGGCGCTCGATCGGCGCGAGGGGCGGCGGCTGGCGGCGCTCGATCGGCGCGAGGGGCGGCGGCTGTCGTCCCTGGATCGGCGCGAGGGGCGGCGGCTGGCGGCGCTCGATCGGCGCGAGGGGCGGCGGCTGTCGTCCCTGGATCGGCGCGAGGGGCGGCGGCTGTCGTCCCTGGATCGGCGCGAGGGGCGGCGGATGGCGGCGCTCGATCGGCGCGAGGGGCGGCGGCTGGCGGCGCTCGATCGGCGCGAGGGGCGGCGGCTGTCGTCCCTGGATCGGCGCGAGGGGCGGCGGCTGGCGGCGCTCGATCGGCGCGAGGGGCGGCGGCTGTCGTCGCTCGATCGGCGCGAGGGGCGGCGGCTGTCGTCGCTCGATCGGCGCGAGGGGCGGCGGTACGTTTTCACTTTCTTCCCGGACACGCGGCGCTCCTCACTTTGAACTCTCGGCCGTGTTGGCTGCACGTTTTCACAGTAACTGCACCGGTCCAATGAAATAACGTCCACCTAACATACAGATGTCCTTGATTTATTTTATTTCCCTCTCCTTTTCTTAAGTAGACACCGTGCAAACTACAAGAAAATAAAGGTTTGAAACATACATCTCTCGGTCTTTTAGAGTCTCTCAAGCTAGTGTCCGCCGATAAACAGCCCCAAACACATTAGCACAACAGAAGAGTGCTGAAATTAAATAAATCACAAAAAACATATCACACTGTCTATATAAAGGCGCATCAACAACATTGTACACAATATATAAACAAATAAAATAATTACTGTCTGCGCCTCTTGGACCACAGGTCTTCCTCTACTTCCATGTTGGTTCTGACCCGTAATACCACAGTCATGCTTTTAATTAAACTCTGGTCATGTGACCCGTTACACTCTACATTAAAATTAAACCTTACATGAAGTTTAAGGTGACAGACATTCCACCTTTCCTGGAAGTTATGGGAGGCTCCCGCATATTGATAGCGGCTGCCTGATGCCCGCAAATTACTATATATACAATATCCCAGAAATCGATTTTTTTGAGAGAGTGAGTGAGAGGGAGCGGGAGAGACAGAGAGAGCACCGTGGCATTGTGTTCCAAAAAATATATATATAAATCGTACTTCACCCCAGACTACACCTGACTTGGTCTAACCAAGCAGAGTCCACTGCCAAGAAGGCCCAGCAGCGCCTTTACTTCTTGAGAAAGCTGAAGAAATTTGGCCTGTCCCCACAACCCTCACTAATTTTTATAGATAGCACCGTAGAAAGCATTCTTCTAGGGTGCATCACAACCTGGTATGGAAGTTGTCCTGTCCAAGACCAGAAGAAGCTGCAGAAGATCGTGAACATAGCCCAGCACATCACACAAACCAATCTTCCATCCTTGGACTCACTTTACACCGCACGCTGTCGGAGCAGTGCTCCCCGGATAATCAAGGACAAAGCCCACCCAGCCAACACACTTTTTGTCCCTCTTCCCTCCTGGACAAGGTTCAGGGGCTTGAAGATTTGTACAGCCAGATTTGGGAACAGCTTCTTTCCAACTGTGATAAGACTGCTGAACGGATCCTGACCTGGATCTGGGCTGTACCTTCCAAATATCTGGACCTTACTTTCCCTTTTCTATTTTCTAATTATGATTTATAATTTAAATTGTTACTATATTTTATTGTATATTTGTACTCCAGGGAGCACGAAGCGCAGAATCAAATTTCACTGTGATGATTGTATCAATTGTTTGGTGACAATAAAGTGTACCCCTGCCTAATAGGGGTCAAAAATAATGACAGTGTTGCTCGCTGCATTGTTTACAACAGTGACTTTTCTATTGCCCATGGTGGGTTAAAATGTAAAAGACATGTTGAGGTGATTTTAACAGGTGTCATTCGTTTATTAACATGGCTAACGTTATTTAAACTAGCTGGCAAGCTGCTAAGGAGCTACTCCATTGCAGACATCCCACCTCTCATGGGAGTCCCCCACAAATTGATGGTGCTACCTCCCTGAAATGAGTTTTTGAAAGGTAGGATGTCTGAGATGATAAAATAATCATGAATTTATGACAAAAACATAAAATAAACATCTCAATGAGACATGTCTCTGAGACAGTTACAAGTCGCATCCCTCAGATTCTACCCCTCACCTTCTCCCCCACACCAGAGAGTCAATTCCCAGTGGCCCATCTACCAACTCAGCCACATGTCTTTGTTTTGAGGATGAAAAGAGGCGAATTTGTGGAAACCCATTAGGTTCACAGGGGGAACAAGCAAACTACACACACACATTGAGGATATTTCCTGTGTGGAGGTTGATAGGTTCTTGATTATTCAGGGTGTCAAAGGTTACAGGCAGAAGGCAGGAGAATGGGGTTGCGAGGGATAATAAATCACCCATGATGGAATGATGGAGCAGACTTGATGGGCCAAATGGCCTACAGCTCCTATGTTTATGGTCAAGGACACATACACACATCGCAATGTCACTTATAAAGGTTATGAGGGCGGACAGTCAGATTTTTTATTCACCCAGAGCACAACATCAGATACTAGAGGATGTGCATTTAAGTTACAAGATGAAATATTTAAAGCAGATGTGCAGGGCAGAGTTATTTTTGCACTGTGAAGTGGTACCTGGAATGTGAGAACTTGGGACAGTGGGATTACTTTGAGGACTGATACAGGCAAGGGTGAGAGGATGGGTCAGCGAGATTAGTTTGGCGACTGACACAGTGCTGAGGGGAAGGATGGAGTTGATGGGATATCTGCTTCAGGAGGATGGGTAGAATAGACCCTGCTGTGCTCTGGGAGGCAGACATCACAGAATCCTCCATTATCCTCTGTGTTGTTGTTTCAGCAGGGCTTACTGACACTTATCCTGCTCCTCGGACTCCGAGCAGTCAGCACAGGTAAACTCCACATGGGAGCAACCCCTCACCACCCCTCCCAGATCATTCCCCCATCACCCCCTCCCAGATTATTCCCTCCTTACACCCTCCCACATCGTTCCCTCCTCACCCCCACACACAGTGTTCCCCTGTGTTCTCTGTAAACCTCCGAGATGTTTTTTGCATGAAAATCCCAGAACAGCAGTTTCTGAGATACTCAAACCACCCGATCTAACACAAACAATCATTCCACGGTCAAAGGCCCTCAGTTCAAATTTCTTCCCTATTCTGATATTTGGTCTGAATAACAACTGAACCTCTTGACCATGTCTGCATGCTTTTATGCAGTGAGTTGCTGCCACGGGATTGGCTGATTAGATTTTTCCATTAACGAGCAGGAGTACAGGTGTACCTAATAGAGTGGCCACAGTGTGTGTGGTGATTTTGATTTGTATGCTGATGTGTTGGTGTGACCCCAACACCTCTCCCTTACCCCTATATCACTGACCTGACCCCTACATCCCTCCCTTACCCCTATATCCCTTCCCTGATGCCTGTTCCACTCCCTGATCCCTACTCCCCTGACCACTACACCCCTCCCTGACACCAACATTCCTCCCTGACCCTACACCCTCGTCTGACCCCGACACCCCTCTCCTTACCCCTACATCCCTCCCTGAAACCTACATTCCTTCCTGACTCCTACAACTGTCCCTTTAACCCCTACACTCTCCCCTGAGCCATACACCCTCCCCTATCTCTGATCCCTATAACCTTTCCCTATCCGTACACCTCTCCCTGATACCTACAGCCCTCCTCTGATCTGACACCCCTCCCCTTACCCCGACATTGCTTCCTTGAACCCTACATCCCTACTCTGACCCATCTTCCCCTTTCCCTGCGATACATCTTTCCCCATCTCTACACCCTTCCTGACCCCTACAACCCTCCCCTTATCCCTACACCCCTTCCTACCCCTACACCCCTACAGCCCTCCTCTGCCTTGACACCCCTCCCGTTACCCCCTCCTTGAACCCACAATCCTCCCTGTCCCTTACATCCCTCCTCTGATCCCTACACCCCTCCCCTGACCCTTACACTCCTTCCTGACACCTAAACCCCTCCTTGACCCCTACACACCTCATCTGACCCCGACAACCCTCCTTGACTACTGCACCCCCCCGACCATTCCATCTCCCTTCAAGCCAAAACGCCTCTTCTCCAGTCCGTATACCCCTCAACATCTCACTTACACTCCTCCCAACCAACCTCTCTTTTCCTTCCTCTCTGGGCTACATTCCTGATTTGTATTCCTACAGTATTCAGCCTGGAATACTACTACGAATGGGAGAGAGGTAGGTTCTGATGTCCACTTAGGGGTAGGGTGAGGAAAACATAGTGGGAGGGAGAGGGAAGTGTGAGGGGAGGAGAGGGGATGGGGAGGGGAAGAGAGGGATGGAGAGTGAGCGAAAGTGATGCAAAGGGGAGGGAATAGTGGAGAGGGATGGAGAGGATGGGGAAGAAAGCGATGAAGGGAAAGGATGGGGAGGGATAGGGTGGAGAGGGGAGAGGGAGGGGAGGAAATGGATGAGGGAGAGAGGGGAGAGAGAGGGGAGGAGATGGATGGAGGGGGAGAGGGGAGGAGGTGGATCAGAGGAGAGGGAGGGGAGAGGGAGAGGAGATGCATGGAGGGAGAGTATTGAAGGAGGAGAGATGGAGGGAGGGGATAGGCAGGGGAGAGGGATGGAGGGAAAGGGAGGGGAGCAGATGGTTGGAGGAAGAAGGGCAGGAGGAGAGCAATGGAGGAAGAGTGGAGAAGAGGGGGGAAGGAGGAATGGAAGGAGAGGGGAGAGGAAGTGGAGATGATAGATGGAGAGAGAAGGGAGTGGAAGGGGAAGAGATAAGGGAGGGGACAGGGAGGTGTGGAGAGGGTTTGAGAGGAAAGGATAGGGAGGGGAGAAGAGTGATGGAGTGAGATGGGAGGGGATAGGGATAGAGAGGGGAGAGGGAGGGAAGGAGGGGGAGAGGGGAGAGAGAGGGGTGCTGAGCTACAGCTGAGGAAGTACACTCAATGGTCACTTCATTCGATACAGGAGGAGTGGTCTTCTGCTGCTGCAGCCCATCAACGTGTTGTGTGTTCAGAGATGCTCTTCTGCACATCATTGCTGTAACGTAGTGAGAGGGAGGGGAGAGGGGCTGTAACGTGTACTTATTTGAGTTACTGTACTGTCACCTTCCAGTCAGCTTGAATCAGTCTGTCGATGTATGAGTGTGTTGTTGAGTGTGCCTATGTGTGTATTTGTGTGTGTGTGACCCTGTGTGTTAATTTGTCTGTGTGCGACTGTGTGTGTCTGTGTGCGTCTATGTGTGAGTGCAACTTTGTATCTGTGTCCGTCTGCTGAGTGTGACAGTATGTGTATCTGGGTATGGGTATCACTGTGTGTCTCAGTGTGAATGCGTGTGTGTGTCTAGGAGGGTTTGAGTATGTGTGCCTTGATGTGAGTGTGTTTGCGTGTGTCTGCAGGGTATGTCTGTGTGTGAGTGTGATGCATGTGTGCACCTGTGTGCGACTGTGTGAGTGTGTCCTTTGTGTGAGTGTTTGTCTATGTGTGACTGTGTCGATGTGTGTGCATCAGTCTGTGTGTCAGTTTGTGAGTGAATGTGTCTGTGTGTAGGTATCAGTGTGAGTGTGTGAGAGTATGTGTGTGTCAGTGAGTCAGTGTGTATTTGCGTGACTGTGTGTCTCTGTCTGAGTGTGTGTATATGTATGTGCATGTGTGAGTGAGAGTGTCTGCTTGTGTCAATGTGTCTGTGTGTGTATCTAGGTGTGAGTTTGTGTGTCTGTGTCTGTGTTAGTGTGTGATAGTGAGAGTGTGTGCATGTGATTATGTGTAAATCTGTTGTGGCTGAGTGTGTGTGTGTTTCTGTGTGGGTGAGTGTGAGTGCATTTGTGTGTGAATGTGTGTATGCCCACTGTGTCTGTGAGTGTGTGTCTGTATGTGGAGCATGTGTGCGCTTCTGTGTGAGTGTGTGTGTAATGTGTCAGAGTGTGTGTCTGCCTGTGAATGGGTGTGAGTTTGGCTATGTGTGTGTGTGAGTGTGAGTGTATCTGGGTGTGAATGTGTGGTGCATCTTTGTGTGAGTGTGTGTATGTCTGTTGTGTCTGTGAGTGTGTGTGAATAGGTGGGTGTGGGTGTGTGTTAGTGTTTTTGTATGTGAGAACAGGAATCACTGTCACATGTGTGAGTGTGAGGATATCTGTGGGTGAAAGCATGTGTGTGTGTAAGTGTGTATCTGTCTGTGTTAGTGTTCATGGGAGTGCTTGGGTGCTTCAGTGTATGTGTGAGTGTGTGTGTGTGTCAGTGGGTGAGTGTGTGCAAGTGCAGGCATGTGTGTGTATCTGTGTGAGGGGTTGTAAGTGCAAGTGTGAGTATTTGTGTGTGCGTGTGTGTTAGTTTATATATGAATGTGTCTGTGTGTGTTTCAGAAGTTTGTCTGTGGAGTGTTTCCATGTTTGTGTGTCTATATGAGATGTGTGTGTGTGTATCTGTCTGTGTGTGTGTCTGACTGAGTGTTAGTTTGTGGGTGTCTGCCTGTGACTGTGTGAGTTTTTTTGTGTGTGTCTGTGTTTGTCTATGGGGTCTGTGTTTGAGTGTGTGTATCTGTGTGTGAATGCATGTGTGCACCTTTATGTGAGTGTGTGCATGTGTCAGTGGGTGCACATAAGTGTGTGCATGTCTGTTGTGTCTGTAAGTGTGTGTTTACCTCTCTATTTGTGAGTGAGTCTGTCTTCCTCTGTCTGTGTGTGAGTGTGTGTTAGTGTGCCTTTGTTTGAGAGTGTGTGAGTGTGTATATGTATGTGTGTATTTGAGGGTGTGTGCTCTGTCCAGTGTGTGTGCGTGTAATTGTATGCATGTCAGTTGTGCCTGTGAGTGTGTGTGTGTGTCGTGGTGTGAGTGTGTCTTAGTGTGTCTGTGTGTGAGAATGTGAGTGTGTGTTTGTGTTTGAATGTGTGTGAATAATGTGCACACCTATGTGTGAGTGTGTGTGTCTCTCTGGCGTGTGTCTGTGTGTGAGTGAGAGTGTATCGTGTGTGAATGCATGTGTGTGCCTGTCCATTATGTGTGTGAATGTGTATGTCTTTGTGTGTTAGTATGTGTGACTGCGTGCATGCGTCAAAGTGTGTGTGACAGTGTGTGTATGTCTGTTGCGTCTGTGTGTGTGATTTTACGTCTCTGTGTGTGGGTGAGTCTGTCTCTGTCTGTCTGTGTGAGTGTGTGTTTGTATAAGAGTGTGCGAGTGTGTGTCTGGGTGTGGGTATTTGTTAGTGAGTTCATGTATGAGTGTGTCTGTGTGTGAGTGTATCTGTGTGTGAATGCATGTACACACATATGTGTGAGTGTGTATGTGTCTGTGTGTTAGTGTTTAAGTGTTTGTGTGCTCTGCAGTGTGTGTGTGTATGTCATTGTGTGTATGTCTGAACATGAATCCTGGGTCCTACATATTAATGCAATTCCAATGAAGGTACAACACCGGCTAAACTTCATTCAAAGCCTGAAGAAATCATGTACGTCACCAAAGACACAGAAGTTTCTATAGATGTACATTCTCCACTCCATATCTTTGGGTCAGATCCACACTGGGAGCCACATGCACTGTTGCAGTATCATCACCGTTGGGTCAACCCGCACAGGGAGCACCACAGACTGTTCCAGTCTCCATATCCCTGGGTCAGACCCATAAGGGGAGCACCATGCACAGTTCCAGTCTCCGGGTCCTTGGGTCAGACCCACACCGGGAACACCATGCAAAGTTCCAGTCTCTGTATCCCTGGGTCAGACCCACACCGGGAGCACCGTGTACAGTTCCAGTCTCCGTATCCCTGGGTCAGACCCACACCAGGAGCACTGTGCACTGTTCCAGTCTCTGTATCCCTGGGTCAGACCACACCAGGAGCACCGTGTACAGTTCCAGTCTCCGTATCCCTGGGTCAGCTCCACACCAGGAGCACCGTGCACAGTTCCAGTCTCCGTATCCCTGGGTCAGACTACACCAGGAGTACCGTGCACAGTTGCAAATTGGATACAGGAATGGGGAGAAATGTTTCCCAGAGTTGGTCCAAGTGAGTTTCTGATGGTGGAGGTGTTGAAATGGAGTATAGATGTTTACATCTTCTGAATGTTTCTGAAGGGACGCTCCAGGCTGAAGAGTTAGAGGAAGCAAGTGGAAGAGATTATGAGAATGTTCCGGAACATTCCTCAGCTCTGGTTGGGAGAAGAGGACATCCCACTGGTGAGGACCATCATTGAGCTGTTGGTGCAATGTAGGGTACAGCTCATTGAATCGTCTCCCCATCTCTGTGGAGGGAATTTCACTCTGTGTCTGATCCCAGGAGAGTCTGGTGGGACTGTGTGCAGGGAGCTTCACTCTGTGTCTGATCCCAGAAGAGTCTGGTGGGACGGTGTGCAGGAGCTTCATTTGGTATCTGATCCCAGGAGAGTCTGGTGGGACAGAGTGCAGGAGCTTCATTTGGTATCTGATCCCAGGAGAGTCTGGTGGGACAGAGTGCAGGAGCTTCATTTGGTATCTGATCCCAGGAGAGTCTGGTGAGACAGAGTGCAGGAGCTTCATTCGGTGTCTGATCCCAGAAGAGTCTGGTGGGACGGTGTGCAGGAGCTTCATTTGGTATCTGATCCCAGGAGAGTCTGGTGGGACAGAGTGTAGGAGCTTCATTTGGTATCTGATCCCAGGAGAGTCTGGTGGGACTGTGTGCATGGAGCTTCACTCTGTGTCTGATCCCAGAAGAGTCTGGTGGGACGGTGTGCAGGAGCTTCATTTGGTATCTGATCCCAGGAGAGTCTGGTGGGACAGAGTGCAGGAGCTTCATTTGGTATCTGATCCCAGGAGAGTCTGGTGAGACAGAGTGCAGGAGCTTCATTCGGTGTCTGATCCCAGAAGAGTCTGGTGGGACTGTGTGCAGGGAGCTTCACTCTGTGTCTGATCTCAGGATTGTGTGATGAGATGGTGTGTGGGGAGAGTCATGGTGTCCTGTTTTGTATGCAGTAAGTAAGATGGACACATCACCATCCAATACACATGGGTATACTGAGGAGTAATGGTGAAATGGACCATCATTTCAGTCTCTGGACTGTAAACACTTTAAACCTCTGTGTATAATGCTGTTTGCATTCATTCCTGGATGCCAACATCTCTGAACATAAATCCTGGGTCCTACATATTGATGTAATTCCATTGAAGGCACAGCACCGGCTAAAATTCATTTGAAGATTGAAGAAATTTTGTATGTCAACAAAGACTCAGAAATTTCATCAGGTGAACATTCCCCACCCCATATACCTGGCCAGACCTACACAGGGAGCGCATTGTTCAGATCTGGTGTCTATATCCCTGGGTCAGATCACACCAGGAGCACCATGCACAGTTCCACTCTTCACGTGCCTGGGTCAGCTCCACACCAGGAGCACCATACACAGTTCCACTCTTCACATGATTGGGTCAGATCACATCAGGAGCACCATGCACAGTTCCAGTCTCTGTATTCCTCGGTCAGACCCACACCGGGAGCACCGTGCACAGTTCCAGTCTCCATATCCCTCAGTCAGACCCACACCAGGAGCATCATGCATAGTTCCAGTCTCTGTATTATTAGGTCAGACCCACACCGGGAGCACTGTGCACAGTTCCACTCTTCACATGCCTGAGTCAGATCACATCAGGAGCACCATGCACAGTTCAGATACACTAATGGGGAAAAATGTTTCCCAGAGTTGGTTCAAGTGAGTTTGTGGTTGTGGAGGTGTTGAAGTGGAATCAAGCTTTTTATATATTCTAAATGTTTCTAAAGGCATACTCCAGGCTGGAGAGGTTGAGGAAGCAAGTGGAAGGGATTATGAGAACGTTCCGGAACATTCGTCAGCTCTGAGTGGGAGAAGAGGACCTCCAATGGTTAGGACCATCATTGAACTGCTGAGAAAATGTAGGGTACAGCTCATTGAAAGATCTCCCCATCTCTGTGGAGGGAACTTCACTCTATGTCCAGCCCTGAACCTGTTTGGTGAGACGGTGTGGAGGGAGTTCTGTTCTTCTGTCTCACCATGGGACTGTGTATGGGATGGTGTGGAGGGTGTTTCACTCTTAAACTGAACTGGGAGTGTGATGGGATAATGTAGCGATAGCTGCACTTTGTGTCTGACCCTGGGAAGCATGTAAGTGGACACTGCAAAAGGAGTTTCACTCTGTTTCTGACTCCTGGGAGCACGTGATAGTACTGTATGGAGGGAGCTTCACTCTATCTGCCCAGGTGTGTGTGATGGTTCGGTCTGGAGGGAGCTTCATTCTGTGTCTGACTCCTGGCAGTGTGTGATAGGACAGTGTGGAGGGAGCTTCACTCTGTGTCTGACCCCGGGAGTGTAGTGTGATTGTATGGCTGAAGCTTCACTATGTGTCTGATCCTGGAAGTTTGGGAGTAATGTTGATCCTTCACCCCTGATCTCTGATGTCACATACCTGACGAATGATTTATTATTTCAGTAACCACCGGTGAACAGGCTCAGAAACCCAGGAAAGAATATTACGATGACGTTGATGACCTTGACTCAGTGAAGGAAGGTTAGTGAGAGTGAACGATCGTTCTGTGGGCCACGCACCACAGACTTTGATTCCTACAAAGTTTGCACACTTCGTATCCCTGGGTTAGACCCACACCGGGAGCACCGTGTACAGTTCCAGTCTCCATATACCTCAGTCAGACCCACACCGGGAGCACCGTGTACAGTTCCAGTCTCCATATACCTCAGTCAGACCCACACCGGGAGCACCGTGTACAGTTCCAGTCTCCGTATCCCTGGGTCAGACCCACACCGGGAGCACCGTGCACAGTTCCAGTCTCCATATCCCTGGGTCAGACCCACACCGAGAGCACCGTGCACAGTTCCAGTCTCCATATCTCTGGGTCAGACCCACACCGGGAGCACCGTGCACAGTTCCAGTCTCCATATACCTCAGTCGGACCCACACCGGGAGCACTGTGCACAGTTCCAGTCTCCATATACCTCAGTCAGACCCACACCGGGAGCACAGTGTACAGTTCCAGTCTCCGTATCCCTGGGTCAGACCCACACCAGGAGCACCGTGCACAGTTCCAGTCTCCGTATACCTCAGTCGGACCCACACCGGGAGCACTGTGCACAGTTCCAGTCTCCATATACCTCAGTCAGACCCACACCGGGAGCACCATGTACAGTTCCAATCTCCGTATCCCTGGGTCAGACCCACACCGGGAGCACCGTGTACAATTCCAGTCTCCATATACCTCAGTCAGACCCACACCGGGAACACCATGCACAGTTCCAGTCTCCGTATCCCTGGGTCAGACCCACACCGGGAGCACCATGTACAGTTCCAGTCTCCATATACCTCAGTCAGACCCACACCGGGAACACCTTGTACAGTTCCAGTCTCCATATACCTCAGTCAGACCCACACCGGGAGCACTGTGCTCAGTTCCAGTCTCCATATACCTCAGTCAGACCCACACTGGGAGCACTGTGTACAGTTCCAGTCTCCATATACCTCAGTCAGACCCACACCGGGAGCACCATGTACAGTTCCAATCTCCGTCTCCCTGGGTCAGACCCACACCGGGAACACCATGCACAGTTCCAGTCTCCGTGTCCCTGGGTCAGACCCACACCGGGAGCACCGTGCACTGTTCCAGTCTCCGTAACCCTGGGTCAGACCCACACCGAGAACACCATGCACAGTTCCAGTCTCCATGTCCCTGGGTCAGACCCACACCGGGAGCACAATGTACAGTTCCAATCTCCGTATCCCTGGGTCAGACCCACACCGGGAGCACAATGTACAGTTCCAATCTCCGTATCCCTGGGTCAGACCCACACCGGGAGCACCGTGTATAGTTCAGATTCTGTATCCCTGGGTCAGACCCACACCGGGAATATAGTGCAAAATTCCAAAGTTAGATGCAGGAATGGAGTGAAATGATTTCCAAGCTTGGTCCAAGTGAGTTTGGGGTGGAGGAGCTTTTGAAATGGGATGCAGTTGCTTATATCTTTTGAATGTTTCTGAAGGGGGAGCTTCAAGCTGGTGAGGTGCAGGAGACAAGGGGATGAGATTATGAGAACATTCCGGAACATTCCTCAGCTCCAGTTGGGAGAAAAGGACATTCCACTAGTGAGGACCAGGATTGATCTGTTGATGCAAGATAGGTTACAGGTCATTGAAATATTGAAAGTTTTCTCCACATCTCTGTTGGACCTTCCAATGTTGTATCCCTCCATGTCTCTGTAACACACCAGAATGTTCACACCTCTCAGTAGCTTTAAAACATCTCTGTACCTCTGTAATCTGAAGTTTCAACTTGTCTGCTCTGGAACATGGTCAGAACCACACCAAGCACACAGTGCACAGTTCTAGTCCCATATTCCTGGATTAGACCACGCCAGCAGCTTAATGGTACCCAGTGTGATTCCTTACTGCAGGCATTCCATTACTCAGCAGATAGGGAGCTCAGCCTTTGTGCCTGACCCCCGGAATTTTGTGATGGGACCGTGTGAGGAATCCTCACTCTGTCTGTCCCCGGGAGACAGTGATGGAACGCTGCAAGGGAGCTTCACTCTGTGTCTGACCCTGGGAGTGTGTAATAGGACAGTGTGGAGGGAGCTTCACTCTGTGTCTGACCCCAGGAGTGTGCGATGGGATGGTGTGGAGGGAACTTTACTCTGTGTCTGATCCAGGGAGTGGGTGGTAGGTGATGGGGATGGGGATAGGGATGGGGATGGGGATGGGGATGGGGTGGAGGGAGATTGATGGAGACTGCGAGTGAGGAGGACACATCACCATGCCATACACACGTTCTCTGGAGTATTCCTGAGGTTGTCACATCTCTGACGTGTGATTTATCATTCTAGGAATCACTGTGATCCGGCTCTGAATCCCAGGAATGAATATTATGATGACGTTGATGACCCTGACTCACTGCAGGAAGGTTAGTGAGAGTGACTCATTATTGTGTGGGCCTCTGCCCCACAGATCCTACACACTTCCCCACTCCGTATCCCAGTGTAAGGGGACACTGGGAGCACCGTGCACAGCCTCCAGTCTCTGCACGATATTGAGGCTGATATTGTTGGGTGTATTGGCGTTTACAGATTGGGGGAAGGGAGGGTGGTGTAGGGGCCAGACAGGGATACAGGAACTGGCAGAATTGTCTCCCAGGGTTGGTTCAAGTGAGTGTGGGATGTTTGTTGTTGAAATGGGATGGAGCGTTGACACGTTCTGAATATTTTGAAAGGGTTGCTCCAGGCTGGCGAGACTGAGGAGGCAGGCAGAATGGATAATGCAAACGTCCCAGAACATTCCTCAGCTCCGGTTGGGAGAAAAGGACATCCTGCTGCTGAGGATCAGAATTGCACTGTTGAAGCAAGAAGGGAACACAACATTCCTGCATGTCCCTATGACCTCTTCCAGCCCTGCACTACTCCCTGTATGCTCACACCTCTCAACAGCTTTAAAACCTCCCTGTACCTCTGTAATCTGTAGTTCTGACCAGTTTGCTCTGGAATCCAAACCTCTGCGATAGAGCAAACCAGCAGAACCATGCACAGTTCCAAACCGTTTTCCTAGTTAGACCTCACCGGGAGCTTAATTGTACCCTGTGTGGTTCCTGACTGTAGACGTTCTGCTGTGTGTCTGACCCCGGGAGTGCGTGATGGGACGGTGTGGAGGGAGCTTCATTCTGTGTTTGATCCTGGGAGTCTGTGATGGGACTGTGTGGAGGGAGCTTCACTCTGTGTCTGACCCTGGGAGTGTGTGATGGGACTGTGTGGAGGGAGCTTCACTCTGTGTCTGACCCTGGCAGTGTGTGATGGGACTGTGTGGAGGGAGCATCATTCTGTGTTTGACCCTGGGAGTCTGTGATGGGACTGTGTGGAGGGAGCTTCACTCTGTGTCTGACCCTGGGAGTGTGTGACGGGACTGTGTGGAGGGAGCTTCACTCTGTGTCTGACCCTGGGAGTGTGTGATGGGACTGTGTGGAGGGAGCATCATTCTGTGTTTGACCCTGGGAGTGTGTGATGGGACAGTGTGGAGGGAGCTTTACTCTGTGTCTGACCCTGGGAGTCTGTGATGGGACAGTGTGGAGGGAGCTTCATTCTGTGTTTGACACAGGGGGTTTGGATGGGACTGTGTGGAGGAAGTTTCACTCTGCATTTGACCCAGGGTGTGTGTGATGGGATGGTGTAGAGGGAGCTTTGCTCTGTGTTTGATCCAGGGCTGTGTGATGGGACAGTGTAGAAGGAGATTGATGGACGCCTATGTTGTGTATAGCCAGTGAGATGAACACATCACTACCCAATGCACATGTACTGTAGTGTATTTGATGATACGGAGGTTGTCACATCCCTGACCTGAGATTTATCATTTCTGGAGTCACCAGCAAAACAGTTCAGAAGCCTAGGGACGAAAATTATGCTGACGTTGATGAGATTGAGTCAGTTAGTGTCCCGTGGCCTCCTACCCCATGGGTCAACCATACATGGATCCTACACACTTCCCCATATGGCATCCATGTGTTAATCCACACTGGGGTGCACAGTTCCATTGTCTGTAACCCTGAGTCAGACACACACTGGGAGCACCATGCACAGTTCTAATCTCCGTATTACTGGGTCTGACCCACACTGGCAGCACTGTGCACAGTTCCAGTCTCCATATCCCTGGGTCAGACCTACACCGGGAGCACCGTACACAGTTCCAGTCTCTGTATCCCTGGGTCAGACCCACACCGGGAGCACCGTGCATAGTTCCAGTCTCCGTATCCCTGGGTCAGACCCACACCGGGAGCACCGTACACAGTTCCCGTCTCCGTATCCCTGGGTCAGACCCACACCGGGAACACCATGCATAGTTCCAGTCTCCGTATCCCTGGGTCAGACTCACACCGGGAGCACCGTACACAGTTCCAGTCTCTGTATCCCTGGGTCAGACCCACACCGGGAGCACCGTGCATAGTTCCAGTCTCCGTGTCCCTGGGTCAGACACACACCGGGAGCACCGTGCACAGTTCCAGTCTCTGTATCCCTGGGTCAGACCCACACCGGGAGCACCGTGCATAGTTCCAGTCTCCGTATCCCTGGGTCAGACTCACACCGGGAGCACCATACACAGTTCCAGTCTCTGTATCCCTGGGTCAGACCCAGGCCGGAGAGGTGGAGGAACCAAGAAGAAGAGATTACAAGAATGTTCCGGAACCTTCCACAGCTCTTTTGGGGAGAAGAGGACTTCCCAATAGTGAAGACCATGATTGAACTGTTGATGCAAGTCTTGGGACAACTTAATGAAACATTTATCCCCATCTCTGTAAACCCCTATACCCATAAGACCTTAAGACATAAGAGTGGAATTTGGCTATTTGGCCCATTGAATGTTCTCTGCCATATAATCATGGCTGATTCAGTGTCCCTCCTGACCCCATCCTTCTCACTTCATGCCATAACTTTTGAAGCCCAGATGACTTGAAAGGGTTTCAAGGTTCATTTCAGAGATGTCACTGGTCCGTCTGTGTGACCTGGATGGTTCACCTCAGTGTGGAGCATGTTTAGGGGAGTTTAAATCAAGCCATTTGTAATGTGGTAAATAAGCTGGGAGTTGTTGGGCAGACATCTCCCAAAAGAGGGAGAGATATGGGTTGGTTAATAAGGGAATGAATGTAGGGCCAGTAGAATACTGGATGGGCAGAATGCCCAGCAACCTTTCAATGAGATTACAATGAAGTAATGCACTAGGCCCCTCATCTGTTCTGAGTACATGGTTCAGTGTAAGTGGAGACACAGGTAGACAGGGCGGTGAAGAAGGCATTTGGCAAACTGATCATTATCAGACAGGACACTGAGTACTGTCGTTGGGACATGATGTTGAACAAGACACTGCTGTTTACTGCACTTGGACTATCGTGTTCAGTTTTGTTTACTTTGCTGTGGGGTGGCAACGGAGCAAAGGAGATTTTGGAAGATGTTGCCAGGACTCGTGGGAATGAGTTATGGAGAGGGGTTGAGCAGACTGGGACTCCATTCACTGGAAAGTAGGAGAATGAGGGGTGACCTTACAGAGGTGTATAAAATCATGAGGAGAGGGTGAATATACAGTCTTTTCCCCAGGGCTGGGGAATCAAGTAGGGGGACATGCTTAAGGTGAGAGGAGAGATTTCATTGGAACCTGAGGGGAAACCCAGAGGGTGGCAGGAATATGAAATGAACTGCCAGGAAGTTGTTTCGACGGGTACTCTACACTGATGATGTTTAAGAGACATGGATAGGAAAGTTCAGAAGGATATGGGCCGAACACAGGCAGATGGGGTCTTGGTTGGATATGGATCAGTTGGGCCAATGGGCCTGTTTCCATGATGAACGACTCAAGGTCTCTATGGTAAGATCATTCGGCTCTGTTGTCCAGTGAGCTGTTGAACACTGCTGGTGTGGCAATGACGAACTCTGCTGTCTTTTGCCAGTGTGTGAAGGTGTATCTGATCAGAGCAAAACCAACACCAACAAAAGGGAGTTAACTGAATTTTTCCAGCTGGAATCAAGGAGGTGTGGACTCAGGATGTCCCCAGTTAGGTGAGAACCATCTTGTCATAGGGTCGTACTGCACAATCCCATCACACATTCCCAGGGTCAGACACAGAGTGAGGTTCTTTCCACACTGTCCCATCACACACCCCCAGGGTCACACATAGTGAGGCTTCCTACACACTGTCCCATCACAGACCCCCAGGGTCACACATAGTGAGGCTTCCTACACACTGTCCCATCACAGACCCCCAGGGTCACACATAGTGAGGCTTCCTACACACTGTCCCATCACAGACCCCCAGGGTCACACATAGTGAGGCTTCCTACACACTGTCCCATCACACACCCCCAGGGTCACACATAGTGAGGCTTCCTACACACTGTCCCATCACACACCCCCAGGGTCACACATAGTGAGGCTTCCTACACACTGTCCCATCACACACCCCCAGGGTCACACATAGTGAGGCTTCCTACACACTGTCCCATCACACACTCCCGGGGTCACACATAGTGAGGCTTCCTACACACTGTCCCATCACACACCCCCAGGGTCATACATAGTGAGGCTTCCTACACACTGTCCCATCACACACTCCCGGGGTCACACATAGTGAGGCTTCCTACACACTGTCCCATCACACACCCCCAGGGTCACACATAGTGAGGCTTCCTACACACTGTCCCATCACACAGCCCTGGGATCAGACACAGAGTGAAGCTTCTTGCACCCTGTCCCATCACACACTCCCGGGATCAGAGACAGAGTGAAGTTCGCTCCACACCATCCCATCATACACCACCAGGGTCACACAGAATGAAGTTCCCTCCACACCATCCCTTCAGACACCCCTAGGGTCAGACACAGTGTTTCCCTCCATATTGTCCCATCAGACACCCCCGCGGTCAGACGCAGAGCGAGGTTCCCTCCGTACTGTGTCTGACCCTGGGAATGTGTGATAGGAGAGAAGGGAGGAAATACAGAAGGCCATTTGACCCAACATGACGATGATACCCTTTCTCCCCATCTGTACAATTCCTGTTCTTCATTCGCAACTCATCGTTCTAATGCCTTGCTGTGCAAGTGCTTGTCTAAATGTGCTTGTCTAGATGGTGTGATTCTAATGTGGCAGAGCAGCAAACATGAATGGTAAATGTGTCAAGTTAATGAAAACTGGCTGGATGTGGTTTGGAAAGATCCCACGCTTTATAAATAGAAAAGAATGAGACAGGCAGAGACACAGCATTGAACATTACATCACAGTACAGGCCCTCAGCCCTCAATGTTGTGCCAACTTTTTACACTTACCTTAAGACAGTATAAACCTTCCCTCTTACATAGCCTTCCATTTTTCTATAATCCATATACCTATCTAAGAGTCTATTAAATGTCCCTAATGAACCTGCGTCTACCACCACCCCGGTAATGCATTCCACACATTCACCATTCTCTGTGTAAAAAAACCTCATTCCTCTTGTTTCCTCCCATCAGCTTAAATTATCCCCCTCATTTAGCTATTTCTGCCCCGGGGAAAAAAAAGGTTTCTGGCTCAACACTCGATCTATCACTCTAATCATTTCGTACACTTCTATCAAGTGATCTTTCTTCCTGATTTGCTTCAGTGAGAAGACCATGAGGTTCACTTAACCTTTCTTCAGAAAGTATGCTGTCTAATCCAGTCAACATCCTAGTAAATCCTCTCAGCACTCTTTCTGAAGCTTCCTCTTTCTTCTTATAATGAGAAGCCAGAACTGAGTAAAATACTCCATCTGCGGTCTAACCAGGGTTAAACAGAGGTGTAACATTAGTTTGCAGCTCTGGAACTCAATATCCCCACTTATAAAGGCGAATGCACCACACGCCGTATAATCTGATAAATCTGCTTGGCAACTTTGAGGGATCTATAGACAGGGACCATGGAGATCGTTCTGTCCATCCACACTGCTAAGAATCCTGCCATTAATCCTGTGTTCTGCCGTCAAATTCAACCTTCCAAAGTGAATCACTTCACATTTTCTGTGTAGAACTCCATCTGCCACTTCTCAGCCCAGCTCTGCATCTTCTCATCGTGACACAACCACAACCACAACTCCGCCAACCTTCATGTCACCTGTGATTTTACTGATCCAGCCTTCCACTTCCTCATCCAAGTTATTTATAAAAATCACAAAGAGCAAGGGTCCCAGATTAGATCCCTGTGGAACTCCAGTGGTCACTGGCCTCCAGGCACAATCTACAACCATCCTCTGCCTATGATAGGACAGTGTGGAGGGAGCTTCACTCTTTATTCGATCCAAGGCTGTATGATGTGTAGATGTGGAGCGATCTTCACTCTGTGTTTGTTCCAGGGTTGTATGAAGGTGTAGAAGGAGATTGATGGATGCCTGTGTTGTGTATAGCCAGTGAGATTGACACATCACAGTCAAATGTCTAATTAGCCATTTAAACAGTCAAACCTGAACCGTAAATTTTCTTTCCAAAAAAAAACTGATAGGATATAATGAGCAGATTTTCTTTTCTTCTTTTATTAATCTCTCAATGAAATATCCAAATAACCTTCATATATCTTCGTTTTGAACTGTGAGTAATATACAGATAATCAAACAGCTTTTTAGATAGTTCATTCGGTAGTAGCGTCAGTGACGGTGACAGGTATAGCCTGAACAAAATCTAGCGTGGCTTTTGGATCAAAGAAAATGCGTGGAGAAGAATCGGGAGGAAAAACTTTCATTCTTGTAGGGTAACTCAGAGGGAAATAGTTTCTTATGTTACGTACCCCGTAACTGGGTCACTTACCAGCAAAGATAGAGAGGTCCGTTGAAGTCTGATGGTACTATTTTTAACAGTATTTATTGATAAAAATACACAAAAATAATATCAATGCAAACATACAGATAATATACATCATCAATACTAAATCTAAAAGCGCGGGTATCATAATAATCAATAAGAAATAGCTCTGTCGTTGTCTAGGGGATAATGTATTGTCCGATGGAAATATAAAAGTCACTTTAGTTCATTCAGGCTGTAGCTTTTGGTTGGAGAGAGGGACGGATTTTTAGAACTTGCCAGCTTTTCCTTTTTATGATGTCGATCCTTCGAAATTTTGTTGGTGGTGATCTCTTCTTTAGCTACGCCGTCTTCCGTGGTAAGGCCCCAATCCCGGGCAACGGGAAAGGACACACGTGGGCCCTCCACAGGCTGTCGCTATTAAATGCTGTCACGGGATTTCTAGCGTTTCTCCTGGTGCGTCTAAAGGGGTTGTTCCCCAGACCCTCTTTTATCCTTACTCACGGGGTCTCAGATGTCAATCAGGTTGGAATGATGCAATCCCTCAACCAGCCCACTCTGGTCATTCCCTGAGGGGCTCAAATAAATAGTACAGTACTCAATGCACAATTTCATCTCCAAGAGACAATGGCCTTTTTCCGTGGCTTTGTATCGCTGAGGGGCCAGGACATTCCAAGCCCCTTGTGGATTCTGTGTGTCTCTCTCTCATTTCCTGGGTCCCAGACCCGCATTAATAGTGATCTTGCGATTCTCAAAAAGGAGGGGACTACTTTGTACCCTTCGGCCCCTCAGAGTTGGGGCACAGGCGTAACACTTATCATATGCTTGTTTCATTACCAAAGCAAATCTTGATCTTTGTTCCATTACTTCTTTTGGATAATTTTCATAAAAACGGAGCTCAGACTTGTTGAATCTGAAAATCTGTTTTCTTGCCTGTCGCATTATTTGATCTTTAATTTTAAAGTGACAAAAACAAACCAGAATAAATCTTGGTCTGCTTGAATCCTTAAATTTCGAAGTAAACACTCTATGAGCTCTTTCAATAGCAGGCGGCTGTGATAAGATAGTCGGAAATAGAGTATGAAAGAGCTTACCAAAGTAAACCGTTAAGTCTCCATTTTCAGCTCCTTCTTGCAATCCAACAATTCGTATATTGTTTCAGCGAGACCTAGTTTCCAGGTCTATAATCTTATTTTGATATTTTTCCAAACAGGTTGTAGTTTCAGACAATTTTTGCTTAGTTAACTTCAATTCCTCTTCATGTTTAGTAACTTGAGTTTCCACATCTTTAAGTTTTCCCAGAAGTAACTTCATTTCATTATTATTCTTTTCCAGTTGATCTTTAATTGCCCTATTCTGATCTTGAATTGAATTCAGTGTCTGAACGATATCTTCAGCCCATGATGGCATTTCATCAGATCTTTCCTTCGGCATCTTTCCTTTTCCATTACCTTTGTCAGTAGGTTCTTGCAGGTTCTTCGCACTTATCGTAGACATAGACATATTACTCCACTTCAAGAATCAGCAATTAAAAATTATAAATTCAAAATTTAAACTGGGGGAGAGAGAGAAAACTAAGAGCAGCAGAAAATTACTGCTACTCCATCGACAGACAGAGGCGGTCTCCATATCTGTGTAGATATTTGACTGAGAAAAGAGGATAAAAGTATTTGTTCCTTTTATCTAATATTTGGTTTGATGTTTCTTTTTGTTGTTTCTTAATTTACTGACTGGTAGTTTTTTTCCTACTAATAGGATTGTTTTTATACTTTCTGGGAGGGTTTAGTTACTTATGATATTACTAATTAATATTTTAATAAATTTAGTTTGGTTAAATATACTATTAACCTTTTTTATCTGTTTTATTATAGCATCCTATAACCGAATTTAAAGTTTTCTTAGAGATTTAAAGCTAAACTTAAGATGGCGCTGATTTTTCTCTCTAAGAGATTATGTTATTTTGGTTCTTTTTTTGTTTAATACATGATGGAATGTAAACACTCTCCTTTGTTGAGGCATTACTGTCTTTCTTGCAAGGTCTTTTTTTTTGTGTGCTGGCTGGGGGGAGGGAGGGAGGAGACCGACAGAGCAGGCCATGGCTTTGTATTCTATCTTAGTTCGCTTGCCTTTTTTTCGGGCTTTTGGGAGGGTGAGTGGGTCTAGACTTAGGAGTTTTTTCCCATTGGGTTGTTCCGGAGCATGCGTGTTTTTTATATGGTCGTATTCTTCATCACCGCCATTTTTGATAATCCCGTATTGGTATGTGTTCTGCGCATGTATAAAGTAAATTAGAATAAAATTTTATTATGGCAGTTAAACGGATTAATGTAATAAGTTGGAATGTACGTGGTTGGAATCATCCCATTAAATGAAAAAAGACTTAAAATTATTAATCGATTCCAACCTGATATAATTTTTGCTCAGGAGACGCATATCAGGGCAGGAGATCAAAATAGGTTTTTTGGATGTTGGAATGGCTTACAGCTTCATGCTACTTCTCAGAGTAAAACTAAAGGCGTATCAATCTTTATTAAATCTAATATATTTACTCAAGAGAATATTGAATCAGATTCTAATGGTAGATTTTTAATTGTTAAAGGAGCGATTTGTAATAGAAAGGTTGTTTTGGTCAATTTGTATGGTCCTAATTTAGATGGTCCTTTTTTAAAAAAAGTGTTTGCTTTATTGCCGGATTTAAATGAATATATGTTGATAATGTGTGGGGATTTTAACTGTAGTTTAAATCCTATGATTGACAAGAGCTCAACTAATCAGCGACTTCCAAATTGTTCAGCATCAGTTGTTAACTCATTTTTGACCGATTTTGGGTTGATTGAATTATGGAGGCATTTACACCCTGATAACAGAGAATCTTCCTTTTTTTCGCATGTCTATAAAAAATATTCGAGGATTGATTATATTATAATTGATCCCCGCATTTTGCCTAATGTTAAAAACTGTGAATATGACGCTATTGCTGTTTGAATTTGATGATGTCATTTTTGCCTGTCCATCATGGCGCATGTCTCAGACTTTATTGCAAAACTTTGATTTTATCAGTTTTATTGAAAGTCAGATAAAAGAATGTTTTCTTTTTAATGATATAGGAGGCATGTCCAAATTAATTGTATGGGATACATTTAAGGCATTTTTACGTGGTCAGATTATTTCTTATTCAGCTAAATTTAAAAAACAGACTAAAGCAGAGTTAGATAAAATTTCAAAACAAATTAAAGATTTAGATAACATCTATGTGACTTCCCCTAATTTTGACCTATTTAAAAAAAGGTGGAACTTCAATCACAATATAACCTATTATTAACTCATCCAATTGAAGGTTACCTACTTAAGTTAAAGAGCCAATTTTATATGTTTGGAGATAAAAATAATAAACTACTTGAATCTCAATTAAAATTGGCTAGAGCCAAAAGGCAAATTTTGAAAATTCATAGAAAGGATGGTACCCTGGCTTGGGAATATGAAGAAATTAATAAGATTTTTCAAGATTTTTATACTGAACTTTATAAATCTCAATGTCCAGTAGATTCTTCTGAAATGTATGCTTTTTTACAAAAGGTTGCTTTTCCTAAAATTTCGGCTGAGGATCAAAAAACTTTTGATGCCCAAATTACTGAATCCGAAATTCATAAAGCTATTTTTTCAATGCAATCTGGTAAGGCCCTGGGAGTTGATGGTTATCCTGTAGAATTTTATTTAAAAAATTGGAAAATTGCTTTCTCCATATATGTTGGAGATGTTTAAAGATTCTTTGGTGAAAAGTGATTTACCCTCTACTTTTTATGAGGCTTCTATTTCTTTAATTCTCAAAAAGGATAAAGATCCAACTGATTGTGCCTCATACAGACCAATTTCATTATTGAATGTTGATGTTAAGATTCTCTCAAAGATAATGGCCTATTGGTTGGAGAGTATTTGTCTAAAATCATTTTTAAAGATCAAACAGGCTTTATAAAGGGTCATTATTCTTTTTCAAATGTTCAAAGCTATTTAACATTATATATTTGCCCCCTTCTAAAACTCCACAATGTGTTGTATCTTTGGATGCTGAAAAAACATTTGATCGAGTCGAATGGAAATATTTATTTAATGTTTTAGAAAAATTTGGCTTTGGTATTAATTTTGATAATTGGATTAAAATGATATACAAAGCTCCTATTGCAACTGTTGTTACTAATAACTGTAGGTCTCCTTTTTTCAGCTATCACTGGGGACAAGGTTGTCTATTAAGTCCTTTGTTACTTAATTTAATATTAGAACCCCTGGCTATTGCTCTTCATGAAGCCAAAAATATTCATGGGATTTTTGTGAGTGAGACCATACACAAGATCTCTCTTTACGCTGATGATTTATTGGTATATATATCTAAGCCTGAAGAATCTATTTCTGCTTTGCTAAAATTATTTGACAAATTTGGAGATTTTACAGGATATAAAATAAATTTTAGTAAAAGTGAATTACTTCCTTCAAATTAATCTGTCTCTATATATGATAATATTCCTTTTAAAGTTATGGATTCTTTTAGATATTTAGGTATCATAATTACTGAAAAATATAAGGATCTTTATAAAGCCAATTTTCCTCCTTTAGTCACTGGTTGGTTGTATTCATGTTGTTAAAATGTTGATTTTACCAAAAGTTTTATATTTATTTCAGAATATTCTTGTTTTTTTGACTAAGTTTTTTGATCGGATTGATTCTATTATTCTATCTTTTATTTGGGATAAAGACCAAGAATTAGTAAATGTCATTTACAAAAGTTGAAAAAGGATGGAGGTCTCGCTTTGCCTAATCTAAGAATGTATAATTGGGCTGTTAATTTGCGATATATGTCCTTTTGGTTATATTGGGGTGATAGGAATGGTCGGCCAATTTGAGTAGACCTGGAACTGAGAGCTGTGAAACAGTTTTATTTAACTTCGTTATTAGAAGTTGCTCTACCTATACAATTAGCTAAAGTTGATAATTTAAACCTATATCCTGTGGTTAAGCACTCTTTACAAATTTGGCTCCAGTTCCGCAATTTTTTTAATCTTAAAAGATTTAAACTTTGTAGTATAATTTATCATAATTACTTTTTTAAACCTCCCTGGAGTGATCCAATTTTTTTTACTTTGGAAAAATAAAGGTATTAATTCTTTTTTGGATTTATTTAAAGAAGGCAGATTGATGTCTTTTGAACAATTAGTCAATAAATATTCTCTCTCATATTCACACTTTTTACAATATCTTCAAGTTAGACATTTTTCACAAAAATATTTAAGTAATTTTCCTTGCATATTGGAGGCTGACTTGTTAGATTCTATTATGAATATGAACCCTTCGATGAAAGGTTCTATTAGAAGAATTTATAATTTATTATTACAATGGGATAAGCGTCCTTTACTTAAGATTAAACAGGATTGGGAGAAGGAACTCAATTTGACTTTTATATGGGAGGATTGGATGCAGATTCTGAAGCTGGTTAACTCTTCTTCGATCTGTGCTAGTCATTCACTGATTCAATTTAAAACTGTACATCGTTACCGTTTGATGAAGGAGAGACTTTCTAAAAGATTTCCCAATGTTGACAAGCATTGTGATAGATGTAAAACTGAGATAGTTACACTGATACATATGTTCTGGTCATGTTCTATATTAAAACCATTTTGGAAGTCAGTCTTTTTGACAATTTCTAAAGCACTCAGAATCAACTTACAACCTAATAAATCGACTGTGCGTTTTGGAATAAATCCTCAAAATATTCATGGTATTTCTGTGTCTGACCAACATGTTATTGTGTTTGTTACATTGATAGCTAGGAGGGCCATTTTGTTGAAATGGAAGGATATATCAGCTCCTACTTTGTCACAATGGTTCTCTCAAGTGATGTTGTGTCTCAGCTTGGAGAAAATTAGAAATCGAACCTTTGAACCTTTATTTGATTTTGAGAAGAGATGGGACTCATTTGCTCATTATTATCATTTCAGTTAACTGATAGATTTCCTCCACGATCTAAAATTTTTTTTGATGTATCTTTCTTTCTTGTTGGCGGTTTGATGTTTATTTTTAGAAGCTTTCTGTGTGACACATGGCTCTGGGGTTGTACCCCCAATGGGTTTCTTTTCTCACTTTTCTTGCCTAGTAGGTAGGGTTTTTTTAATTCACAAAATTTTCAATCTTTAAGATAATTTTTTTTGAGGCATTGTAAGTGTTGTTACTTCGATGTACCTGTGTTATTTTTGAATAATAATAATAAAAAAGATTTGAAAAGAGATGGACACATCACTACCCAATGCACATGTACTGTAGAGTATTGATGAAATGGAGGTTGTCAAATCCTGGCCTGTGATTTATCATTTCTGGAGTCACCAGCAAAACAGCTCTGAAACCAAGGGACAAAAATTATGGTGACATTGATGAGACCAAATCAGTTAGTGTCCCTTGGCCTCCTACCCCATGGGGCAACCATACATGCATCCTGCACACCTCTCCAATGGTATCCATTTGTTAATCCACACCAGGAGCACTGTGCTCAATACTCGTCTCCATATCCCTGGGTCAGACCCACACCGGAAGCACCGTGCACAGTTCTAGTCCCCATATCCCTGGGTCAGACCCACACCAGGAGCATTGTGCACAGTTCCAGTCTATACAATGCTTAAGTGAATTTTGCTAGATATGGAGTGGGTTACAGATGGGGAGTGGTTTTGGAGCCAGAGGGAGATACAGGGATGCGGGGAAATGTTTCCCAGCTTGGCTCCAAGTGAGTCTGGGATGCTGGATGTGTTGAACTGGGAAGGAGATGTTTACATATTTTCTATGTTTCAGAAGGGGCACTCCAGGCTGGAGAGGTGGAGGTAGCAAGAAGATGAGATTATGAGAATGTTCCGGAACATTCAGCAGCTCTGTTGGGGAGAAGAGAACTTCCCAATGGTGAGGACCATGATTGAACTGCTGATGCAAGTCTTGAGACAACTAAATGAAGCATTTCTCCCCATCTCTGTAAACCCCTACACCCATAAGACCTTAAGACATAGGAGTGGAATTTGGCTATTTGGCCCATTGAATGTGCTGTGCCATATAATCATGGCTGATTCAGTGTCCCTCCTGACCCCATCCTTCTGACTTCATGCCATAACTTTTGAAGCTCTTACTAATCAAGAAACTATTTACCTCCACTTTAAATTTCACCAATGACTTGGCCCCCACAGTCAACTGTGGCAATGAATTCCACAGATTCACCACACTCTGGCTAAAGAAATTCCTCCACGGCACTATTCTAAAGGGTCATCCTGTAATATTGAGACTGTGTCCTCTGGTCCTAGACTCTCCCATTATTTGAAATGTCCGCTCCATGTCCATTCTATCTCGGATTGTCAATGTTCAATATCCTCTCTGTCTCCTTCACTCATCTGGTCCCTACAGCCCACCTCGTCTCTATGAAACCCTTTCTGGCCCCTGCACCCCTCCCTGTTTCTGTGACACTTTCCGGACCCTGAACACCTTCCTGCCTCTAATACCCACCTCTGGCTCCTGCATCCCTCCCTGCCTCTGTGACCCCTTCAGCTCTTGTACCCCTCCCTCTTTCCGTAAGCCCAGATGACCTGAAAGGGGTTTCAAGTATCATTTCAGAGATGTTGCTGGTCTGTGTGTGTGACCTGGATGGTTCACCTCAGTGTGGAGCATGTTTAGGGGAGTTTGAAACAAGCCATTTGTAAAGTGGTAAATAAACTGGGAGTTGTTGGGCAGACATCTACCAAAAGAGGGGAGATATGGGTTGGTTAACAAGGGGTTAAATGTAGGGCCAGTAGATTACTGGATGGGCTGAATGCACACCAACCTTTCAATGAGATTGCAATGAAATAATGTTCTGAGTACATGGTTCAGTGAAAGTGGAGACACAGGTAGACAGGGCGGTGAAGAAGGCATTTGGCAAACTGATCATTATCAGACAGGACACTGAGTACTGTAGTTGCGACATGATGTTGCTATTGAACAAGACACTGTTGTTTACTGCACTTGGACTATCATGTTCAGATTTGATTACTTTGCTGTCGGGTGGCAATGGAGCAAAGGAGATTTTGGAAGATGTTGCCAGGACTCGTGGGACTGAGTTATGGAGAGGGGTTGAGCAGATTGGGACTCCATTCGCTGGAAAGTAGGAGAATGAGGGGTGACCTTACAGAGGTGTATAAAATCATGAGGAGAGGGTGAATATACAGTCTTTTCCCCAGGGCTGGGGAATCAAGTAGAGGGAAATGTTTAAGATGAGAGGAGAGATTTCATTGGAACCTGAAGGGAAACTTCTTCACACCCAGAGGGTGGCAGGAATATGAAATGAACTGCCAGGAAGTTGTTTCGACGGGTACTCCACACTGATGATGTTTAAGAGACATGGATAGGAAAGTTCAGAAGGATATGGGCCGAACACAGGCAGATGGGATCTTGGTTGGATATGGATCAGTTGGGCCAATGGGCCTGTTTCCATGATGAACGACTCAAGGTCTCTATGGTAAGATCATTCGACTCTGTTGTCCAGTGAGCTGTTGAACACTGCTGGTGTGGCAATGACGAACTCTGCTGTCTTTTGCCTGTGTGTGAAGGTGTATCTGATCAGAGCGAAACCAACACCAGTAAAAGGGAGTTAACCAAATTTTTCCAGCTGGAATCAAGGAGGTGAGGGTTCAGGATGTCCCCAATTAGGTGAGAACCATCTTGTTATAGGTTCCTACGGCATTGTCCCATCACACACCCCCAGTGTCAGACACAGAGTGAGACTTCCTCCACACTGTCCCATCACACACCCCCAGGGTCACACAGAGTGAGGTTCCTTCCACATCATCCCATCACACACCCCCAGGGTCACACAGAGTGAGGTTTCCACACTTTATAAATAGAAGATAATGAGACAGGCAGAGACACAGCACTGAACATTACATCACAGTACAGGCCCTCAGCCCTCAATGTTGTGCCAACTTTTTACACTTACCTTAGGACAGTATAAATCTTCCCTCTTACAAAGCCTTCCATTTTTCTATCATCCACATGCCTATCTAAAAGTCTATTAAATGTCCCTAATGAACCTGCGTCTACCACCACCCCGGTAATGTATTCCACAGATCCACACCTCTCTGTGTGAAAAAAACATTTCTTAGACAATAGACAATGGGTGCAGGTGTAGGCCATTCGGCCCTTCGAGCCAGCACCGCCATTCAATGTGATCATGGCTGAACATCCACAATCAGTACCCCGTTCCTGCCTTCTCCCCATATCCCTTGACTCTGCTATGTTTAAGAACTCTATTTAACTCTTCCTTGAAAGCATCCAGAGAATTGGCCTCCACTGCCTTCCAAGGCAGAGCATTCCATAGATCCAAAACTCTCTGGGTGAAAAAGTTTTTCCTGAACTCCATTCTAAATAGATGGCCTACCCCTTATTCTTAAACTGTGGCCTCTGGTTCTGTACTTCCCCAACATCAGGAACATTTTTCCTGCCTCTAGCGTGTCCAATCCCTTAATAATCTTATATGTTTCAAACAGATCCCCTCTCATCCTTCTAAATTCCGGTGTATACAAGCCCAATCACTCCAATCTTTCAACATATGACAGTCCTGCCATCCCGGGAATTAACCTTGTGAACCTTCGCTGCACTCCCTCAATAGCAAGAATGTCCTTCCTCAAATTTGGAGACCAAAACTGAACACAATACTCCAGGTGTGGTCTCACCAGGGCCCTGTACAACTGCAGAAGGACCTCTTTGCTCCTATACTGAACTCCCCTTGTTATGAAGGCCAACATGCCATTAGCTTTCTTCCAACAATTCCTCTACTTTCCTCCCATCAGCTTAAATTATCCCCCTCATTTAGCGAATTCTGCCCCAGGAAAAAAAAGTCTCTGGCTCAACACTCGATCTGTCACGCTAATCATTCTGTACACTTCTATCAAGTGATCTTTCTTCCTGCTTTGCTTCAGTGAGAAGACCATGAGGTTCACTTAACCTTTTTTCAGAAAGTATGCTGTCTAATCCAGTCAACGTCCTGGTAAATCCCCTCAGCACTCTTTCTAATTCTTCCTCTTTCTTCTTATAATGAGCAGCCAGAACTGAGCAAAATACTCCATGTGCGGTCTAACCAGGGTTTTACAGAGGTGTAACATTACTTTGTAGCTCTGGAACTCAATATCCCCACTTATAAAGGCGAATGCACCACATACCGCCTTAATCCAATCAGCCTGCTTGGCATCTTTGAGGGATCTATAGACAGGGACCATGGAGATCGTTCTGTCCATCCACACTGCTAAGAATCCTGCCATTAATCCTGTGTTCTGCCGTCAAATTCAACCTTCCAAAGTGAATCACTTCACATTTTCTGTGTAGAACTCCATCTGCCACTTCTCAGTGTAGCCCTGCATATTCTCATCATGACACAACCACAACCACAACTCCGCCAACCTTCCTGTCACCTGTGATTTTACTGATCCAGCCTTCCACTTCCTCATCCAAATTATTTATAGAAATCACAAAGAGCAGGGGTCCCAGATCAGATCCCTGTGGAACTCCAGTGGTCACCGGCCTCCAAGCAGAGTATACTCCATCTACAACCATCCTCTGCCTGTGATAGGACAGTGTGGAGGGAGCTTCACTCTGAGTTTGATCGAGGGGTGTGTGATGGGACAGTGTGGAGGGAGCTTCACTCTGTGTTTGATCCAGGGGTGTGTGATGGGACAGTGTGGAGGGAGCTTCACTCTGTGTTTGATCCAGGAGTGTGTGATGGGACAGTCTGGAGGGAGCTTCACTCTGTGTTTGACCCCGGGAGTGTGTGATGGGACAGTGTGGAGGGAGCTTCTCTCTGTGTTTGACCCCGGGAGTGTGTGATGGGACAGTCTGGAGGGAGCTTCTCTCTGTGTTTTACCCCGGGAGTGTGTGATGGGACAGTGTGGAGGGAGCTTCACTCTGTGTCTGACCCAGGGGGTGTGTGATGGGACAGTGTGGAGGGAGCTTCACTCTGTGTCTGTCCTAGGGAGTGTGTGATGGGACAGTGTGGAGGGAGCTTCACTCTGTGTTTGACCCAGGGGGTGTGATGGGACAGTGTGGAGGGAGCTTCACTGAGTTTGATCCAGGGGGTGTGTTGTGGGACAGTGTAGAAGGAGATTGATGGATGCCTGTGTTGAGTATAGCCAGTGAGATGGACACATCACTACCCAATGCACATGTACTGTAGTGTATTGATGAAACAGAGGTTGTCACATCCCTGACCTGTGATTTATCATTTCAGGAGTCACCAGCAAAGCAGCTCAGAAGCCACGGAATGAACATCATGCTGATCTAATGTTGATGAGACTGATTCAATTAGTGTACCTTGGCCTCCTACCCCAGGGGGCAACCATACATGCATCCTGCACACTTCCCGAAATGGTATCCATGTGTTAATCCACACTGGGAGCACTGTGCTCAATACTTGTCTCAATATCCCTGGATCAGACCACAGTGGGAGCACTGCGCATGGCACCATTGTCCATATCCCTGGGTCAGACCCACACCGGGAGCACCGTGCACAGTTCCAGTCTCCACAACCCTGGGTCAGACCCACACCAGGAGCACCGTGCACTGTTCCAGTCTCCGTATCCCTGGGTCAGACCCACACCGGGAACACCGTGCACAGTTCCAGTCTCCGTATCCCTGGGTCAGACCGACACCGGGAGCACCGTGCACAGTTCCAGTCTCCGTGTCCCTGGGTCAGACCGACACCGGGAGCACCGTGCACAGTTCCAGTCTCCGTGTCCCTGGGTCAGACCCACACTGGGAGCAGCATGCACTGTTCCAGTCTCTGTATCCCTGGGTCAGACCCACACCGGGAGCACCATGCACAGTTCCAGTCTCCGTATCCCTGGGTCAGACCCACACCGGGAGCACCGTGCACAGTTCCAGTCTCCACAACCCTGGGTCAGACCCACACTGGGAGCACCGTGCACCATTCCAATTTCCATGCAATGCTTAAGTGAATATTGCCAGATGTGGAATGGGTTACAGAGGGGGAGAGGTTTTGGTGCCAGAGGGATATACGGGGATGCGGGGAAGTGTTTCCCAGCTTGGCTCCAAGTGAGTCTGGGATGCTGGATGTGTTGAACTGGGAAGGAGATGTTTACATATTTTCTATGTTTCAGAAGGGGCACTCCAGGCTGGAGAGCTGGAGGTAGCAAGAAGATGAGATTACAAGAATGTTCCAGAACCTTCCGCAGCTCTTTTGGGGAGAGCAGGACTTCCCAATAGTGAGGACCATCATTGAACTGTTGATGCACGTCTTGGGACAACTGAATGAAACAATTCTTCCCATCTCTGTAAACCCCTACACCCAGATGACCTTGAGACATAAGAGTGGAATTTGTCTATTTGGCCCATTGAATGTTCTCTGCCATATAATCATGGCTGATTCAGTGTCCCTCCTGACCCCATCCTTCTCATTTCAGGCTATATCTTTTGAAGCCCTTACTAATTAAGAAACTATTTACCTCCACTTAAAATTTCACCAATTACTTGGCCCCCACAAGATCTGTGGCAATGAATTCCACAGATTCACCACACTCTGGCTAAAGAAATTCCTCCACAGCTCTGTTCTAAAGGGTCATCCTGTAATATTGTGTCTGTGCCCTCTGGTCCTAGACTCTCCCATTATTTGAAATGTCCTCTCCATGTCTACTCTATCTTGGCTTGTCAATGTTCAATATCCTCTCTGTCCCTCTCTGTCTCCTTCACTCATCTGGTCCCTACAGCCCACCTCGTCTCTATGAAACCTTTTCTGGCTCCTGCACCCCTCCCTGTTTCTGTGACACTTTCTGGACCCTGAACACCTTCCTGCCTCTAATACCCACCTCTGGCCCCTGCATCTCTCCCTGCCTCTGTGACCCCTTCAGCTCTTGTACCCCTCCCTGTCTCTATAAACCCAGATGACCTGAAAGGGGTTTCAAGGATCATTTCAGAGATGTCGCTGGTCTGTGTGTGTGACCTGGATGGTTCACCTCAGTGTGGAGCATGTTTAGGGGAGTTTGAATCAAGCCATTTGTAATGTGGTAAATAAGCTGGGAGTTGTTGGGCAGACGTCTCCCAAAAGAGGGAGAGATATGGGTTGGTTAATAAGGGAATGAAAGTAGGGCCAGTAGATTACTGGATGGGCTGAATGCCCACCAACCTTTCAATGAGAATGCAGTGGAATAATGCACTGGGCCCCTCATCTGTTCTGAGTACATGGTTCAGTGAAAGTGGAGACACAGGTAGACAGGACAGTGAATAAGGCATTTGGCAAACTGATCATTATCAGACGGGACACTGAGTACTGTCGTTGGGACATGATGTTGCTGTTGTACAAGACACTGCTGTTTACTGCACTTGGACTATCGTGTTCAGATTTGATTATTTTGCTGTGGGGTGGCAACAGAGCAAAGGAGATTTTGGAAGATGTTGCCAGGACTCGTGGGACTGAGTTATGGAGAGGGGTTGAGCAGATTGGGACTTCATTCGCTGGAAAGTAGGAGAATGAGGGGTGACCTTACAGAGGTGTATAAAATCATGCGGAGAGGGTGAATATACAGTCTTTTTCCCCCAAGGCTGGGGAATCAAGTAGAGGGACATGCTTAAGGTGAGAGGAGAGATTTCATTGGAACCTGAGGGGAAACCCAGAGGGTGGCAGGAATATGAAATGAACTGCCAGGAAGTTGTTTCGACGGGTACTCCACACTGATGATGTTTAAGAGACATGGATAGGAAAGTTCAGAAGGATATGGGCCGAACACAGGCAGATGGGATCTTGGTTGGATATGGATCAGTTGGGCCAATGGGCCTGTTTCCATGATGAACGACTCAAGGTCTCTATGGTAAGATCATTCGACTCTGTTGTCCAGTGAGCTGTTGAACACTGCTGGTGTGGCAATGACGAACTCTGCTGTCTTTTGCCTGTGTGTGAAGGTGTATCTGATCAGAGCGAAACCAACACCAACAAAAGGGAGTTAAGAGAATGTTTCCCGCCGGAATTGAGGAGGTGAGGGCTCACGATGTCCCCAGTTAGGTGAGAACCATCTTGTTATAGGCTCCTTCTGCATCATCCCATCACACACACCCGGGGTCAGACACACAGTGAGGCTCCCTCCACCCTGTCCCATCACACACACCTGGTGTCAGACACTGAGGCTTGTTCCACACTGTCCCATCACACACTCCCGGGATCAGACACACAGTGAGGTTCCTTCCACACTATCCCATCACACACACCTGGGGTCAGACACAGAGTGAGGTTCCTTCCACACAGTCCCATCACTCGCCCCCGGGATCAGACACACAGTGAGGTTCCTTCCACACTATCTCATCACACACTCCCGGGATCAGACACAGAGTGAGGTTCCCTCCACACAGTCCCATCACTCACCGCCAAGGTCACACAGAATGAAGTTCCCTCCACACTGTCCCATCAGACACCCCCAGGGTCAGACACAGAGTGAAACTCCCTCCACACCGTCCCATCACACACCCCCACGGTCATACACAGAGCAAGGTTCCCTCCGTACTGTGTCTGACAGAAGCAGGCCATTTGACCCATCATGACCATGATAGCCTTTCTCACCATCTACATAATTCCTTTTCTCCATTAACAACTCATCGTTCTAATGCCTTGCTGTGCAAGTGACTGTCTAAATGTGCTTGTCTAGATGGTGTGATTTTAATGTGGCAGAGCAGCAAACATGAATGGTAAATGTGTCAAGTTAATGAAAACTGGCTGGATGTGGTTTGGAAAGATTCCACGCTTTATAAATAGAAAAGAATGAGACAGGCAGAGACACAGCATTGAACATTACATCACAGTACAGGCCCTCAGCCCTCAATGTTGTGCCAACTTTTTACACTTACCTGAAGACAGTCTGAACCTTAAGTCTTACATAGCCTTCCATTTTCTATCATCCATATGCCTATCTAAAAGTCTATTAGATGTCCCTAATGAACCTACGTCTACCACCACCCCGGTAATGCATTCCACAGATCCACCATCCTCTGTGTAAAATAACAACCTGATCTTCTAACAATTCCTCTACTTTCCTCCCATCAGCTAAATTATCCCCCTCATTTAGTTATTTCTGCTCCAGGGAAATAAAAGTCTCTGGCTCAAGGCTCGATCTATTACTCTAATCATTTTGTACACTTCTATCAAGTGATCTTTCTTCCAGCTTCTCTTCAGTGAGAAGACCATGAGGTTCACTTAACCTTTCTTCAGAAAGTATGCTGTCTAATCCAGTCAACATCCTGGTAAATCCCCTAAGCACTCTTTCGAAAGCTTCCTCTTTCTTCTTACAATAAGAAGCCAGAACTGAGCAAAATACTCAATGTGTGGTCTAACCAGGGTTAAACAGAGGTGTGACATCCCCACTTATAAAGGCGAATGCACCACACGCCGTATAATCTGATAAATCTGCTTGGCAACTTTGAGGGATCTATAGACAGGGACCATGGAGATCGTTCTGTCCATCCACACTGCTAAGAATCCTGCCATTAATCCTGTGTTCTGCCGTCAAATTCAACCTTCCAAAGTGAATCACTTCACATTTTCTGTGTTGAACACCATCTGCCACTTCTCAGCCCAGCCCTGAATCTTCTCACAGCCACAACCACAACTACAACTGGTCAATCTTCATGTCACCTGTGATTTTACTGATCAAGCCTTCCACTTCCTCATCCAAGTTATTTATATAAATCACAAAGAGCTGGGGTCCCAGATCAGATCCCTGTGGAACTCCAGTGGTCACCGGCCTCCAGGCAGAGTATGCTCCAGCTACAACCATCCTCTGCCTGTGATAGGACAGTGAGGAGGGAGCTTCACTCTGTGTTTGATTCAAGGCTGTATGATGTGTTGATGTGGAGGGAGCTTCACTGTGTGTTTGACCCAGGGTTGTATGAAGGTATAGAAGGAGATTAATGGACACCTGTGTTGTGTGTAGCCAGTGAGATGGACACATCACTACACAATCCACATGTACTATAGTGTATTGATGAAATGGAGGTTGTCACATCCCTGACCTGTGATTTATCATTTCAGGAGTTACCAGCAAAACAGGTCAGAAGCCTAGGGATGAAGATTATGGTGATGTTGATGAGACTGAGTCGATTGGTGTCCCTTGGCCTCTTACCCCATGGGGCAACCGTACATGCATCCTGCACACTTCCCCAAATGGTATCCATGTGTTAATCCACACTGGGAGCACTGTGCTCAATACTTGTCTCAATATTCCTGGATCAGACCACAGCGGGAGCACTCTGCATGGCTCCATTGTCCGTATCCCTGGGTCAGACCCACACCGGGAGTACTGTGGACAGTTCCAGTCAATGTATCCCTGGGTCAGACCCACACCGGGAGCATCGTGCACAGTTCCAGTCTCCGTATCCCTGGGTCAGACCCACACCGGGAGCATCGTGCACAGTTCCAGTCTCCGTATCCCTGGGTCAGACCCACACCGGGAGTACTGTGGACAGTTCCAGTCTCTGTATCCCTGGGTCAGACCCACACCGGGAGCATCGTGCACGGTTCCAGTCTCCGTATCCCTGGGTCAGACCCACACCGGGAGCACCGTGCACAGTTCCAGTCTCCATATCCCTGGGTTAGCTCCTCACTGGGAGCACTGTGCACAGTTCCAGTCTCCGTATGCTTGGGTCAGACCCACACCAGGAGCACCATGCACAGTTCCAGACTCCATTCAATACTTAAATGAATTTTGCCAGATGTGGAGGGGAGTGGTTTTGGAGCCAGAGGGAGATACAGGGATGCGGGGAAGTGTTTCCCAGCTTGGCTCCAAGTGAGTCTGGGATGCTGGATGTGTTGAACTGGGAAGGAGCTGTTTACATATTTTCTATGTTTCAGAAGGGGCACTCCAGGCTGGAGAGGTGGAGGTAGCAAGAAGATGAGATTACGAGAATGTTCCGGAACATTCCGCAGCTCTGTTGGGGAGAAGAGAACTTCCCAATAGTGAGGACCATGATTGAACTGTTGATGCAAGTCTTGGGACAACTGAATGAAGCATTTATCCCCATCTCTGTAAACCCCTACACTCAGATGACCTTAAGACATAGGAGTGCAATATGGCTATTTGGCCCATTGAATGTTCTCTGCCATATAATCATGGCTGATTCAGTGTCCCTCCTGACCCCATCCTTCTGACTTCATACTATCACTTTTGAAGCCCTTATAAATCAAGAAACTATTTGCCTCCACTTAAAATTTTGCCAATTACTTGGCCCCCACAAGATCGGTGGCAATGAATTCCACAGATTCACCACATTCTGGCTAAAATAATTCCTCCACAGCTCTGTTCTATAGGGTCATCCTGCAATATTGAGTCTGAATTATCTTTTTAAGACCTTAAAAAGTTTAATTTTGGGCCTAATTTTATTCGTTGGGTTAAATTAATCTACTTGTCTCCTACCGCTCAGGTTATTACTAACTCCCAAATTTCTAAGCCCTTTAAATTACAGCGGGGAACTAGACAAGGTTGTCCTCTTCGTCCTTTACTTTTTGTTTTAGCTATAGAACCCTTAGCAATAGCACTTTGAGAAGCTAAGGACATTTCTGGTATACTAAGGGAAGGTATGTCTCATAAAATTTCATTATACGCTGATGATATTTTACTTTTTATCTCTAACACTGAAACTTCATTACCTTTCGTTCTTTCTTCAATCTCCCAGTTTAGTTCTTTTTCAGGATATAAGCTGAACCTACATAAAAGTGAGCTATTTCCTTTAAATGACCTAATGTCATCAAATGCCAAATTTCCGTTCAAAGTTGTTACAAGTCAATTTACATATCTAGGTGTAACAATTACTAAAATCTTCAAGAATTTATTTAAAGAAAACTTAAACCCCTTATTGAATTATGTGAAAAAGACGCTTTCTAAATGTTCCCCTCTTTCTTTATCCCTAATTGGCCGAATTAATTTGATTAAAATGAAGATTCTTCCTAAATTTTTATATCTTTTTCAGGCCTTACCTATTTTTATTCCTAAGACGTAATTTGATTCTTTAGATTCAATTTTAACATCTTATATTTGGAATAATAAACAAGCTCGTTTAAGTAAAGTTTATTTACAAAGAAATAAAGAGATGGGTGGACTAGCCCTACCCAATTTTAGGTTTTACTATTGGGCTGCCAATATAAGGAATATTACTTTCTGGTCCTATCATATTTATCGTAAAGATTGCCCATCATGGGTCTCCTTAGAAGTTAATTCTGTAAAAAATTCCTCTATTGTCTCTCTTGGATCATACTCTTCTTTTTCAGCAAATAAAACAACAGATAACATAATTGTTAAGCAAACTTTAAGGATCTGGTCTCAATTTAGAAAATTTTTTTGGTTTAGCAAATTTTTCATTATCATCTCCCATTCTCCTTAATTATTTTTTTTATCCCTTCCATGACTGATAAAGTCTTTAAAGATTGGGATGAACTAGGTATTAAGTGTTTTTGGGACCTGTTTATCTCAGGATCTCTTGCTTCATTTGACCAATTGTCAAATAAATTTGCACTCCCAAAAACACATTTTTACAGATACCTTCAAATTAGAGATTTTCTACGTTTCCAATTAGCTACTTTTCCTATAGGTCCTGATAAAAATTTACTGGACGATCTTTTAAATTTAAAACCTTTTGTTAATGGTTCTATTATTGGTATCTATAACTTGTTGATTGATTCTAGACGAGACTTTTTAGATAAAACAAAAAAAGCTTGGGAGGATGACCTAAAACTGTCAGATTTCTGATGATAGTTGGAATAAAATTCTTAAACGGGTTAATAAACCATCTTTCTGTGCTCGTCATTCTCTTCTACAATTTAAAGTGGTTAATAGAGCTTACATTTCTAAACAGAAGCTCTCCAGTTTTTACCCGAATGTTTCTCCACTTTGTAATAAATGCAACTCTGCTGATGCCTCTTTAATTCATATGTTTTGGTTTTGCCCTACAATTGAAAAGCTTTGGCGGGAAGTATTTCATACCTTCTCTCAACTTTTTAGGGTCCAATTTGATCCAAATCCCCTTACTGCCTTGTTTGGTATTATTGCAAATGAAGATATAACTTTAAATACCCCTAACCTACAGGTTTTAGTTTTTACCTCTCTTTTAGCAAGAAGAGCAATCTTGTTTAAATGGAAGGAATCTACCCCTCCTACACATCTTCAATGGCTATGTGATATTATGTCTTATTTAAATTTAGAAACGATCCACTGCTCATTCTTAAATTCGAAACAATCTTTTTACGATATTTGGGGACCTTTCCTAAATTACTTTTCCAATTTATAAAGTTTAACAGTGCACAGACTTTTATGTATATTTTTATCTTCTCTTCTTAAGTGAATATGTTTTTTTTTCTAATTATCCATTGTCATCCATCAGCTTTCTTCTTTGGTAGTTAGTAGGGGGTTGACTTTTTTATATAAAAAATTTCTTTTATGATGTATGACTTATCTTTAAATGTTTGATTACAGAGTGGTATACCTTTATGTGTTATGCTATAACATTTTGATCAATTTTATTACAATATATGAATGTACACAAGGTATGTTGAGATGTGTCGCACTCTGTAAATCTTTTTTTTCTTATGAAAAAAAAATTGTAAAAAGAAAGAAAGAAAGAGTCTGTGCCCTCTGGTCCTAGACTCTCCCATTACGGGAAATGTCCTCTCCATGTCTACTCTATCTCGGCTTGTCAATGTTCAATATCCTCTCTGTCCCTCTCTGTCTCCTTCACTCATCTGGTCCCTACAGCCCACCTCGTCTCTGTGAAACACTTTCTGGCTCCTGCATCCCTCTTTGCCTCTGTGACCCCTTCAGCTCTTGTACCCCTCCCTGTCTCTGTAAGCCCAGATGCCTTGAAAGGGGTTTCAAGGATCATTTCAGAGATGTCGCTGGTCCATCTGTGTGACCTGGATGGTTCACCTCAGTGTGGAGCATGTTTAGGGGAGTTTGAATCAAGCCATTTGTAAAGTGGTAAATAAACTGGGAGTTGTTGGGCAGACATCTACCAAAAGAGGGGGGAGATATGGGTTGGTTAACAAGAGGTTAAATGTAGGGCCAGTAGATTACTGGATGGGCTGAATGCCCACCAACCTTTCAATGAGATTGCAATGAAATAATGCACTAGGCCCCTCATCTATTCTGAGTACATGGTTCAGTGAAAGTGGAGACACAGGTAGACAGGGCGGTGAAGAAGGCATTTGACAAGATGATCATTATCAGACAGGACACTGAGTACTGTCGTTGGGACATGATATTGCAGTTGTACAAGACACTGCTGTTTACTGCACTTGGACTATCGTGTTCAGATTTGATTACTTTGCTGTGGGGTGGCAACGGAGCAAAGGAGATTTCGGAGGATGTTGCCAGGACTCGTGGGACTGAGTTATGGAGAGGGGTTGAGCAGATTGGGACTTCATTCGCTGGAAAGTAGGAGAATGAGGGGTGACCTTACAGAGGTGTATAAAATCATGCGGAGAGGGTGAATAAACAGTCTTTTTCCCCCAAGGCTGGGGAATCAAGTAGAGGGACATGCTTAAGGTGAGAGGAGAGATTTCATTGGAACCTGAGGGGAAACCCAGAGGGTGGCAGGAATATGAAATGAACTGCCAGGAAGTTGTTTCGACGGGTACTCCACACTGATGATGTTTAAGAGACATGGTTAGGAAAGTTCAGAAGGATATGGGCCGAACACAGGCAGATGGGATCTTGGTTGGATATGGATCAGTTGGGCCAATGGGCCTGTTTCCGTGATGAACGACTCAAGGTCTCTATGGTAAGATTATTCGGTCTGTTGTCCAGTGAGCTGTTGAACACTGCTGGTGTGGCAATGACGAACTCTGCTGTCTTTTGCCTGTGTGTGAAGGTGTATCTGATCAGAGCGAAACCAACACCAACAAAAGGGAGTTAAGCAAATTTTTCCAGTCGGAATTGAGGAGGTGAGGGCTCAGGATGTCCCCAGTTAGGTGAGAAACATCTTGTTATAGGTTCATACTGCATCATCACATCACACACCCCCAGGGTCACATAGAGTGAGGTTCCCTCCACACCGTCCCATCACACACCCCCAGGGTCAGACACAGAGTGAAGCTCCCTCCACACTGTCCCATCACATACACCCGTGTCAGACACAGAGTGAAGCTCCCTCCACCCTGTCCCATCACACACACCCGTGTCAGACACAGAGTGAAGCTCCCTCCACACCGTCCCATCACACACACCCGGGATCAGACACAGAGTGAAGCTTCCTCCACACTGTCCCATCACACACCCCCAGGGTCAGACACAGAGTGAAGCTCCTCCACACTGTCCCATCACACACAACCGGGATCAGACACAGAGTGAAGCTCCCTCCACACCGTCCCATCACACACTCCCAGGGTCAGACACAGAGTGAAGCTCCCTCCACACTGTCCCATCACACACCCCCAGGGTCAGACACAGAGTGAAGCTCCCTCCACACTGTCCCATCACACACCCCCAGGGTCAGACACAGAGTGAAGCTCCCTCCACACTGTCCCATCACACACACCCATGTCAGACACAGAGTGAAGCTCCCTCCACACTGTCCCATCACACACACCCGTGTCAGACACAGAGTGAAGCTCCCTCCACACCGTCCCATCACACACACCCGGGATCAGACACAGAGTGAAGCTTCCTCCACACTGTCCCATCACACACCCCCAGGGTCAGACACAGAGTGAAGCTCCCTCCACACTGTCCCATCACACACACCCGGGATCAGACACAGAGTGAAGCTCCCTCCACACCGTCCCATCACACACTCCCAGGATCAGACACAGAGTGAGGGATCCCTCTGTAGGTGTCTGACTCTGGGAATGTGTGATAGGAGAGAACAGAAGAAATACAGAAGAAGGCCACTTGACCCACCACGACCACGATAGCCTTTCTCACCATCTACACAATTCCTGTTCTTCCTTCGCAACTCATCGTTCTAATGCCTTGCTGTGCAAGTGCCCATCTAAATGTGCTTGTCTAGATGGTGTGATTCTAATGTGGCAGAGGAGCAAACATGAATGGTAAATGTGTCAAGTTAATGAAAACTGGCTAGATGTGGTTTGGAAAGATCCCACGTTTTATAAATAGAAGAGAATAGGAAAGACAGAGACACAGCATTGAACATTGTATCACAGTACAGGCCCTCAGCTCTCAATGTTATATAACCATATAACCATATAACAATCACAGCACGGAAACAGGCCATTCCGGCCCTCCTAGTCCGTGCCGAACTCTTAATCTCACCTAGTCCCACTTACCCGCACTCAGCCCATAACCCTCCACTCCTTTCCTATCCATATACCTATCCAATTTTACCTTAAATGACACAACTGATCTGGCCTCTACTACTTCTACAGGAAGCTCATTCCACACAGCTATCACTCTCTGAGTAAAGAAATACCCCCTCGTGTTTCCCTTAAACTTTTGCCCCCTAACTCTCAAATCATGTCCTCTCGTTTGAATCTCCCCTACTCTCAATGGAAACAGCCTATTCACGTCAACTCTATCTATCCCTCTCAACATTTTAAATACCTCGATCAAATCCCCCCTCAACCTTCTACGCTCCAATGAATAGAGACCTAACTTGTTCAACCTTTCTCTGTAACTTAAGTGCTGAAACCCTGGTAACATCCTAGTAAATCGTCTCTGCACTCTCTCTAATTTATTGATATCTTTCCTATAATTCGGTGACCAGAACTGTACACAATATTCCAAATTTGGCCTTACCAATGCCTTGTACAATTTTAACATTACATCCCAACTTCTGTACTCAATGCTCTGATTTATAAAGGCCAGCGTTCCAAAAGCCTTCTTCACCACCCTATCTACATGAGACTCCACCTTCAGGGAACTATGCACTGTTATTCCTAGATCTCTCTGTTCCACTGCATTCCTCAATGCCCTACCATTTACCCTGTATGTTCTATTTGGATTATTCCTGCCAAAATGTAGAACCTCACACTTCTCAGCATTAAACTCCATCTGCCAACGTTCAGCCCATTCTTCTAACCGGCATAAATCTCCCTGCAAGCTTTGAAAACCCACCTCATTATCCACAACACCTCCTACCTTAGTATCATCAGCATACTTACTAATCCAATTTACCACCCCATCATCCAGATCATTTATGTATATTACAAACAACATTGGGCCCAAAACAGATCCCTGAGGCACCCCGCTAGTCACCGGCCTCCATCCCGATAAACAATTATCCACCACTACTCTCTGGCATCTCCCATCTAGCCACTGTTGAATCCATTTTATTACTCCAGCACTAATACCTAACGACTGAACCTTCTTAACTAACCTTCCATGTGGAACTTTGTCAAAGGCCTTGCTGAAGTCCATATAGACTACATCCACTGCCTTACCCTCGTCAACATTCCTCGTAACTACTTCAAAAAATTCAATAAGGTTTGTCAAACATGACCTTCCACGCACAAATCCATGCTGGCTACTCCTAATCAGATCCTGTCTATCCAGATAATTATAAATACTATCTCTAAGAATACTTTCCATTAATTTACCCACCACTGATGTCAAACTGACAGGTCTATAATTGCCAGGCTTACTTCTAGAACCCTTTTTAAACAATGGAACCACATGAGCAATACGCCAATCCTCCGGCACAATCCCTGTTTCTAATGACATCTGAAAGATCTCCGTCAGAGCTCCTGCTATCTCTACACAAACTTCCCTCAAGGTCCTGGGGAATATCCGGTCAGGACCCGGAGATTTATCCACTTTTAAATTTCTTAAAAGCGCCAGTACTTCCACCTCTTTAATTGTCATAGGTTCCATAACTTCCTTACTTGTTTCCCACAACTTACACCATTCGATATCCTTCTCCTTAGTGAATACCGAAGAGAAGAAATCGTTCAAAATCTCTCCCATCTCCCTCGGCTCCACACATAGCTGACCACCCTGATTCTCTAAGGGACCAATTTTATCCCTCACTATCCTCTTGCTTTTAATATAACTGTAGAAGCCTTTCGGATTTACTTCCACCTTATTTGCCAAACCAAACTCGTAACTTCTTTTAGCTTTTCTAATCTCTTTCTTAAGTTTCCTTTTACATTCTTTATATTCCTCGAGCAATTCCTTTACTCCATGCTGCCTATATCTATTGTAGACATCCCTCTTTTTTCGAACCAAGTTTCTAATATCCCTTGAAAACCATGGCGCTTTCAAACCTTTAATCTTTCCTTTCAACCGAACAGGAACATAAAGATTCTGTACCCTCATAATTTCACCCTTAAATGACCTCCATTTCTCTATTACATCCTTCCCATAAAACAACTTGACCCATTCCACTCTCTCTAAATCCCTGCGCATCTCCTCAAAGTTAGCCTTTCTCCAATCAAAAATCTCAACTCTAGGTCCAGTCCTGTCCAACTTTTGTCCAACAAATGTTGTGCCAACTTTTTACCTTAAGACAGTCTAAACCTTCCCTCTTACAGAGCTTTCCATTTTTCTATCATCCATATGCCTATCTAAGAGTCTATTAAATGTCCCTAATGAACCTGCGTCTACCACCACCCCGGTAATGCATTCCACACATTCACCACTCTCTGTGTAAAAAAACTCTTCTTCTAACAATTCCTCTACTTTCCTCCCATCAGCTTAAATTATCCCCCTTCCTATAGATATTTCTGCCCCGGGAAAAGTTTCTGGTTTAACACTTGATCTATCACTCTAATCATTTTGTACACCGCTATCAAGAGATCTTTCTTCCTGTTTTGCTTCAGTGAGAAGACCCTGAGGTTCACTTAACCCTTCGTCATAAAGTATGCTGTCCAATCCAGTCAACATCCTGGTAAATCTCTTAAAGCTTCCTCATTCTTCTTATAATGAGAAGCCAGAACTGAGCAAAATACTCCATGTGTGGTGTAACCAGGGTTAGAGGTGTGACATTAGTTTGCAGCACTGGAGCTCAATATCCCCACTTATAAAGGTGAATCCACCACATGCCGCCTTAATCCAATCAGCCTGCTTGGCAACTTTGAGGGTTCTATAGACAGGGACCATGGAGATCGTTCTGTCCATCCACACTGCTAAGAATCCTGCCATTAATCCTGTGTTCTGCCGTCAAATTCAACCTTCCAAAGTGAATCACTTCACACTTCCTGTGTTGAACTCCTTTTCTTTTCAAATCTTTATTATTATTATTATTATCCAAAATAACAAGAGTACATTGAAGTAAGTAACACTTACAATATCTCAAAGGGAAAAATAAACAATGTTTTAAAGATTGAAAAATATGGTGACACAAAAAAAAGAAAAAACCCTACTAAAGCAAAGTGCAGTGCCCAGCCCTGCATCTTCTCATTGTAACCTACGGCAACCACAGCTCCATCAACCTTCATGTCATCTGCAATTTTACTGACCAACCCTTCCACTTCCTCATCCAGATTCAGATCACAAAGAGCTGGGGTCCCAGATCAGATCCATGTGGAACTCCACTGGTCACCGGCCTCCAAGCAGAGTATACTCCATCTATAACCATCCTCTGCCTTCAGTCAACACAGAACGCCATGCCTCCTGAATGAGCCTACTACAGGGAACCTTATCAAACACCTTACTAAAATCTAAATACACCACATCCACAGTGCTACCATCATCAATACCCATTATCACATCCTCAAAATATCAATCAGGCTCGTGAGGCATGACCTGCTTCTCACAAAGCTATGTTGACAATCTGTAATCAGACTGTGGTTCTGCAAATGCTCATAAATCCTGTTTCTAATAAGCCTCTTGTCTACCACTGATGTAAGACTCACTGGTTTGCAATTCCCAGGGAGTTAAGTCATTGGATACAGTGCAGAGAGGATTTACTGGATCAATCCAAGGATAAATCATGAGCTTCTCATAACAGAAAGAGGCCCTCTGGCCTATTTTAGTTTAACAAATTTTCATGCACTTGGCCCATCTTTCCTATCCATATATGTCCAAGTTTCTTTTTAATGTGATAATTGTACCCTCCGCTACACTTCCTCTGGCAGCTCGTTCCATACGTCCACCACTCTCCGTGTGGAAAAACCTCCCCTCAGGTCCCATTTCAATCTCATTTTAAACCTGCACCCTCTGACACTTCCCTATCCTGAGGAAAAGACAGTGACCATCCATCTTATCAACATCCCTCATGGCTTTATAAACCTCGATAAGGGCACCCCTCTGCCTTCTTCACTCCAGGGAACTTCTGGTAATGCCCCCACCATCCCTCGCCTTCACCATTGCCCATCCCGTTCCCTCTCTCACCTCAACTCCTTGCCCGCCCATCGCCTCCCTCTGGTGCTTCACCCCCTTTCTCTTTCTTCCATGGCCTTCTGTCTCTTTCAGCAATCAAGTTCCCAGCTCTTTGCTTCATCCCTCCCCCTCCAGGTCTCACCTATCACCTGGTGTTTCTCTCTCCACTCCCCCACCTTTTAAATCTACTCCCCAGTGCTGCTGAAAGGTCTTGGCCTGAAACATGAACTGTACTCTTCTCCATCGATGCTGCCTGGCCTGCTGAGTACCTCCAGCATTTTGTGTGTGTGTTGCTCGGATTTCCAGCATCTGGAGATTTTATCTTGTCTGTGATTACTCTAATTGGCTGGAGTTGCGTGTGCTTGCTCTGATTAGTGAGAATTAGGTTGAGAGTGAGGCACAGACTTTTATGTATATTTTTATCTTCCCTTCTTAAGTGAATATGTTTTTTTTTCTAATTATCCATTGTCATCCATCAGCTTTTTTCTTTGGTAGTTGGTAGGGGGTTGACTTTTTTTATGTAAAAAATTTCTTTTATGATGTATGACTTATCTTTAAATTTTTGATTACAGAGTGGATATATGAATGTACATAAGTTATGTTGAGATGTATCTATGTGTTGCACTCTGTAAATCTTGTTTTTTTTTCTGAATAAAAATATTGTAAAAAGAAAAAGAGAGTATGTTTGCTCTGACTGATTGGAGTTGCTTTGAGATTCAGTACAGTTGCTCTGATTGGCTAGAGTTGCATTGAAAGTGAATATGATTTGTTGGAGTAATATTGAGTGTGAGTACAAAGCTCAAAAGTTTATGGTAACTATGATATCACTGTGCATATATGTCAGCATATACTACCCTGAGATACAGTAGCTCTGATTGGGTGGAGTTATAGTCACAGTGAGTGTAGTTGCTCTGATTGGCTGGAGTAATATTGAGAGTGAGTGCCTTTGCTCTGATTGGCTGAAGTTGGCACTAAAAGTGAGTACTCTCACTTTGATTGGCAGACCCTCCATTTGAGGAGGAGTACAGCCCTTCAGATTGCCTGCAGTTGACCCTGAGGGCACACCTTGCCCACGACAGATTGGAGTTAAACAATATTCACAAAATACTGGAGGAACTCAGCAGGTCAGGCAGCATCTATGAGGGGAATAAACAGTTGACATTTGGGTTGAGACCCTTTATTAGGGAAAGATTGAATAGCCAGGACTTTATTCCCTGGAGCACAGGAGAGTAAGGGGATATTTGATAGAGGTAAACAGAATTATGAGGGGTATACACAGGGTAAATGCATGCAGACTTTGCCCCTAAGCCTGGGTGAGATTAGGTTAAAGGAGAAATATTTAAGAGAGAACTAAAGGGGAGCTTCTTCACTCAGAGGGAGGTGAGAGAGTGGAAAGAACTGCCAGTGGAAGAGGTGGATGTGAATTTTGACTTCAACATTTAAGAGGTTTTTGCTGGAGCAAGTGGGGAGAGGGTTGATCATTTGCTGTGGGGGGGAGAGGGGGCTTTGGGGTTCTAACCTTTTCTGTCATTCATTCTTTGGGTTGTGTTTTGTTTTGTTTTGTGGATGTCTGTGAAGAGTAAGGATTTCAGGTTGTATACACTCTGACATTAAATTGAACCACTGACGTTTGGACAGGTACATGGATGGGAGGGTTATGGTCCGGGTGCAGGTGGTTGGGAATAGGCAGAATAAGAGTTCAGCATGGACTAGATGGGCCAAAGGGCCTGTTTCTGCTCTGTACATTTCTATGACTATCAGGACTGGAAAGCAAGCGGGAAGAGGTACACGCTGACAGGTTGAGGAGGAAGGTGGGTGCGTGTGGGAGGGGGGATGATGTAAGAAGCTGGGAGGTGATAGGTGAAGAGTTGAAGAAGAAGGAACCTGATAGGAGTGGATTGTGGACTATGGAAGGAAGGGAAGGATGAGGGACACCAGAGGGCAGTGATGTGCAGTTTCTGAGGGCAGGGAAAGGGAAGAGAAGAGTGTGAGGGGTAAACAGAATCTGGGAATCTGGGAGGGGTGTTGTCATCCAGTTGGAGGTTACCCAGGTGGAATCCGATGTCTTGCTCCTCCAACCTGTATCTGGCTTCATCATGGTTGCAGAGGAGGTCAGTGTGGAAATGGGAAGCGGGAGTGAAATGCGTAGCCACTGCAAGATCCTATCGGTTACGATGGCTGGAGTGAACGTGCTCAATGAATTGCTCCTCCCCACCCCCCCACCCACCACACACAATCTGCAATGGGTCTCAGTGGATTGAATTGACTTTGGGACACTAGTTTTTCCAGAGCCAGGCCATGATCTCCAAACAGCCGCCGCCTGTTGATCCTCTAACTCTTTCTCTGTCCGCAGCTCCTGGACGGGAGAAGTAGCCCTGAGGGATCCATTGCCGGGACTGGCCTCCCGAATCCGCATTCCCCACCACTGCATCTGTGGGGAAAGGGCTGACAGAGTCTGTCTCTTCTATTTGTGTGATCGCTCCTGCTTCCTGATCAAAGGGTGGACCACAGAGAACCTACGTCAGATCTCGGCACCTTCTTACCCCCACTGCCGACTCGGGTGGGAATGAGACAACAGACAGTTCCTCGAAAATCTGCGGAATTACTGCTCAATAGCGACAAGCTTGTGTTTCTCGTTTCTCTTGCATTTTGTAGATTATCTGATGCTTGGAAATTATTGCAACATAAAGGTTGTAGTTCCACTTAATGAGGCGTTGACAAAAAGAATGCATTACAACGCCAACAATGCTGTTGAAAGTTGAAAGTTGTGTGTTGATTGTCAAGTGTGCTCAGGTGCAATGAAAAACTTGCGGGACCATCCCAGGCACAAAGCATCAGAGACACAACATAAATTATATGTACAGCTGCAGCTCAGTAATGTCTTGCTTAATGTAATGTTATTATAGTGCCAGCGACCGGTTTAGTTCCACCTCTGTCTGTAAGGAGTTGGTGCATTCTCCCAGTGACTGCGTGGCTTTCCTCTATGTGCTCTGGTTTCCTCCCTATTTCATATGAGTTAATTGGTTAATTGGTCACGTGTTGGCATGGACTCATTACTACACTATATCTCTAAATTTTAAATAAACGATAATGTGCACAATTCTTTTCAAGAAATATCACATCAAGGAGGAAGTATAGGAGCCTGAAGACAAACACTCAACATCTCAGTAACAGCTTCTTCCTTTCCACCATCAGATTTCTGAATGGACAACAAACACACACAAAATGCTGGAGGGACTCAGCAAGCTAGGCAGCATCTATGGAAAGGAGTAAACAGTTGATGTTTCGGGCCTGGTGAGAGTCTCGGTCTGAAAAGTTGACTGTTTGCTCTATTGCTTAGGTGCTGCCCGGCCTGCTAATTTTCTCCAGCATTTTGTGTGTGTGGCTTGGACTTCCAGCATTTGCAGATTTTCTCCTCTTTGAACACTATCTCAGTATTCTTCTTGCTCTCTTTCTGTACCATTTAATTAATTACATTTTTTTATATACTTATTGTAATTTATAGTTTTTATCACTATCTATTGCACCGTACTGCTGCGGAACATCAGATTTCATGACATATGCCAGTGATATGAAACTGATTCTGATCATTAGAACTAAACAAATGCCATTGTAGTGAGTGAAAAGTCATCGTGAAGTTGCTATACTGAGGTAGTGATTAGGGTTGTGCCAGTTGGTTCGAGGGTAATGACTGTTCCTGAACCTGGTGGTGTGGGACTTCAGGCTTCTGTACCTCCTGACTGATGGGAGGTGCAGTATCTACAGCTACTTCCCGAATAAAGTCCTGCCCCACCACACCCACACCCCCGAGACATTTGATTTCTCAAAATCAGGGGTTTGAGAGATGGCACGGAAGCTTTGAGAGATTTAGGTTTGCAAGCAATCTCACTCAGGCTTCATACAAGCATCAAGTAAGCACACTGATATACTGCATGGGTGACAAGGCAGATGACATCATGCATGGATTACGACCGAGATGCTCAGAAAAAGAGTACAAAGTAGTGTAGGATAATTTCAAAGAATATTTCACAGGAGAGAGAAATGTGAAATATGAGGGGGCAGAGGGCAAAGTTCAACTCCAGAGTGGGATGAAAGTGTAAATGACTTCAACACAGCATTGCTTGCTGTCAGACAACTGTGCATAGGGAAAGCTGAGAGTTGATCACCTTAGAGACAGGATTGTTGTCAGGCTGGACACCCAAATTGCAAGAGAGACTTCAATTGTAGGCAAATCTCATTAGAGAAAGCAATTACTATGGTCATGCAGAGTGAGAATGCTTGTCAGCTGTAGGCAGAACTCAGGCAGGAAAATGATGCTGAGGTAAAGTAGAAGTTGTACAAAAAGCAGGGCACAACAAGGTGCAGTCAGAAAGATTACAGAAAGAGGAGACAGTAGAGCTCAGTTCAAACACCAGACAAGCAAAATAAAGAGCAGATAAAATGTCCAACTGCAGTAGATGCGGCAACTTTCCTTTTCACATCAAAGTGCTCTGTTCAGCAAAAGAAGTGGAATGCCACCAATGCAATAGAGTTGGCCATCATAAAAGCCAATGTCACTCAAAAACAGTTCTTCTGGAGGCCAAGGAAGACCATGATTCAGACAAAGAGAGAGCTTTCCGTGGGGGTCCAGATTCAAGTAGACAAGGCTGCAAAATGGACACTGGGGCAGATGTCTCAGCCATCCCCAAATCTCTGTTCACAAAACTGGTGTAATTAAAAGACAGACTTTACGCTAATCCCAACAAAGAAAGTGCTCATGGGGCCAGGGAAACATAAGCTCACTGTGAAAGGAATGTTTACTACTTCCATCTGTAAAAATGAGAAACAGTTAAAGGAGGAATTTGATGCTGGTCAGAGCCTCTTCTCACCACTACTGGGACAACAGGCCACCAAGAGGCTAAACCTCATTACAAGGTTGGATTTGAAATGTTTAGTGGCAGAAGTATCCAGAGTTGTTCAGGGGCCTGGGGGTACTGAAAGAAGAGACCTTATCCAAATGAGGCCAGAGTGATCTCCTACTCTCTGACAACATTGAGGTGAGTACCAGTCCCAGTGATGCATAAAGTCAAATCTGAACTTGAGAGAATGGAGACATTTGACATTATAACTAGACTGGTGTGCAGGCATTGTTCCTGTTCCCAAGGCAAATGGCACAGTGAGGATCCGTGATGATCTAACAAAATTGAATAATGCAGTGAGGTGTGAGAGGGGTATTCTTCCCTCTGTTGAGCACTCATTGGGTATGCTGGGTGGAAGAACGTTCTTCACCAAATTAGATGCAAACTCCGGGTTCTGGCAGATCTATTTAGCTCAGAAAATTTATCACACTATATGGCCACTATGCCTTCAAGAGCAAACGAGAAAATCTGCAGATGCTGTAAATCCGAGCTACACTCACAAAATGCTGGAGGAACTCGTCTATGCAAAAGGGTACTTTGATGTTTCAGGCCAAAGCCCTTCGAGGGACTCCCTTTTGGCATCTCATTTGCCTCAAACTCTTTCAAATTTTGGAGGGACTGGAAAGTGTAGTCTGCCACATGGACAATATACTCATCTTCAGAGGCTCAAGTGAAGAACATGACAAAAGAGTGGAAGCTGCCTTGGAGAAACTGAATCACTCTGAACAAAAAGCAATGCGAATTTCTTGGAGGTGAAGTTTTTAGGCCACCAACTCTCCTCAGACGGAGTGCCAGCAGATTCAGAGAAACTTGCAGGAGTTCAGAATATGGAACAGCCTACAATCAGAGATCCACAGTTTCCTTGACATGGTAAACCAGCTGGGAAAGTCCATTCCAGAGTTGGCAGAGAAATCAAAGCCACTACATAATCTTCTCTCTCAGAGGAATGTTTGGAACTGGGATGCACCACAAAAGACATTCTCATCACTTAAAGCGGATCTTACCTCTCCACTAACACTGGTGTTCTTTGATCCAAACAACTCAATGAAGGTCTAAGCAAATGCTTTTTCCTTTAGCTTGGAGAGAGTGCTCATGCAAGACTATAGCAGTGTATGGAAACTAGTGGCATATACATCACGAGCACTGACTCCTCCTGAACAGCATTGCACCCAAATCAAACGGAGATGCTGGCTCTCTTGTGGGCTTGTGAATGCTTCAGCTGCTCCTGGACAGGCACTAAGTTCAAAACAGATTACTTGCCTCCATGTCTGCAAAGCTCCAGAACGAGGCTGATGTGACACTGTTATGACATTGAACATGTCCCCAGAAAATCTTTCACAGCACCAGACACTCTATTTAGAGAATGCCATATAAAAGTGAATGGATGGAAGCTGACTCCATCCTCATGGAAAGAGCAACATCTACTTATCTCAGGTACAGTATGTGAAAGCTTCCCTGATTCACAGAAGAACATGAACTCATTTGGAAGGACAGATACTGCTGTTGGAAAATTATCAAGCATTGGTCTCATGGAGAAAGTACTTGTAATCACACAAGAAAGTTTGAGACGCTTTGTTCTTGAACATTCCTTTGCTATTTATGTTTTGCTTGGATTTTGTTTTCAGGCACCGTGAGTAAACAAAGTGAAGCAAACCAGATAGATTATGGAACAATGAGATACAACGATTATGTGCACACTTTATATGTGTAAAGGGCCCTTTTTTATTTTGTTTGTTATACCTTAAAACATTTTGTTAATACAATTTCAATTTAAGTTTATACTGGTGTGAATTAAATTATTGCTTCCAGGTGATCGGTAAATTTACACGGGTGTCTCAGTGCTCATACAAGTAGCAATCCTATGTTCCTTTCAAGGGACAGTCAAAGTTTTATGTTTGTACTTTGCCAAATCATATTTACCCTAGATATGTTTATTTATTGGAAATGGCCTCAAGTTCCCATGCTAAGTTACATTCACAGTCGTAACTAACTCTTCACAAACCTACAGTGAGAGTGTTACACTTGTGTTTACATCTGTGTGCTGGACCCAGGGGAAGACACACAGTACATTAACACCCAGGAATTTAAAGCTGCTGTTTCTTTCCAACACCAATCACCAATTGTAGACTGTTCTATTTTCACCCTCCATGTACACCTTCCTTCCCCTTTAGCAATCAGTTCTTTAGTTTCAGTGACATTTCTCAAAAAAATGTTTTACTCTGTTAACAAGCAAGACTCAAAGCCTAGCCTGGAAAGACTGTTTGCAGCCCTGAATGGTAGTGAGGGAGGAGGTCTAGGGCCAGGTGTATCACTTGTTCCACTTGCAAGAATAAGTGCCAAGAGGGAGAGGGACAAATGGACAAGGGGTTGCATAGACAGCGATCCCTGCAGAAAGCAGAAAATGGGGTGGAGTGGGGTGGGGAAGAGGTGCAGGAGGGAAAGATGTCATTGGTGGTGGGACCAACTGGAGATGGTGGAAGTTCCAGAGAATTATGCGCTGGACGTGTAGGCTGGTGAGATGTTAAGTTTAAGTGAGGACACGAGGAACCCTATACCTAGTAGGGTGGCGGGTGGATGGGATAAAAGCAGATGCACATGAAATGGAAGAGATGTCTTTGAGGGCAGCATTGATGGTAGAGGAAATGAAGCCCCTTTCTTTGAAAAAGGAGGACCACTCCTTCGTTCTAGAATGAAAAGTCTCATCCTGAGATCAGATGTCACAGAGACGGAGGAGTTGAGAGAAGGGGATGGCATTTTAACAAGTATCAAGGTGGGAAGAGGTATAGTCCAGGTAGGTGTAAGAGTCTGTAGGTTTATAATAGACATCAGTAGATATGCTGTCTCCAGAGATAAAGACAGTGATATCAAGAAAGGGGAGAGAGGTGCTTTCACACTTTCAGGCTTTTTATACCTGATGTGAGGGGATGGAGAAGAGAGGATATCAGGGACGGGTCGGGTCTGGGATTGTGCTGGCAGCTTTACCGAGGAAACATTAAGACTAAACAGAAGACTCAGGTGATTCTGGGGGTGAGGTTGCAAAGGGGTTGAGGCTGCGACACTTGATTAGGGAGAATGATATGACAGCATTCAGGGAAGGAGATACTAGAGGGGTCAACCAACCAGGAACTTGTGGGACCGAGTACTGAGAAAGGTGCTGACTTTATTGGGTAAATTCATGATCTTTCTCATTCCTCGGTTCTGCAAGTCCCATTCCTTGGTCTATCAAGGTCACAATAGTCAGTGGGAACTAGAGAAACTTATATGCAGGCTCAGTGCCAAGGCGTGTAAATTTACACTGGTAAATTGCTTTGTTGTTGTCAAATGTGTCAAGGTACAATGAAAAGATTTGTTGTGCATACCATCCATCCCGAACATATCATCGCAACTGTACAGTACATCAGGGTAGTATTAGGGGAAAGCAGAAATACAATGCAGAGAACCCCCAGAGGCTACTTCATTAGGTACCTCTTGTACCAACTACAGTGGCCACTCTGTGTATGTTCGTGGTCTTCTGCTGCTGTAGCCCATCCATTTGAAACTTCAACGTATTGTGCATTCAGAGATGCTCTTCTGCACACCACTGTTGTCACATGTAGTTTTTTGTCACCTTCCTGTCCACTTGAACCAGTCTGGCCATTCTCCTCTGATCTCTCTCATTAGCAAGACATTTTCACCCACAGAAATGCTGCTCACTGGATTTTTATTTTAATTTTCATATCACTCTCTGTAAACTTCAGAGACTGTTGTGCATGAAAATCCCAGGAGAATCAGCAGTTTCTGAGATACTCAAACCACCACATCTGGCACCAACAATGAAAGGTCATAGTCACTTAGATCACATTTCTTTCTCATTATGATGATTGCTCTGAACAACAACTGAATCTCTTGACCATATCTGCATGCTTTTATGCATTGAGTTGCTGTCACATGATTGGCTGATTAGATATTTGCATTAATAAGCAGGTGTACACGTGTACCTAACAAAGTGGCCCAGGTTGAAAAGTGTTACAGTTACAGAGAAAGGTCAGTGCAGGATAACGATAAGGTGAAAGTGCTACAACATGGTAGATTATGAGGTCGAGAATCTACCTTATTGTACAAGTCTGCTCAAGTGTGTGATACCAGCGGGGTAGCATTTGACGTTGAGCCTTGTGGTATGGGCTTTTGGATCTTGTGGAAGTGCAGGAGAAGAGAGAATGTCCAGGTGGATAGGGTCTTGGTTATGCTGGCTGCCTTACTGAGCAGTGAGAGTGAAGACAGAGTCCATGGAGAGGTGTATCCTACCAAGAATATATTTGTGTCTGGGCCACAGGAGGGACTCAGCAGATGAGCAACACACACAAAATGCTGGAGGAACTCAGCAGGTCAGACAGCATTTATGGAGGGGTATAAAATGTAGACATTTTGGGATGAGACTCTCTATCAGGACTGGAAAGGAAGGCAGAAGCGAGCATTAAAAGCCTTATTCTGGCTTCTGCCCCATTCCTTTCCAGTCCTGATGAAGGTCTTGGCCTGAAGTGCCCTCAGTTCATCTCATTCCATTGGTACCTCCTGACCTGCTGAGTTCCTCCATCACTGTGATCCTTGCCTGGGCTTCTCTGGAGAAGCAATACGTGGTGTCCACGAAGACCCTCCAGCATTTTGTGTGTGTTGCTCATCTACTTATCTCGGGTATGTGAAAGCTTTCCTGCATCACAGAAAAACGTGAACTCATTTGGAAGGACAGATACTGCTGTTAGAAAATCATGCAGACAATGGACTCATGGAGAAAGTACTTGTAATCACACAAAAAAGTTTGAGACACTTTGCTCTTGAACATCCCTTTGATATTTATTTTTGTTTTCCTTGGACTGTGGTTTCAGGCACCGTGAGTAAACAAAGTGAAGCAAACCAGATAGATTATGCAACAATGAGGTGCAAAGATTATGTGCACACTTTATATGTGTAATGGTATCACAGACAGACACGGAATGGACCCAAATGCTGGACACAGGCACTGAAGTACTAGGAGTAGGACAGGATGGGGATGCCATGGCATGCAAGAGGTAATGCAGGCAGGGCTGGATCCCAGAGGTCAGGCGAGGCAGAAGAGCCCCCGGGGCGGGCGCATAACTCCTGGGCAGGGCCACCTCCCAGGTAGGAACATGGAGGCCCGGGCAAGATGCAGAACCCTGGGCAGGTGCAGGCACAACCCGTGGGGAGCAAGGGGTGGAAAGGGTCAGAGTCCTCAGGGCGGGCCGCGTGGATCCAGGGCAGGGCCGCCTCCCAGGGAGAAGCACGGAGGCCTGGGCAAGGCACAGACACCTGGGCAGGTGCGGGGCACAACCCATCAGAGGTCAGGGATAAGGAAGGGAATGGAGTCCCTCCGCCAGGCAACGGCAGACAGCCTGGCTTCCCCGATGGAGGCGAGCCGCAGGAAGGGGCTGAACCACCCATAGGGTAACGGCAATGGCCTGACTTACCCGACGGGAGGAAGGGACAGAACCACCCAAGAGGTAACGGCGATGGCCTGGCTTACCCGACGGAGGCAAGGGACAGAAAGGATCTGGGTCCAGGGTGAGCAGCAGGACTACCGTGATACACTGGGTAAATTGGGAAAGGCAACTGACAAGGCAAATAAGGCGGAACAGCAGGACCAGCGCACAGGAGAGAAGCAGGGGAACAAGACCAACCGGACAGAACAGATACAGAACAGGCCAGCAACCAGGGCAGAACAGGATATGGATCAGGGCAGCAACCAGATCCGGAGCAGGCGAAACAGGTACAGAGCAGGATTCCAAGCCGGTGGACCAGGTACAGAGCAGGTTAAGCCCGCAACGCAACGCAACCCACCACCCCCAAAGTAGGCTCAGTCCCCGAGCCCCTTATAAACACCTGCTCCCTAATAGGTGACAGGTGTACCTCCTTAAGCCAAGATGATCCAATGGCTCCAGGTGAGAGGATGGCTGGCTGCAAGGCCCGGAGTCTGGAGTCCACGGACCGGAGCAAGACCCGGAAGGCGGGCTTTGGACCGGACCCTAACAAATGGGCCCTTTTTTATTTTGTTAGTTATACTTTAAAATATTTTGTCAATACAATTTCAATTTAAGCTTATACTGGTGTGAATTAAGTTGTTTCCTGGTGATCAGTAAATTTGCATGGGTGTCTCAGTGTTCATACGAGTAGCAATCCTCTGTTCCGTTCAAGGGACATTCAAACTTTTATGGTTGTATTTTGCCGAATCATATTTACCTAGACGTGTTTATTTATTGGAAATGGCCTCGAGTTCTCCATGCTGTCAGGTTACATTCACAGTCATAACAGTCTACAGTGAGAGTGTTACACTTGTGTTTGCATCTGTGTGCTGAACCCAGGGGAAGACACCCAATACGTTAACACCCAAGAATTTAAAGCTGCTGTTTCTTCCCAATGCCAGTCACCCAATGTAAACTGTTCTATGTTTACCCTCCTAAACAAAGACTTTTACATGTACACCCTCCTTCCCCTTTAGCAATCAACTCTTTAGTTTCACTGACATTTCTCAAAAAAAGTTTCACTTTGGTAACAAACTAGACTCAAAGGTGAAGTGTCGCCTTGCCTGGAAAGTGTTTGGAGCCCTGAATGGTAGTGAGGGAGGAGGTATAGGGGCAAGTGTAGCACTTGTTCCGCTTGCAGAGATAAGTGTCATGAGAGAGAGGGTTAAATGGACAAGGGGTCACATAGACAGCGATCCCTGTGGAAAGCAGAAAGAGAAGCGGGGGGGTAGGTGTGGGGGAAGGAAAGATGTCATTGGTGGTGGGATCCCGCTGGAGATGGCAGAAGTTGCAGAGAATTATGCGCCGGACGCGTAGGCTGGTGGGATGGTAGGTGAGGACAAGAGGAACCCTACGCTGGTAGGCTGGCGGGAGAATGGAATAAAAGCAGACATGCATGTAATGGAAGAGATGCTGTTGAGGGCAGCATTGATGGTGGAGGAAGGGAAGCCCCTTTCTTTGAAAATGGAGAACCACTCTTTTGTTCTAGAATGAAAAGCCTCATCCTGATAGCAGATGCCGCAGAGACAGAGGAATTGAGAGAAGGTGATGGCGTTTTAACAAGTAACAAGCTGGGAAGAGGTATAGTCCAGGTAGGTGTAACAGTTCGTGGATTTATAAAGACATCAGTAGATAAGCTGTATCCAGAGATAAAGACAGTGAGATTAAGAAAGGGGAAGGAGCTGCTTTCATGCTTTCAGGCTGTTTTACCTTGTGCCTCTTGGTCTGACCTGCTGAGTTGTTCCATCACTGTGATCCTTGCCTGGGCTTCTCTGGAGAAGCAACACCTGGTGTCCATAGAGTCCTCCAACATTTTGTGTGTTGATCTGGTTTTCCAGCATCTGCAGAATCTTGTTTTTTGTGTTAGAGGATGTCTGGACGACAGATTCGAGAGAGCTGAGGGTCATCCAAGGAAGGATTGTAATCCAAAATACTCTGTCTAAATTGTTATTGATGAGCAGTTCTGCTCACCCATTTACAGGAAGGGTGTGGAGGCTTTGGAGAGCGTGTAGAAGAGGTGCACCAGCATGCTGCATTGAGGTTGAACAAGGTGGAACAATCGCAAAATATGGAATAAAGTGTAATAGTTACAGAGAATGTGTAGTGCAGGTAAACAGAATCATGCAAGATCACAAATGAGGTAGAGTTGTGAGCTCAAGAGTCCATCCACCATTCTCCACCCCCTCCACCACTCTACCCCTTCCAACCCCGCAACCCCTCCACCCCTCCACACCCTCCAGCTTCTCCAGCCCCTCCAACCACTCTAACCCCTACACCCCCAACCCCTTTAACCCCTCCACCTTCTCCACCCCTCTACTCCCTCATCCCCTCCACCCCTCCAAACCCTCCAACCTCTCTATTCCCTCCACAACAACCCTGAGATCAGCACTGCGCTGAGCCTCCAGCGTTCCTGTTGCCCACTGGTTGTCACCGGTTCTACTGCCTCCCTCTCCAACTGTGTCACTCCTTGAGAGCCCGCAGCCCACACAGAACTCAAACCCCCCTCTGGATTGACAAACTGAGATTGGAAGTTGACGCCCCGGATCGGTCTACACTTCAGACGTGTAACCCAACACGAGGTAATTCAGTCGGTAAATCGAGCCAAGCAAATCACTTGTCCCGTGTAGTAATCAGTGTGGTGAAACACCAGGGAAAATGAAGACCCTCTCAAGTTTTCTCCAGGTGTTTCGGTTTCCAACGATGTACTGGGTAGATTACTGGGTCATTGTAATTTGTCCCGTGATTAGATTTGGGTTAATCGGGGTTGTGGGGTTGCTGGGTCAGAGTTTCTCAAAGGGCCAATGATGTATCTCTAAATAAATAACTACATTTGCAGGTGACACCAGAATTGTCAGTGTGGTGGACAGAGAACACCGTTGTCTAAGACCCAGATCAACAGGGAAAGTGAACCAAGGGATGGCAGGTGAAATTTAACTCAGCCAAGTGCGAGCTATTCTATTTTGGTCAGTTAAACCAAGGTAGGACTTACAGAGTAAACAGTATTGGAGAATAAAGTTGCATTGTTTGCTGTGTAACCAAAACTATGTAACCAGCCTTGTGTTTGCTATTTGCTATGTATCCAATTTATTGGCCAGAATGAAATCTCTATATTGTCTCTGTACTATTGAACACATCAGTGCCTTGAGAATGTAGCTAGCCTTAAGAAAGGAGCTAACAGTGACAAACCAGCCTTATATTTACTATGTATCCAACTTATTAGCCAGAATGTAATCTCTGTATTGTCTCTGTACTATTGAACACTTCAGTGCCTTGAGAATGTAGCTACAAGTGAAAGTAAGCATGTAGAGATAACGGTGGTAGACGGGATCATGGAGTGGTGAGATGGTATGGGGACCAGTCAAGGCCGGGAAGGGGGACCCGTGTTCCAGAGAGTAGACTAGAGCAAGTATGGGCTATGGAGTGGTGTGATGGTATGGGGACCAGTCAAGGCCGGGAAGGGGGACACGTGTTCCAGGGAGTAGACTAGAGCAAGTATGGGCTATGGAGTGGTGTGATGGTATGGGGACCAGTCAAGGCCGGGAAGGGGGACACGTGTTCCAAGGAGTAGACTAGAGCAAGTATGGGCTACTGAGCAGAAATATTGGTGGCGAATCGAGAAGCTAATGTGCTGGTGATAAGCGTTGCAAGCGGATAGGGTATGCTAATGTAACTGAGATAGGAGACGGGGTATGCTAATGTAACTGAGATGGGAGACGGGGTATGCTAATGTAACTGAGATGGGAGACGGGGTATGCTAATGTAACTGAGATGGGAGACGGGGTATGCTAATGTAACTGAGATAGGAGACGGGGTAGGCTAATGTAACTGAGATGGGAGACGGCGTATGCTAATGTAACTGAGATAGGAGACGGGGTATGCTAATGTAACTGAGATTGGAGACGGGGTATGCTAGTGTAACTGAGATAGGAGACGGGGTATGCTAATGTAACTGAGATAGGAGACGGGGTATGCTAATGTAACTGAGATAGGAGACGGGGTATGCTAGTGTAACTGAGATAGGAGACGGGGTATGCTAATGTAACTGAGATAGGAGACGGGGTATGCTAATGTAACTGAGATAGGAGACGGGGTATGCTAATGTAACTGAGATGGGAGACGGGGTATGCTAATGTAACTGAGATAGGAGACGGGGTATGCTAATGTAACTGAGATGGGAGACGGGGTATGCTAATGTAACTGAGATGGGAGACGGGGTATGCTAATGTAACTGAGATAGGAGACGGGGTATGCTAATGTAACTGAGATATGAGACGGGGTATGCTAATGTAACTGAGATGGGAGACGGGGTTTGCTAATGTAACTGAGATAGGAGACGGGGTATGCTAATGTAACTGAGATGGGAGACGGGGTATGCTAATGTAACTGAGATGGGAGACGGGGTATGCTAATGTAACTGAGATAGGAGACGGGGTATGCTAATATAACTGAGATAGGAGACGGGGTATGCTAATGTAACTGAGATGGGAGACGGGGTATGCTAATGTAACTGAGATAGGAGACGGGGTATGCTAATGTAACTGAGATGGGAGACGGGGTATGCTAATGTAACTGAGATGGGAGACGGGGTATGCTAATGTAACTGAGATGGGAGACGGGGTATGCTAATGTAACTGAGATAGGAGACGGGGTATGCTAATGTAACTGAGATAGGAGACGGGGTATGCTAATGTAACTGAGATGGGAGACGGGGTATGCTAATGTAACTGAGATGGGAGACGGGGTATGCTAATGTAACTGAGATTGGAGACGGGGTATGCTAATGTAACTGAGATAGGAGACGGGGTATGCTAATGTAACTGAGATAGGAGACGGGGTATGCTAATGTAACTGAGATGGGAGACGGGGTATGCTAATGTAACTGAGATAGGAGACGGGGTATGCTAATGTAACTGAGATAGGAGACGGGGTATGCTAATGTAACTGACATAGGAGACGGGGTATGGTAATGTAACTGAGATAGGAGACGGGGTATGCTAATGTAACTGAGATAGGAGACGGGGTATGCTAATGTAACTGAGATAGGAGACGGGGTATGCTAATGTAACTGACATAGGAGACGGGGTATGCTAATGTAACTGAGATAGGAGACGGGGTATGCTAATGTAACTGAGATAGGAGACGTGGAATGCTAATGTAACTGAGATAGGAGACGGGGTATGCTAATGTAACTGAGATAGGAGACGGGGTATGCTAATGTAACTGAGATAGGAGACGGGGTATGCTAATGTAACTGAGATAGGAGACGGGGTATGCTAATGTAACTGAGATAGGAGACGGGGTATGCTAATGTAACTGAGATAGGAGACGGGGTTTGCTAATGTAACTGAGATAGGAGACGGGGTATGCTAATGTAACTGAGATAGGAGACGGGGTATGCTAATGTAACTGAGATAGGAGACGGGGTATGCTAATGTAACTGAGATAGGAGACGGGGTATGCTAATGTAACTGAGATAGGGGACGGGGCATGCTAATGTAACTGAGATAGGAGACGGGGTATGCTAATGTAACTGAGATGGGAGACGGGGTATGCTAATCTATCTGAGATAGGAGACGGGGTATGCTAATGTAACTGAGATGGGAGACGGGGTATGCTAATGTAACTGAGATGGGAGACGGGGTATGCTAATGTAACTGAGATGGGAGACCGGGTATGCTAATGTAACTGAGATAGGAGACGGGGTATGCTAATGTAACTGAGATGGGAGACGGGGTATGCTAATGTAACTGAGATAGGAGACGGGGTATGCTAATGTAACTGAGATAGGAGACGGGGTATGCTAATGTAACTGAGATAGGAGACCGGGTATGCTAATGTAACTGAGATAGGAGACGGGGTATGCTAATGTAACTGAGATGGGAGACGGGGTATGCTAATGTAACTGAGATAGGAGACCGGGTATGCTAATGTAACTGAGATAGGAGACGGGGTATGCTAATGTAACTGAGATAGGAGACGGGGTATGCGAATGTAACTGAGATAGGAGACGGGGTATGCTAATGTAACTGAGATAGGAGACGGGCTATGCTAATGTAACTGAGATAGGAGACGGGCTATGCTAATGTAACTGAGATAGGAGACGGGGTATGCTAATGTAACTGAGATAGGAGACGGGGTATGCTAATGTAACTGAGATGGGAGATGGGGTATGCTAATGTAACTGAGATAGGAGACGGGGTATGCTAATGTAACTGAGATGGGAGACGGGGTATGCTAATGTAACTGAGATGGGAGACGGGGTATGCTAATGTAACTGAGATTGGAGACGGGGTATGCTAATGTAACTGAGATCGGAGACGGGGTATGCTAATGTAACTGAGATCGGAGACGGGGTATGCTAATGTAACTGAGATAGGAGACGGGGTATGCTAATCTAACTGAGATAGGAGACGGGGTATGCTAATGTAACTGAGATAGGAGACGGGGTATGCTAAAGTAACTGAGACAGGAGACGGGGTATGCTAATGTAACTGAGAAAGGAGACGGGGTATGCTAATGTAACTGAGATAGGAGACGGGGTATGCTAATGTAACTGAGATGGGAGACGGGGTATGCTAATGTAACTGAGATGGGAGACGGGGTATGCTAATGTAACTGAGATAGGAGACGGGGTATGCTAATGTAACTGAGATAGGAGACCGGGTATGCTAATGTAACTGAGATAGGAGACGGGGTATGCTAATGTAACTGAGATAGGAGACGGGGTATGCTAATGTAACTGAGATGGGAGACGGGGTATGCTAATGTAACTGAGATGGGAGACGGGGTATGCTAATGTAACTGAGATGGGAGACGGGGTATGCTAATGTAACTGAGATAGGAGACGGGGTATGCTAATGTAACTGAGATAGGAGACGGGGTATGCTAATGTAACTGAGATAGGAGACGGGGTATGCTAATGTAACTGAGATGGGAGACGGGGTATGCTAATCTAACTGAGATGGGAGACGGGGTATGCTAATGTAACTGAGATAGGAGACGGGGTATGCTAATGTAACTGAGATGGGAGACGGGGTATGCTAATGTAACTGAGATAGGAGACCGGGTATGCTAATGTAACTGAGATAGGAGACGGGGTATGCTAATGTAACTGAGATGGGAGACGGGGTATGCTAATGTAACTGAGATAGGAGACGGGGTATGCTAATGTAACTGAGATAGGAGACCGGGTATGCTAATGTAACTGAGATAGGAGACGGGGTATGCTAATGTAACTGAGATGGGAGACGGGGTATGCTAATGTAACTGAGATAGGAGACCGGGTATGCTAATGTAACTGAGATAGGAGACGGGGTATGCTAATGTAACTGAGATAGGAGACGGGGTATGCGAATATAACTGAGATAGGAGACGGGGTATGCTAATGTAACTGAGATAGGAGACGGGCTATGCTAATGTAACTGAGATAGGAGACGGGGTATGCTAATGTAACTGAGATAGGAGACGGGGTATGCTAATGTAACTGAGATAGGAGACGGGGTATGCGAATGTAACTGAGATAGGAGACGGGGTATGCTAATGTAACTGAGATAGGAGACGGGCTATGCTAATGTAACTGAGATAGGAGACGGGCTATGCTAATGTAACTGAGATAGGAGACGGGGTATGCTAATGTAACTGAGATAGGAGACGGGGTATGCTAATGTAACTGAGATGGGAGACGGGGTATGCTAATGTAACTGAGATAGGAGACGGGGTATGCTAATGTAACTGAGATGGGAGACGGTGTATGCTAATGTAACTGAGATGGGAGACGGGGTATGCTAATGTAACTGAGATTGGAGACGGGGTATGCTAATGTAACTGAGATAGGAGACGGGGTATGCTAATGTAACTGAGATCGGAGACGGGGTATGCTAATGTAACTGAGATCGGAGACGGGGTATGCTAATGTAACTGAGATAGGAGACGGGGTATGCTAATGTAACTGAGATAGGAGACGGGGTATGCTAATGTAACTGAGATAGGAGACGGGGTATGCTAATGTAACTGAGATAGGAGACGGGGTATGCTAATGTAACTGAGATGGGAGACGGGGTATGCTAATGTAACTGAGATAGGAGACGGGGTATGCTAATGTAACTGAGATAGGAGACGGGGTATGCTAATGTAACTGAGATAGGAGACCGGGTATGCTAATGTAACTGAGATAGGAGACGGGGTATGCTAATGTAACTGAGATGGGAGACGGGGTATGCTAATGTAACTGAGATAGGAGACCGGGTATGCTAATGTAACTGAGATGGGAGACGGGGTATGCTAATGTAACTGAGATAGGAGACCGGGTATGCTAATGTAACTGAGATAGGAGACGGGGTATGCTAATGTAACTGAGATAGGAGACGGGCTATGCTAATGTAACTGAGATAGGAGACGGGGTATGCTAATGTAACTGAGATAGGAGACGGGCTATGCTAATGTAACTGAGATAGGAGACGGGGTATGCTAATGTAACTGAGATAGGAGACGGGGTATGCTAATGTAACTGAGATGGGAGATGGGGTATGCTAATGTAACTGAGATAGGAGACGGGGTATGCTAATGGAACTGAGATGGGAGACGGGGTATGCTAATGTAACTGAGATGGGAGACGGGGTATGCTAATGTAACTGAGATTGGAGACGGGGTATGCTAATGTAACTGAGATCGGAGACGGGGTATGCTAATGTAACTGAGATCGGAGACGGGGTATGCTAATGTAACTGAGATAGGAGACGGGGTATGCTAATGTAACAGAGATGGGAGACGGGGTATGCTAATGTAACTGAGATGGGAGACGGGGTATGCTAATGTAACTGAGATGGGAGACGGGGTATGCTAATGTAACTGAGATTGGAGACGGGGTATGCTAATGTAACTGAGATAGGAGACGGGGTATGCTAATGTAACTGAGATAGGAGACGGGGTATGCTAAAGTAACTGAGATAGGAGACGGGGTATGCTAATGTAACCGAGAAAGGAGACGGGGTATGCTAATGTAACTGAGATAGGAGACGGGGTATGCTAATGTAACTGAGATGGGAGACGGGGTATGCTAATGTAACTGAGATGGGAGACGGGGTATGCTAATGTAACTGAGATAGGAGACGGGGTATGCTAATGTAACTGAGATAGGAGACGGGGTATGCTAATGTAACTGAGATAGGAGACCGGGTATGCTAATGTAACTGAGATAGGAGACGGGGTATGCTAATGTAACTGAGATAGGAGACGGGGTATGCTAATGTAACTGAGATGGGAGACGGGGTATGCTAATGTAACTGAGATGGGAGACGGGGTATGCTAATGTAACTGAGATGGGAGACGGGGTATGCTAATGTAACTGAGATGGGAGACGGGGTATGCTAATGTAACTGAGATGGGATACGGGGTATGCTAATGTAACTGAGATGGGAGACGGGGTATGCTAGTGTAACTGAGATAGGAGACGGGGTATGCTAGTGTAACTGAGATAGGAGACGGGGTATGCTAATGTAACTGAGATAGGAGATGGGGTATGCTAATGTAACTGAGATAGGAGACGGGGTATGCTAGTGTAACTGAGATAGGAGACGGGGTATGCTAGTGTAACTGAGATAGGAGACGGTGTATGCTAATGTAACTGAGATAGGAGACGGGGTATGCTAATGTAACTGAGATAGGAGACGGGGTATGCTAATGTAACTGAGATAGGAGACGGGGTATGCTAATGTAACTGAGATAGGAGACGGGGTATGCTAATGTAACTGAGATAGGAGACGGGGTATGGTAATGTAACTGAGATAGGAGACGGGGTATGCTAATGTAACTGCGATAGGAGACGGGGTATGCTAATGTAACTGAGATAGGAGACGGGGTATGCTAATGTAACTGAGATGGGAGACGGGGTATGCTAATGTAACTGAGATAGGAGAGGGGTATGCTAATGTAACTGAGATAGGAGACAGGGTTTGCTAATGTAACTGAGATAGGAGACGGGGTATGCTAATGTAACTGAGATAGGGGACGAGGCATGCTAATGTAACTGAGATGGGAGACGGGGTATGCTAATGTAACTGAGATAGGAGACGGGGTATGCTAATGTAACTGAGATAGGAGACGGGGTATGCTAGTGTAACTGAGATAGGAGACGGGGTATGCTAGTGTAACTGAGATAGGAGACGGGGTATGCTAATGTAACTGAGATAGGAGACGGGGTATGCTAATTTAACTGAGATAGGAGACGGGGTATGCTAATGTAACTGAGATAGGAGACGGGGTATGCTAATGTAACTGAGATAGGAGACGGGGTATGGTAATGTAACTGAGATAGGAGACGGGGTATGGTAATGTAACTGAGATAGGAGACGGGGTATGCTAATGTAACTGCGATAGGAGACGGGGTATGCTAATGTAACTGAGATAGGAGACGGGGTATGCTAATGTAACTGAGATAGGAGACGGGGTATGCTAATGTAACTGAGATAGGAGACGGGGTATGGTAATGTAACTGAGATAGGAGACGGGGTATGCTAATGTAACTGAGATGGGAGACGGGGTATGCTAATGTAACTGAGATAGGAGAGGGGTATGCTAATGTAACTGAGATAGGAGACAGGGTATGCTAATGTAACTGAGAAAGGAGACGGGGTATGCTAATGTAACTGAGATAGGGGACGAGGCATGCTAATGTAACTGAGATGGGAGACGGGGTATGCTAATGTAACTAAGATAGGAGACGGGGTATGCTAGTGTAACTGAGATAGGAGACGGGGTATGCTAGTGTAACTGAGATAGGAGACGGGGTATGCTAATATAACTGAGATAGGAGACGGGGTATGCTAATGTAACTGAGATAGGAGACGGGGTATGCTAATGTAACTGAGATGGGAGATGGGGTATGCTAATGTAACTGAGATAGGAGACGGGGTATGCTAATGTAACTGAGATGGGAGACGGGGTATGCTAATGTAACTGAGATGGGAGACGGGGTATGCTAATGTAACTGAGATTGGAGATGGGGTATGCTAATGTAACTGAGATAGGAGACGGGGTATGCTAATGTAACTGAGATCGGAGACGGGGTATGCTAATGTAACTGAGATCGGAGACGGGGTATGCTAATGTAACTGAGATAGGAGACGGGGTATGCTAATGTAACTGAGATAGGAGACGGGGTATGCTAATGTAACTGAGATGGGAGACGGGGTATGCTAATGTAACTGAGATGGGAGACGGGGTATGCTAATGTAACTGAGATTGGAGACGGGGTATGCTAATGTAACTGAGATCGGAGACGGGGTATGCTAATGTAACTGAGATCGGAGACGGGGTATGCTAATGTAACTGAGATAGGAGACGGGGTATGCTAATGTAACAGAGATGGGAGACGGGGTATGCTAATGTAACTGAGATGGGAGACGGGGTATGCTAATGTAACTGAGATGGGAGACGGGGTATGCTAATGTAACTGAGATTGGAGACGGGGTATGCTAATGTAACTGAGATAGGAGACGGGGTATGCTAATGTAACTGAGATAGGAGACGGGGTATGCTAAAGTAACTGAGATAGGAGACGGGGTATGCTAATGTAACCGAGAAAGGAGACGGGGTATGCTAATGTAACCGAGATAGGAGACGGGGTATGCTAATGTAACCGAGATGGGAGACGGGGTATGCTAATGTAACTGAGATGGGAGACGGGGTATGCTAATGTAACTGAGATAGGAGACGGGGTATGCTAATGTAACTGAGATAGGAGACGGGGTATGCTAATGTAACTGAGATAGGAGACCGGGTATGCTAATGTAACTGAGATAGGAGACGGGGTATGCTAATGTAACTGAGATAGGAGACGGGGTATGCTAATGTAACTGAGATGGGAGACGGGGTATGCTAATGTAACTGAGATGGGAGACGGGGTATGCTAATGTAACTGAGATGGGAGACGGGGTATGCTAATGTAACTGAGATGGGATACGGGGTATGCTAATGTAACTGAGATGGGAGACGGGGTATGCTAGTGTAACTGAGATAGGAGACGGGGTATGCTAATGTAACTGAGATAGGAGACGGGGTATGCTAGTGTAACTGAGATAGGAGACGGGGTATGCTAGTGTAACTGAGATAGGAGACGGGGTATGCTAATGTAACTGAGATAGGAGACGGGGTATGCTAATGTAACTGAGATAGGAGACGGGGTATGCTAATGTAACTGAGATAGGAGACGGGGTATGGTAATGTAACTGAGATAGGAGACGGGGTATGCTAATGTAACTGCGATAGGAGACGGGGTATGCTAATGTAACTGAGATAGGAGACGGGGTATGCTAATGTAACTGAGATGGGAGACGGGGTATGCTAATGTAACTGAGATAGGAGAGGGGTATGCTAATGTAACTGAGATAGGAGACAGGGTATGCTAATGTAACTGAGATAGGAGACGGGGTATGCTAATGTAACTGAGATAGGGGACGAGGCATGCTAATGTAACTGAGATGGGAGACGGGGTATGCTAATGTAACTGAGATAGGAGACGGGGTATGCTAGTGTAACTGAGATAGGAGACGGGGTATGCTAGTGTAACTGAGATAGGAGACGGGGTATGCTAGTGTAACTGAGATAGGAGACGGGGTATGGTAATGTAACTGAGATAGGAGACGGGGTATGCTAATGTAACTGAGATAGGAGACGGGGTATGCTAATGTAACTGAGATAGGAGACGGGGTATGCTAATGTAACTGAGATAGGAGACGGGGTATGGTAATGTAACTGAGATAGGAGACGGGGTATGCTAATGTAACTGCGATAGGAGACGGGGTATGCTAATGTAACTGAGATAGGAGACGGGGTATGCGAATATAACTGAGATAGGAGACGGGGTATGCTAATGTAACTGAGATAGGAGACGGGCTATGCTAATGTAACTGAGATAGGAGACGGGGTATGCTAATGTAACTGAGATAGGAGACGGGGTATGCTAATGTAACTGAGATGGGAGATGGGGTATGCTAATGTAACTGAGATAGGAGACGGGGTATGCTAATGTAACTGAGATGGGAGACGGGGTATGCTAATGTAACTGAGATGGGAGACGGGGTATGCTAATGTAACTGAGATTGGAGACGGGGTATGCTAATGTAACTGAGATCGGAGACGGGGTATGCTAATGTAACTGAGATCGGAGACGGGGTATGCTAATGTAACTGAGATAGGAGACGGGGTATGCTAATGTAACAGAGATGGGAGACGGGGTATGCTAATGTAACTGAGATGGGAGACGGGGTATGCTAATGTAACTGAGATTGGAGACGGGGTATGCTAATGTAACTGAGATAGGAGACGGGGTATGCTAATGTAACTGAGATAGGAGACGGGGTATGCTAAAGTAACTGAGATAGGAGACGGGGTATGCTAATGTAACCGAGAAAGGAGACGGGGTATGCTAATGTAACCGAGATAGGAGACGGGGTATGCTAATGTAACTGAGATGGGAGACGGGGTATGCTAATGTAACTGAGATGGGAGACGGGGTATGCTAATGTAACTGAGATAGGAGACGGGGTATGCTAATGTAACTGAGATAGGAGACGGGGTATGCTAATGTAACTGAGATAGGAGACCGGGTATGCTAATGTAACTGAGATAGGAGACGGGGTATGCTAATGTAACTGAGATAGGAGACGGGGTATGCTAATGTAACTGAGATAGGAGACCGGGTATGCTAATGTAACTGAGATAGGAGACGGGGTATGCTAATGTAACTGAGATAGGAGACCGGGTATGCTAATGTAACTGAGATAGGAGACGGGGTATGCTAATGTAACTGAGATAGGAGACGGGGTATGCTAATGTAACTGAGATGGGAGACGGGGTATGCTAATGTAACTGAGATGGGAGACGGGGTATGCTAATGTAACTGAGATGGGAGACGGGGTATGCTAATGTAACTGAGATGGGAGACGGGGTATGCTAATGTAACTGAGATGGGATACGGGGTATGCTAATGTAACTGAGATGGGAGACGGGGTATGCTAGTGTAACTGAGATAGGAGACGGGGTATGCTAGTGTAACTGAGATAGGAGACGGGGTATGCTAATGTAACTGAGATAGGAGACGGGGTATGCTAGTGTAACTGAGATAGGAGACGGGGTATGCTAGTGTAACTGAGATAGGAGACGGGGTATGCTAATGTAACTGAGATAGGAGACGGGGTATGCTAATGTAACTGAGATAGGAGACGGGGTATGCTAATGTAACTGAGATAGAAGACGGGGTATGCTAATGTAACTGAGATAGGAGACGGGGTATGCTAATGTAACTGAGATAGGAGACGGGGTATGGTAATGTAACTGAGATAGGAGACGGGGTATGCTAATGTAACTGCGATAGGAGATGGGGTATGCTAATGTAACTGAGATAGGAGACGGGGTATGCTAATGTAACTGAGATGGGAGACGGGGTATGCTAATGTAACTGAGATAGGAGAGGGGTATGCTAATGTAACTGAGATAGGAGACAGGGTATGCTAATGTAACTGAGATAGGAGACGGGGTATGCTAATGTAACTGAGATAGGGGACGAGGCATGCTAATGTAACTGAGATGGGAGACGGGGTATGCTAATGTAACTGAGATAGGAGACGGGGTATGCTAGTGTAACTGAGATAGGAGACGGGGTATGCTAGTGTAACTGAGATAGGAGACGGGGTATGCTAGTGTAACTGAGATAGGAGACGGGGTATGCTAATGTAACTGAGATAGGAGACGGGGTATGCTAATTTAACTGAGATAGGAGACGGGGTATGCTAATGTAACTGAGATAGGAGACGGGGTATGCTAATGTAACTGAGATAGGAGACGGGGTATGGTAATGTAACTGAGATAGGAGACGGGGTATGGTAATGTAACTGAGATAGGAGACGGGGTATGCTAATGTAACTGCGATAGGAGACGGGGTATGCTAATGTAACTGAGATAGGAGACGGGGTATGCTAATGTAACTGAGATAGGAGACGGGGTATGCTAATGTAACTGAGATAGGAGACGGGGTATGGTAATGTAACTGAGATGGGAGACGGGGTATGCTAATGTAACTGCGATAGGAGACGGGGTATGCTAATGTAACTGAGATAGGAGACGGGGTATGCTAATGTAACTGAGATGGGAGACGGGGTATGCTAATGTAACTGAGATAGGTGAGGGGTATGCTAATGTAACTGAGATAGGAGACAGGGTATGCTAATGTAACTGAGAAAGGAGACGGGGTATGCTAATGTAACTGAGATAGGGGACGAGGCATGCTAATGTAACTGAGATGGGAGACGGGGTATGCTAATGTAACTGAGATAGGAGACGGGGTATGCTAGTGTAACTGAGATAGGAGACGGGGTATGCTAGTGTAACTGAGATAGGTGACGGGGTATGCTAATATAACTGAGATAGGAGACGGGGTATGCTAATGTAACTGAGATAGGAGACGGGGTATGCTAATATAACTGAGATAGGAGACGGGGTATGCTAATGTAACTGAGATAGGAGACGGGGTATGCTAATGTAACTGAGATAGGAGACGGGATATGCTAATGTAACTGAGATAGGAGACGGGGTATGCTAATGTAACTGAGATAGGAGACGGGGTATGCTAATGTAACTGAGATAGGAGACGGGGTATGCTAATGTAACTGAGATAGGGGACCGGGTATGCTAATGTAACTGAGATAGGGGACGGGGTATGCTAATGTAACTGAGATAGGAGACGGGGTATGCTAATGTAACTGAGATAGGAGACGGGGTATGCTAATATAACTGAGATAGGAGACGGGGTATGCTAATGTAACTGAGATAGGAGACGGGGTATGCTAATGTAACTGAGATAGGAGACGGGGTATGCTAATGTAACTGAGATAGGAGACGGGGTATGCTAATGTAACTGAGATAGGAGACGGGGTATGGTAATGTTACTGAGATAGGAGACGGGGTATGCTAATGTAACTGCGATAGGAGACGGGGTATGCTAATGTAACTGAGATAGGAGACGGGGTATGCTAATGTAATTGAGATGGGAGACGGGGTATGCTAATGTAACTGAGATAGGAGAGGGGTATGCTAATGTAACTGAGATAGGAGACAGGGTATGCTAATGTAACTGAGATAGGAGACGGGGTATGCTAATGTAACTGAGATAGGGGACGAGGCATGCTAATGTAACTGAGATGGGAGACGGGGTATGCTAATGTAACTAAGATGGGAGACGGGGTATGCTAATGTAACTGAGATAGGAGACGGGGTATGCTAATGTAACTGAGATGGGAGACGGGGTATGCTAATGTAACTGAGATGGGAGACGGGGTATGCTAATGTAACTGAGATAGGAGACGGGGTATGCAAATGTAACTGAGATGGGAGACGGGGTATGCTAATGTAACTGAGATGGGAGACGGGGTATGCTAATGTAACTGAGATAGGAGACGGGGTATGCTAATGTAACTGAGATGGGAGACGGGGTATGCTAATGTAACTGAGATGAGAGACGGGGTATGCTAATGTAACTGAGATGGGAGACGGGGTATGCTAATGTAACTGAGATAGGAGACGGGGTATGCTAATGTAACTGAGATGGGAGACGGGGTATGCTAATGTAACTGAGATGGGAGACGGGGTATGCTAATGTGACTGAGATAGGAGACGGGGTATGCTAATGTAACTGAGATAGGAGACGGGGTATGCTAATGTAACTGAGATAGGAGACGGGGTATGCTAATGTAACTGAGATAGGAGACGGGGTATGCTAATGTAACTGAGATAGGAGACGGGGTATGCTAATGTAACTGAGATGGGAGACGGGGTATGCTAATGTAACTGAGATGGGAGACGGGGTATGCTAATGTAACTGAGATAGGAGACGGGGTATGCTAATGTAACTGAGATAGGAGACGGGGTATGCTAATGTAACTGAGATAGGAGACGGGGTATGCTAATGTAACTGAGATGGGAGACGGGGTATGCTAATGTAACTGAGATAGGAGACGGGGTATGCTAATGTAACTGAGATAGGAGACGGGGTATGCTAATGTAACTGACATAGGAGACGGGGTATGGTAATGTAACTGAGATAGGAGACGGGGTATGCTAATGTAACTGAGATAGGAGACGGGGTATGCTAATGTAACTGAGATTGGAGACGGGGTATGCTAGTGTAACTGAGATAGGAGACGGGGTATGCTAATGTAACTGAGATAGGAGACGGGGTATGCTAATATAACTGAGATAGGAGACGGGGTATGCTAATGTAACTGAGATGGGAGACGGGGTATGCTAATGTAACTGAGATAGGAGACGGGGTATGCTAATGTAACTGAGATAGGACACGGGGTATGCTAATGTAACTGAGATGGGAGACGGGGTATGCTAATGTAACTGAGATGGGAGACGGGGTATGCTAATGTAACTGAGATAGGAGACGGGGTATGCTAATGTAACTGAGATATGAGACGGGGTATGCTAATGTAACTGAGATGGGAGACGGGGTATGCTAATGTAACTGAGATAGGAGACGGGGTATGCTAATGTAACTGAGATGGGAGACGGGGTATGCTAATGTAACTGAGATAGGAGACGGGGTATGCTAATATAACTGAGATAGGAGACGGGGTATGCTAATGTAACTGAGATGGGAGACGGGGTATGCTAATGTAACTGAGATGGGAGACGGGGTATGCTAATGTAACTGAGATAGGAGACGGGGTATGCTAATGTAACTGAGATAGGAGACGGGGTATGCTAATGTAACTGAGATAGGAGAAGGGGTATGCTAATGTAACTGAGATAGGAGACGGGGTATGCTAATGTAACTGAGATAGGAGACGGGGTATGCTAATGTAACTGAGATAGGAAACGGGGTATGCTAATGTAACTGAGATAGGAGACGGGGTATGCTAATGTAACTGCGATAGGAGACGGGGTATGCTAATGTAACTGAGATAGGAGACGGGGTATGCTAATGTTACTGAGATAGGGGACGAGGTATGGTAATGTAACTGAGATAGGAGACAGGGTATGCTAATGTAACTGAGATAGGAGACGGGGTATGCTAATGTAACTGAGATAGGGGACGAGGCATGCTAATGTAACTGAGATGGGAGACGGGGTATGCTAATGTAACTGAGATAGGAGACGGGGTATGCTAATGTAACTGAGATAGGAGACGGGGTATGCTAGTGTAACTGAGATAGGAGACGGGGTATGCTAATGTAACTGAGATGGGAGACGGGGTATGCTAATGTAACTGAGATGGGAGACGGGGTATGCTAATGTAACTGAGATAGGAGACGGGGTATGCTAATGTAACTGAGATAGGAGACGGGGTATGCTAATGTAACTGAGATGGGAGACGGGGTATGCTAATGTAACTGAGATAGGGGACGAGGTATGGTAATGTAACTGAGATAGGAGACGGGGTATGCTAATGTAACTGAGATAGGTGACGGGGTATGGTAATGTAACTGAGATAGGAGACCGGGTATGCTAATGTAACTGAGATAGGAGACGGGGTATGCTAATGTAACTGAGATAGGAGACGGGGTATGCTAATGTAACTGAGATAGGAGACCGGGTATGCTAATGTAACTGAGATAGGAGACGGGGTATGCTAATGTAACTGAGATGGGAGACGGGGTATGCTAATGTAACTGGGATGGGACACGGGGTATGCTAATGTAACTGAGATAGGAGACGGGGTATGCTAATGTAACTGAGATAGGAGACGGGGTATAGTAATGTAACTGAGATAGGAGACGGGGTATGCTAATGTAACTGCGATAGGAGACGGGGTATGCTAATGTAACTGAGATAGGAGACGGGGTATGCTAATGTAACTGAGATGGGAGACGGGGTATGCTAATGTAACTGAGATGGGAGACGGGGTATGCTAATGTAACTGAGATGGGAGACGGGGTATGCTAATGTAACTGAGATAGGAGACGGGGTATGCTAATGTAACTGAGATAGGAGACGGGGTATGCTAGTGTAACTGAGATAGGAGACGGGGTATGCTAATGTAACTGAGATAGGAGACGGGGTATGCTAATGTAACTGAGATAGGAGACGGGGTATGCTAGTGTAACTGAGATAGGAGACGGGGTATGCTAATGTAACTGAGATAGGAGACGGGGTATGCTAATGTAACTGAGATGGGAGACGGGGTATGCTAATGTAACTGAGATGGGAGACGGGGTATGCTAATGTAACTGAGATGGGAGACGGGCTATGCTAATGTAACTGAGATGGGAGACGG